>NC_080179.1:36290811-36649145 GCF_950295315.1 Erinaceus europaeus
TCAGGGGAGGTAATGGGATATGGAGGTCTGGTGGTGGCAATTGTGCCCCGCTTATCCTATGGTCTTGTCAGTGTTTCTATTTTATAAATAAATATTTTTTTAAGAAAAGAAAATATAGAATATTTAGGTAAGTTAATAGGATAATATAATCCTACTGAGTTTAATAGATTTAAAGATACATGGGTTTTATTATATTTTATAAGAACACAAGGATCACTGCTTATTATATATATATATATATATATATATATATATATATATATTTATTTTTAGCTGTGCTTTTGATTTTTGGGGAAAAAACGTTTTAAATTTTCTTATCTGCCCTCCAGTTTTTTGCTTTCTTAGAATAACTTATACAACTAGTGAAAAGTTGAGGCAGAATTCATACTTCAGTTTCCATGCTACTTTTATGCTATTTCCACTACAACTAAAGCACATATATATATACAAATATATCCAAAGAGAGAGAGAGAGACTTGCAATCATATCCAGACTTGTCAAGATGCCAGTTCATGTCTTGCAGAGAAGACAAACCCTCTGGCACCAATATAGAGGGTTGAGTTAGAGTATATTTTCTTAAATATGACAGTTTTTCTTTCTCAAAATAAAAGTGCTGAATAGTTCTCTGTGATGAGATTTACAACTATTTAGCTCAGAAATCTGGTAGAAAGTCCTAAAATAGACACCATAAATTTTCTTATCAAATATTTATTACTTAGGCTTAGATATACTCCTCTCCTACCCCTAGTTCACTTCAGCCACTCTGTTTCTTGCAAGTAGTTACTCAACTAACTACATGCAAGAAAGCAAGATATATCTCTTAGCCTCTTCTAACAACATCAGCATTATAGTCACCCCCGATAATCTTCAGAACAAACACTGTGTACAGTTGGTCAAAAGATACACTGGCAAAAAGTATTTATCAATTAAATGACAACTATTGTCTCTCTGACTATCTCTCTTAGAATCAGCAAACCAGTAAAATCAGTAAAAGTCAAGGTTACCTTAGACCTCACTGAAATCTTAGGTGTATTTCCTCCCTAACCTGAGGCCAAATTCCATAAACCTAATAACAGTTTGGATACAACAAATAGTACACAGTGCTTTAACAACTGGGAGAAAGCCCAAGCTTTTCAGGCAAAGAGAGCACAAAAAAAGGTGGAAAAGGGGAAGAGACAGGCTCACTTAATAAGTTTTCTTGGTCACTGGCAGGCCACCTCATCACCTACTCAGGGTATCCTTGGATTACCCCATAGAATGTATAGATCTATACCTCTCTCCATCATCTCTGGTCACTTCCATCAGGAGTATCATCACAAGCCCTCCTGTGGGCAACTCCAGGACCTTGCCCTCACTGTAGAGCATCAATGGTAGGGATAGCCCCACTCTCTGAAAAGAGACTGGGTCAGCCTACTCTGCCACTCGAGGAAGATGGGTGTTGAAATGAGTGCAGCCTAGAATTTCCCCAGCTATGACTCAGAATGACAGAGGCTCAGAATTCATACAGGCTCCTATACTAAATATACTCATATCTACTAAGATATGAGTATCAGATAAATGTGGTAAATAGTTAATTGTATTTATATGTTTTCTTCAAGTTTAAGAGCTACTCTCTGCCCTAATCCAGCTTTCTAGTCTTATTTTCAACTATGAAATCATCTTCTCATATAAAGCTTTTAGTCCACCTGCAGGTAGCTATCAGGCTCAGGCAAAAAAAAAAAAAAAAAAAAAAAGCTATAAGTTCCTTAGAACATACCTAAAATAGACTTCCTAGCTTCTTACCTTAAGATCCTTATTTCCATTTGCTCTATTCCTATTTATGTATTTATTAAACATATTATTTATTCTTATTTAGTACATATTTATTAAATAATTATTAAATATTAACATTAAATTCTTATTTATCAAGTAAATCTTATTTATTATTTGCTCTTATTTAATAAATATCTTGATCTGCTTTATATCTTGTTGAATTTCAGCAACCAAGTTGCAGATGCTGCTATGACTCCCCCCACCTTCCCTGAGCAGAGGACTTCACCAATGTGTCCTGGAATCCCACCTCCCCAGAACCCTGCCCCACTAGAGAAAGATAGAAACAGTTTGGAGTTATAGATCCACTTGCCAGTGCCCAGATGTGACTTATAAAGGAAGAGAAGGTAGGGTCATAGGAAAAAAATGGGCAGGGGGCGGAGCCAATATGGAGACTTGGAAGCAGCAGCTGGCATAAGCTCCAACAAGCAGCAGCTTGTGATCAGGGATCCTCTGGATAGGGTAGGATACTGGGCCATCAGTAGGAGGGAGAACACAGGGTTGTCAGGTTGACACCAAGGAGGAGTCCTATAACCCACTCTTGGGTTGGCAAATGGAGGCCAGGGGGACAAAGAAAGTGAAATATTTGGATTATTTCTGAGCTCACCCCTCCCCCCAGGCTTCCCTCTGAGCTATTTCCTTTACCAAGATTCCTGGCTCACCAGGGGTGTCTTGCGAAACCTTTTCCTTTTTGTTTTCCTTCTGTTATTTTTAAAGTGGCTAGTATTTGAATGATAAAAATCCTGACCAATCAGAGCCTTACCCACCCCTATCTGGGAAAGATTACCTGGAGGTTTTTTTTTTTTTTTTTTTTTTTTTTTTTTGATACTTCTTACAATTGGTTGTCTTTGCTCAGGCTGCCTGCAGCCAATCTGGAATGATCAAACTTGCAGACTGACTGTTAGGGTTTTTTACTCTATTTTATTTTATTATTGCTATTATTACATACACGTGTCCCTTTTCCCTCCTCCTTCTTCAGGTTGACCAAAATTAACTGTTGTTGCTTTTTCCATTGCTAGGGGACTGGGTGTCCTATCCATTGTGAGAGGAACTTGTTCCTCTCTACCTCATCCCTCCACTCTCCTTTTTTCCTCCTCCTAGTTAATTAAAAAAAAAAACTCTTTCCTTTCATTGCTTTTTTTTCTACTTCTTTTCTTCCTTCCTCCTTCTTTTTATTTCTGAATTCACTGATACTCATTTGTGAATTATTTGGGTGAAGAAATCTGACTCAGAGTGGACTCTGTATGTGCATATCTCTCTTCTCTAATTTCCTTTCTCGTCTTGCTATCCCTAGAATTTATAGTGGACAGTAGAATTGCATAATTGTCCATTTTTGCTTTCCCTTTTCCTCTTTCTCTTACTTTTTCTTTTGGATTTGGTTGCTATTTTTTCTTATACTAGAGGTATTGTTTGGCTAATGGGTATCAGTTGATTGCAAAAATCCTTGCTACAGTTACTAGTGTTGTAAATTCTGAGGTTGATGACTGCATTTGACATAATGTTCTTTAGTATAGCATGGCTTGTACTCAAAACACAACAACTGAAGAACAACAGAACATAAAAATAAAATCATCACCAATTTAAAAAAATGCTTAAATCAAGAGCAAATAAAACTGCTACCACAATGAATCAGGATAGGAGCCCAGAAGAAACTCCAAATCAGACAGAAGTAACCATAGATAAGAGAAATATGCAAGCAATAATAAACCTAATAATCACAGAAATTAAGACAACTATGGAGGAAAGGGCTATCAGAATTAGGGAAACAACACATGAGACCCTCAAAGAAAATACAAACTACCTCGAGGTAATTAGAGAACAAAAAGCTGAAATAGCTAAACTAAAAGGTCAACTAGCAGAACAAGCTAATACTATAACTGAACTAAAAAAGGAAGCTGAGGGAAGAGAAAGCAGGCTAGCAGAAACAGAAAACAGAATTAGCCAGAGAAAAGATGAGCTACAGAAAACTAAGAAAGCAGTAAAAGAGCTCATAAAGAGATTGAGAGACACTGAAAACAACAACAGAGACATGGGATGATCTTAAAAGAAGTAACATTCATATAAATGGCCTACCAGAGGAAGAAAGAGAGGAAAAGGAAGTAGACATTCTAGAGGAAATAATAGAGGAAAACTTCTCAAACCTAAACAATAGAAAGGACATAAAGATCCAAGAGGCCCAGAGAGTCCCAAACAGAATCAACCAAAACCTGAAGACACTAAGACACATCAAAGTTAAAATGAAAAGAAGTGAGGATAAAGAAAGGACCATAAAGGCTGGAAGAGAAAAACAAAAAATTACATACAGGGGAAAATCCGTAAGACTATCAGCAGACTTCTCCACTCAAACTCTAAAAGCCAGAAAAGAATGGCAAGATATCTGTCGAGCCCTGAATTAAAAAGGGTTTCAACCAAGGACAATATATCCTGCTAGACTATCATTCAAACTAGATGAAGGGATCAAAACCTTCTCAGACAGAGAATAGTTAAAGGAGGCAATCATCACCAAGCCTGCCCTGAAATAGGTTCTAAAAACCACTTATAGACAAGAACATCTCCATAATACTGGCCATATATCAGAGCAAACAAAAAATTGTTGAATAATGGGACTACAATACATTAAAACCACAATATGAATGGCTTAAACTCACCCATTAAAAGGCACTGATTGGGAGGATGGATCAAAAACACAACCCACCATATTCTGTGTGCAAGATTCCCACCTGACCCAAAATGATAAATAAGGTTAAAGTGAAAGGATGGAAAAATATTCTACAGGCTAGTGGACCAAAAAAAAAAAAAGAAAGAAAGAAAAAAGTATAGTCACTCTCATCACTGACACATAGATTTTAAATTAAATAAAAGAATAAAAGATAAGCAAGGCCATTAGATAATGATTACAGGATCAATCAACCAAGAAGATTTAACAATTATTAACACCTATGCATTCAATGAGGGACTTTCTAAATACATCAAAAACCTACTGAAAGAACTACAAAATAAATAGTAATACAACAATAGTGGGAGACTTTAACAACCTACTCTCAAAATGATCAAAAAGCAGAGACTCAACAAAGAAACAAGAGAATTAAATGAAGAGATGAACAGACTAGACCTCCTGGACATTTTCAAAGTTCTTTACCCCCCAAAACTGGAATGCACATTCTTTTCAAGTCCACACATCACATACTCAAGGATAGACCACATATGAGGCCACAAAGACAGTGTCAACAATTTCAAGGACATTGAAATCATCCCAGGTATCTACTCAGAACACAGTGGAGCAAAGCTAACATTCAACAACAAACAGAAAATTACTAAATGCAATAAAATTTGGAAACTCAACAACATGCTGCTTAAGAACTTGTGGGTAAGAGAGATACTCAAGCATGAAATTCAAATGGTCCTGAGAACAAGTGAAAAGGAAGAAACAAGCTATCAAAATATTTGGCAAACAACTAAAGCAGTACTGAGAGGAAAACTCATAGCCATACAATCACATATTAGATTACAAGAAAAAGCTCAAATAACAACCTTAAGGCACACTTTAGGGACTTAGAGGAAGAGGAAGAAAGGAACACTAAAGCAACCGGAAGGATGGAAACCACTAATATTAGAATAGAAATAAACAACATTTAAAATAAGAGAACCGATGGGGGTTTCCCAAAGATGGCGGACTGAGAAGGTGCTGGTGGCTTGAGTTCTGACCACATCAATGGGAAACTATATGAAAACAAAATTGGAGGAACGGAATGGCAGTATTAGGCAAACATCAGTTGAGACCCCCAAGGAAAATACTGATTATCTTGAGGCAATTAGAGAACTGAACCAAGAAGAACTACAAAATCTAAATGCATCAATCACAGAAAAAGAAATTGAAACCATTATTAAGAATCTCCCCAACAACAAAAGTCCTGGACCAGACTGCTTCACGAACGAATTCTACAAAACTTTCAGGAAACAGTACCCAACTTCTTAAGCTTTTCCATAAGACTGAAGAAACAAGAATACTCCCTTCCACCTTCTGTGAAGCCAACATCACCCTGATACCAAAAGCTGATAGGGACAGAACAAAAAAGGAAAACTACAGACCAATATCTCTGATGAACATAGATGCCAAAATTTTAAACAAGATCTTGGCCAACCGGATACAGCAACATATCGAAAAGATTGTTCATTATGACCAAGTGGGATTCATCCCAGGAATGTAAGGCTGGTTCAACATCCATAGGTCAATCAATGTCATTCACCACATCAATAAAATCAAAGCCAAAAACCACATGATTATCTCAATAGATGCAGAGAAAGCCTTTGACAAAATCCAACACCCATTCATGCTCAAAACTCTACAAAAATGCGAATAGATGGGAAATTCCTCAAGATAGTGGAATCTATATATAGCAAACCTAGATCCAACATCATACTCAATGGACAGAAGCTAAAAGCATTCCCCCTCAGATCAGGGACTAGACAGGGCTGTCTACTGTCACCATTACTCTTCAACATAGTATTGGAAGTTCTTGCCATAGCAATCAGGCAAGACAAAGAAATCAAAGGAATACAGATTGGAAGGGGAGAAGTCAAGCTCTCACTATTTGCAGATGATATCACAGTATACATAGAAAAACCTAAAGAATCCAGCAGAAAACTACTGGAAGTTATTAGGCAATATAGCAAGGTATCAGGCTACAAAATCAATGTACAAAAATCAGTGGCATTTCTTTGTGCAAACACTAAATCTGAAGAAGACATCCAGAAATCACTCCCATTTACTGTTTCAGCAAAATCAATCAAATACCTAGGAATAGAGTTGACCAAAGAAGTGAAAGACTTGTATACTGAAAACTATGAGTCACTACTCAAGGAAATAGAAACTGATACCAAGAAATGGAAAGATATCCCATGCTCATGGATTGGAAGAATAAATATCATCAAAATGAATATTCTCCCCAGAGCCATATACAAATTTAATGCAATACCCATCAAAGTTCCACCAAGCTTCTTTAAGAGAATAGAACAAACACTACAATCATTTATCTGGAACCTAAAAACACCTAGAATTGCCAAAACCATCTTGACGACAAGAAAAAGAAATGGAGGCATCACACTCCCAGACCTTAAACTATACTATAAAGCCATCCCCATCATCATCAAAACAGCAAGGTACTGGAATAAAAATAGGCACACAGACCAGTGGAACAGAATTGAAAGCCCAGAAATAAATCCCCACACCTATGGACATCTAATCTTAGATAAGGGGGCCCAAAGTATTAAATGGAAAAAGGAGGCTCTCTTCAAGAAATGGTGCTGGGAAAACTGGGTTGTAATATGCAGAAGAATGAAATTGAACCACTTTATCTCACCAGAAACAAAAATCAACTCCAAATGGATCAAAGACTTGGATGTTAGACCAGAAACAATCAAATACTTAGAAGAAAACATTGGGAAAACAGTTTCCCACTTACACCTCAAGGACATCTTTGATGAATCAAACCCAATTGCAAGGAAGACTAAAGCAGAAACAAACCAATGGGACTACATCAAATTTAAAAGCTTCTGCACATCCAAAGAAACTATCACACAAACAAAGAGACCCCTCACAGAATGGGAGAAGATCTTCACCTGCCATACATCAGACAAGAAACTAATCACCAAAACATATAAAGAGCTCAGCAAACTTAGCACCAAAAAAGCAAATGACCCCATCCAAAAATGGGCAGAGGATATGAACAAAACATTCACCTCAGAGGAGATTGAAAAGTCTAACAACTTATGAAAAACTGCTCTAGGTCACTGGTTGTCAGAGAAATGCAAATTAAGACAACATTGAGATACCACATCACCTCTGTGAGAATGACATACATCAAAAAGGACAGCAGCAACAAATACTGGAGAGGCTGTGGGGACAGAGGAACCCTTTTGCATTCCTGGTGGGAATGTAAATTAGTACAGCCTCTGTGGAGAGCAGTCTGGAAAACTCTCAGAAGGCTAGACATGGACCTTCCATATGATCCAGTAATTCCTCTCCTGGGGTTATACCCCAAGGACTCCACAACACCCAAGCAAAAATTTGGTATGTACTCCTTTGTTCATAGCAGTACAATTCATAATAGCTAAAACATTTAAAAAACCCAGGTGCTCAACAAAAGATGAGTGGCTGAGAAAGCTGTGGTATATATACACAATGGAATACTATGCAGCTATCAAGAACAGTGAACCCACCTTCTCTGACCCGTCTTGGACAGAGATAGAAGGAATTATGTTAAGTGAGCTAAGTCAGAAAGATAAAGATGAGTATGGGATGATCCCACTCATCAACAGAAGTTGAGTAAGAAGATCTGAAAGGGAAACTAAAAGCAGGACCTGACTAAATTATAAGTAGGGCACCAAAGTAAAAACCCTGTGGTGAGGGGTAGATATGCAGCTTCCTGGGACCATGGAGGGTGGGAGTGGGTGGGAGGGAAGGGTCACAGTCTTTTGGTGGTGGGAATGGTGTTTATATACACCCCTAGTAAAATGTAGTCATATAAATTACTAGATAATTAATATGAGAGGGGGAAAATTAATTGTATGTCTCAATGTTTTTAAAACACAGAGTCTTTTTAATATATAGGATGTGTATTTGATGTGCGAACTCTCTCAGAAGCCTACACCAAGTACATTAGAAGGAACCAATAGCACAGCTATATACAAGATACAGCAAACCCTAACAAAAGGACTTTTTGAAGTTAACCCAATTACCAAATAATGTGATGATAACATTAACTATCAATTGTCTTTTTGAACCCTAAGACAGCAGGAACCTCACATCTTCACTATAGAGCTTCTACTTCCCCCAGTCCTGGAACCATTGGATAGGGCCCACTTTCCCGTATGCCTCTCCCAATCCATATCAAATAATATTGCATCTGCCAATCACAACCTAACCAACACAACGATTGCCACCTCAACATGCTTCACTTCAGACTGTGTCCAGAGACTTCACGTGTGGAATGACAACCCTTCAGCTTCATTACTCAGTGAGACCTTTCCTTTCATAGTATACTCTAATTCCATCTCAGGTGGCTCACTTTCTAACAAAGTCCCAAAACCTATATATACACCAGTTTCTGTGAGAGAGAGCATATGTTCACACGTATCCATAAACTACTGCAAAATATATACCTGAAAGCAGAAGTACACTAGAATTTGCAGCGAGTACCCCCCTAACACTTCCTCTCCACTATTCCAAGCTTTGGGTCCATGATTGCTCAACAATTTGTTTGGCTTTGTATGTTAACTCTCTTTTCAGTCACCAGGTTTCAGATGCCATGAGGATGCCGGCCTGGCTTCCCTGGACTGAAGACCCCACCAATGTGCCCTGGCTCTCTGCTTCCCCAGAGACCCACCCTAGGGAAAGAGAGAGGCAGCCTGGCAGTATGGACCGGCCAATCAACGCCCATGTTCAGTGGGGAAGCAATTACAGAAGCCAGACCTTCCACCTTCTGAAACCCACAACGACCCTGGGTCCATGCTCTCAGAGGGAATGAGAATGGGAAAGCTATCAGGGGAGGGGGTGGGATATGGAGATTGGGTGGTGGGAATTGTGTGGATTTATAACCCTCCTACCCTATGGATTTGTTAATTTATCCTTTCTTAAATAAAAAATAAATTAAATAAATAAGAGAACCACACAAAAGATCAATGAATCCAAATGTTGGTTCTTTGAAACTTTAAACAAGATTGACAAACTTCTAGCCAGCCTCACTAAAAAAAAAAAGAAAAAAAAATGAAGACTCAAATAAATAGAATTGTAACGGATAGAGGAGATATCACAACTGACACCACAGAAATCCAGAAAATTCTGCACACCTTATATGAAGAACTATATGCTGCCAAGCTAGAGAATCTGGAAGAAATGGAAGAATTCTTAGAAACATATGCCCTTCCAAAACTGACCAAGAAGAACTAAAACACCTAAATGCACCTATCAAAGAGAAAGAAATTGAAACCGTTATTAAGAATCTTCCCAACAACAAAAGTTTTGGACCTGATGGCTTTACAAACAAATTCTAAAAAACCTTCAGGAAACAGTTAATACCTATACTTTAAAAAAAAAATATTTATTTATTCCCTTTTGTTGCCCTTGTTGTAGTAGTTATTATTATTGTTGTTGTTGATGTCATTGTTGTTGGATAGGACAGAGAGAAATGGAGAGAGGAGGGTAAGACAGGGGGAGAGAAAGATAGACACCTGCAGACCTGCTTCACCACTTGTGAAGCGACTCCCCTGCAGGGGCTTGAACCTGCATCCTTGTGCTTTGCGCTTAACCCACTGTGCTACCGCCCAACTCCCAATACCTATACTTTTAAAGCTCTTTCACAAGATGGAAGAAACAGGAACACTCCCTTCCACCTGCTATGAAGCCAATACCATCCTGACAGCAAAAGCAGATAGGGACAAAACAAAAAAGGAAAACTAGAGACCAATATCTCTGATGAACATAGATGCCAAAATATTAAACAAGATCCTGGCCAACTGTATACATCAGTATATCAAAACAATTTTCATCACGACCAAGTGGGATTTATCCTTGGAATACAAGGCTTACATATGGTTCAACATAAATAAGTCAATCAATGTCATTTACCACATCAATAAAAGCAAAACCAAAAACCACATGATTGTCTCAATAGATGCAGAGAAAGCCTTTGACAAAATCCAACACCCCTTCATGCTCAAAACACTACAAAAATGGGAATAGATGAGAAATTCCTCAAGATAGTGGATTCCATATATGGCACACCTACAGCAAACATCATACTCAATTGACAGAATTTGAAATATACTGGATATACTTCCAGGGCTCCTTAACACCCAACCAAAAAGAAATATGTATGCTTGTGTTCTTAGCAACACAATTTGTAATAGCTAAAACTTGGAAGCAACCCAGGTGCCTAACAACAGATGAGTGGCTGAGAAAGCTGTGGTATATATACACAATAGAATACTATGCAGCTGTTAAGAACTATGAACTCACCTTCTCTGACTCATCTTGGATGGAGTTAGAAGGAATTATGTTAATTGAGCTAAGTCAGAAAGACAAAGATGAGTATTCGATGATCCCACTAATCAACAGAAGTTGAGAACGAAGAAACGAAAGGGATCTGACTGAGTTTGGAATAAGGCAACAAAGTAAAAATCTCTAGGTGGAGGGTGAGGGTGGATGTTTGGCTTCATGGGGTAGGGGTAGGAGGTTGGGTGGGGGATGGGAGGAGACACAGTTTTTTGGTGGTGGGAATGGTGTTTATGTACACTCCTATTAACTTGTAGTCATGTAAATCACTATTTAATTAATTTGAGAAGGGAAAATTGTTTGAATGTCTCAAACTTTTTAAATCAAAGACTGAGTCTTTTTAATACATAGGCTGAATCTTTGATATATTGACTCTCTTAAAAGTTTAGATCAGGGAGAACAGAAGCAACCCGTGGCACAGCTATATACAAATAATGTCAAAGGACATAAATTATGGTGATGTTGTATATGATACAGAAAATCCTAACAAAGGGACATTTCAAAGTTAACTCAATTGCCAAATAATTTGATTATAGTAATAACTATCTATTGTCTTCTTAAACCCTAAGAGAGCAGGAACCTCCTGCTTCCTCTTATAGAAATATATAGAGCCTATATTTCTCCCACTCCTGGAAACTCTTGCGTGGGGCTCACTTTCCTGCATGCTTCTCTCAATTCATACCAAATGATATTGCATCTGCTGATTCCAACCTCATCAACACAATGAGTGCTTCATTTCAGACTGTGTCCAGAGGCATCAGGCATGGAATGTAAACACTTCACCCTCATTATTCAGCTGAGAACTTTCCTTTCATAGTATTCTCTAATTCCATTCCAAGTGGTTCACTTCCTAACAAAGTCCCAAAGCCTAGATATAGACCAGGTCCCATAAGATAGAGCATATGCTTACATATATCCATAAATTAGGGCAAAATACATACCTAAAAGCAATAATACACAATAGTCTATAGTGAGTCAGTGTCAAGTTCATAATGAAATAGTGTCTACTTAGACTTAGATACCCTCCTCACTTACTTCCTATTACAGTTCTCTCACTCACTCCCAAGCTAACCAAAGCAAGGACTGCAAAAGTTGAATAAGAGCAAGAAACTGGCATACTTTAATGATGACTTTTTAGTCATTATCAGGCTATTCCATCAGCTGGGTGCTGGGATAGCCTGAGGGTGCTTCTTCCTGAGCAAGTGCTCTCTGGGTTGGAGAGAACCTAGGCTGCTGTGTGGGAGAGGAATCAGGAACTCGTGCTGGGCTAGCTTTGCAGGAGAGAGACTCTGGGACTCTGGGAGCCGGAAGGCAATCCCATGTTTAATCAGAAGAGCCTCTGTATTTATACTCGCCAAGAAGGAAATAGTAGGATGGAAAATAGGATGTGATGTAGAGAGGGTGGAGCAAAAAGAGAGTGCAAACAAACTAGTAGCAGAAAACAGGGTGTGATTCAGAGAGGGGGTGGAGCAAAAAGAGAGTTAGAACCAGTGGGATTAAACCAGTGCCCTGCAGGCAGGGCAGTTCTCAGGTGATTATGTAAATAGACCACAGTGTTAAGCAGGGGGGAGCTGGCATACTGCCCAACATTCAGGGAATCCTGAGATTCTCAAACAGACTTGATGGGCCTACACCTCGAATAAATCTCTCTCTCTCCATTGTTATTGGTCATTTCTATCAGGAACAACAAAATAGACCCCTTTTTGGGCCCCCATAGTACTTTGCCCTCAACTTAGATCAACAATGGTAGAGAATGTTCCATCCTCCAAAGGTAATCTGGACAACATACTCTATGATACACCTGAGGAAGTATGCCTACTAGCTATCTACAAAATGGAGTACCCCCCAACTCTTCATCTGCACTATTCCAGCCTTTAAGTTCATGATTGATCAACAATTTGTTTGGCTTTGTATGTTAACTCTCTTTTCAGACACCAGGTTCTAGATGCTAGCATGATGCTAACCAGACTTCCCTGGACATACAACCCCACCAATGTGTCCTGGAGCTCTGCTTCCCTAGAGCCCCTCCTCACTAGGGAAAGACTGAGACAGGCTGGGAGTATGGATCAACCTGTCAATGCCCATGTTCAGCGGGGAAGCAATTACAAAAGCCAGACCTTCCACCTTCTGCATCCCACAATGCCCTGGGTGCATACTCCCAGAGGGTTAAAGAATAGTAAAGCTATCAGGGGAGGGGATGGGATACAGAGTTCTGGTGGTGTGAATTGTGTGGAGTTGTACCCCTCTTATCCTATGGTTTAGTTAATGTTTAATTTTATAAATAAAAGAAAAGAAAACAAAGGAAAAATATCTGCAAATATATATATAAATATAATTATAGTTATGTTAATAATAGTCAATCATATTTGTGCCCTTGGTAGAACGACTGCAGTTTCCAATGGAGAGAATGGGGACACAGAACTCTGGTGGTGGAAACTGTGTGGAATTATACTATTATCTTATAATTTTTAAATAGATATTAAATAACTAATAAAATATTTTTAATAAATACCACTTAGAGGAATAGAATTGGGAGGTCTTGGTGTATAATGAAATTGTTTCCGTGTTTAACCAACTGCATTGAAAACCATTAACCCCTCAAGGAAAAGAATTTAGAAAAAGAAAATTAAGAAATTAAATAATAATAAAAATAATAACATTATATAAAGTACCCCTCTGGGCCTGGGGAGACAGCTTAGTGGTTCCCAGATTCACTCATAAGCCTGAGCTGAGCTGAGCCAGAAGTACTTAAGTAAATCAAATGTCCCTTTTATTCCTCTCTCTTGGATGACCACTCTGCATCGCTGGCACTTTTATTTGGTATTTTCCTGAAACCCTGGACACTGATTCAGCAAAGACCAAGTTTTTTTTATTTTTTTATTTTTTATTTATTTATTTTTTTCCTCCTCCAGGGTTATTGCTGGGTTCGGTGCCTGCATCATGAATCCACCGCTCCTGGAGGCCATTTTTTTCCCCCTTTTGTTGCCCTTGTTGTAGCTTCGTTGTGGTTATTATTATTATTGCCCTTGTTGACGCAATTCGTTGTTGGATAGGACAGAGAGAAATGGAGAGAGGAGGAGAAGACAGAGAGGGGGAGAGAAAGACAGACACCTGCAGACCTGCTTCACCGCCTGTGAAGCGACTCCCCTGCAGGTGGGGAGCCGGGGGCTGGAACCGGGATCCTTACACTGGTCCCTGCGCTTTGCGCCACATGCGCTTAACCCACTGCGCCACCGCCCGACCCCCCAAGTTTTTTTATTTTTTAAATTTTCCCCCATTTAAACTCTGATGTTCTTCAGGTCTTGAGTTTGTCCTACTGTGGAATGTCAGAACTGCTGTTTGTTTATCAGACTATTAACTTTTTGGCATATTGTTGGGATTGCTTAAATAGTCATTTCTATATAAATGGAAATGCTTAAACACTTTATCCTTTTGAATAATCAAGCCAAAGGAACTGCAACCATCAAACTTGTGTGCAATCTCTTTCATGGAATGCGATAACATTACTGGGTAGTAGCTAGTGTTCTTGTGGGGATTAATGCATAAAGATGCCATTTTGCATAACAATAATGTCAAAAGCATAACTCTGAAAAGGTCCGTCTTAGTTATAAAACTCAAGCAGAGGATTGATACATTATCTTTAGAGAATTCCAAAATGCTTTGTGATTCTCTGCATTGTATAATATCTCTGACAAGTTATAAGAAGAAAGTATTCCATTTCAGTACACAGTTGCAAATCTGATCCCAGAGCTCTTTTTTGAAGTCAAGTTAGTTTTAGGTAAAGGTCACCAGGTGGGGATCCTTTGTATCTTCAGATATTGGAAGAAAATATGGCAATATTGGGGTGACTGCCCTTTATTTTGATCACTGTCAAGAGTCTGTAAATATGGGCATATGAGAAGAGACTTCGCTTTATATTCACAGACTTCTAGGAAATAATTCAATATTTTATATCATTGTCAACTGCACTTTATTGGACAAATATGAGTTCTGTGTCATCAATATTTCAAACTCTTAATGTCATACTTTCTTGATTGTAATTAGAGAAGTAAAAATAGTGCCCTCTCCTCACTGGCACATCAGGTATGGATGAAATACAAGGTAGTAAATTGTTCCAGGTACTTGTGTGGCTTCATCTGGACTTTCCTATTCCTTGGGTCCTCTGTCATGTGCTATGTTTATCAGGAAACACCATGTGGCAGTTAATAATAACATAATTCACAACAATAATTGCATCTTTATTCAATAGCTGTGGGAAAACACTGGGTTGAATAATGAGATAAAAATGAGTGTCTCTGGCTTCCAGGACATTAATCAACATATTAACTGTGTGGGCAAGCTGATTTGAGACTGTTAAGCTTAATTTCTCACAAAAGCATTTATCGCATAAGGTACTTCCAAAACATGTTGAACTCATCATAAGCAAGCATTAGATTCCAAAAGAATAGACTCTACTCCTGACCATGTCATGGGTTATCCTGTTTGATAGCATGCATAAAAAAATCAATATTCCTGAAACTCTCACATTTCAGACATGTTCACATAAGGCTCCTTTAGCTCTTAAACTATCCTCCAACCTAAATGCAAATGTAAGAATAGACGCCATATAGGTTCATAACCCTAATTGCCAAAATGAATTTACTATTTGTTGCTATCTTAAATAACTTTCACAAAAATGTTTACATTTCATTACAGTTTCAGTAAATAATAGTGATTTTCCAAATCTCCCACAAGTTTGATGTGACATAAATTCAATTCTTAGTCCTACACCATCAGTTCACAAAAAGGTAGCTCTCTGGACGCCAGGGGCACTTATAAGGATTCAGCATTCAGCTGTCACTCATAATTACTTCCCTATAGTTCTTGAATTATTTTTTCTCTTTATTTTTTGTTATCAGTGACTAAATAGTGAGTTACAGTATTACAAGATAATAATGCTATGACTAAAGTTTAGTATTACTGGTTCCCTACCTCCTCCCTTCACTCAGGATAGCCACCAGAACTTCCAAGGTTCAAGAAACTCTTTTTTTTTTTTTTAAGATTTTATTTATTTATTAGTGAGAAAGATAGGAGAGAGAGAAACAACCAGACATCACTCTGGTACATGTGCTGCTGGGGACTGAACTCAAGACTTCATGCTTGAGAGTCCAATGCTTTATCCATTGTGCTACCTCCCGGACCACAAGAACCATTTTCAAAATCATCCAAGGGTCACACTTTTTGTCTCCTCTCTCCTCAGCCTAGGAATAGGAATTTATTTTCCCCTATGCTTTTCAATTGCCTTTATTGCTCCTTATTGATTTTTTTTTTCCACCCAGAGACTGCACAGCTCTGGTTTGTAGTGGTGCTGGGGATTGAACCTGGAACTTTGAAGACACAAGTATGAAAATCTTTTTGCATATCATACAGAGGTGGCTGCAAGGTTTATTTTGCCTGTGTATTCTTTTTCTTTTTTAAAATACACATTTATTATTATGTTATTATATTTATTTCCTTATTGGATAGAGACAGCCAGAAATCAAGAGGGAAGGAGGTGATAAAAAAAAGAGAGAGACACCTGCAACACTGCTTCACCACTCGAAAAGCTTTCCCCCTGCAGGTGGGGATCAAGGGCTCAAACCCAGGTCCTTGCACATTGTAATGTGTGCGCTCAACCAGGTGTGCCACCATCTGTCCCCCCTTTTTTCTTTTTTAAATCTGGTCTTAGATTCACTGTTTCTTTTCAGAGAGGGCAGGTGAGTATAGCCCAAAGCTAAAAAGTTAAGTTAGATGAAGATCTGAATGGAGGGAACATTATTTCCAAGTCATTGCTTTTGCTTATAGGAACCAGCTCCAGATAGAGACAACTGGAAATGTCAAAAGGCCTGAAGAAACAAATCTAAATTTGAAAATAATACATTCAAAAGTAAAAGAAAGACACCTCAATCCACCCAGGAAATTGATGGGATGTTGGCTGCTGAGAGATGGTGGAGGGAAGGGGAGTAAGCCTGTAGAACTGAGCAAAGGCACATCGCCCCCCCCCCCCCCCCAATTGCTGCTGCTCCTTCCTGGGACCAGTCTGACCAGTTTGCAGGAAGGAGAGAAGCAGATCTTCCAAGTCAAACAAGAAGACCCCAGAGTCAACATTGCTCTGGGAAGAACACACATTTCAGAGTAAAGCTCTGCTTTTATAGGCACCGGTTATCGGTTATCAGGATAGCTCTCAGCATGAGCACTCAGCATCAGGGACAGTAAGAGGTCTCACAGAAATATATCTGTGGCATATGAGGGTCAGGTAAAACTGAATTTCTCACCACCACTGGGAACTTGCCAGCCATCTTAGGCTATGGCAGGGAAAGATCTCATTCTGGAAGCTTAAATAATGAGTCCTTTTCCGTCCAACATGACAAATACGCTAGACAGCTCATGTTTAATTGCTTTATCATAAAATATGAATGGAATTATTTTATCCTTTCATTAATTTCACATTAATATTCTTCAAATTTTCCCATTTGTTTTTTATTATCTTTATTTATTTATTGGATAAAGACAGAAATCTAGAGGAAAGGGAGGAATAGAGAGGGTGAGAGAGAGAGACCTGTAGCACTGCTTCAACACTTGTGAAGCTTTCCGCCTTCAGGTGGGGACTGAGGACTCAAACCTGGGTCCTGGCGCACTGTGATGTGTGCTCAGCCAGGTGCGCCACTACCCACCTCCCCAAATTTTCCCATTTCTCTCTTATTTTGTCAAGAAAGTCCTTTGTACATTGTACTCTATACATACACACTAATCTTCCTAGGTCTTATTCACAAGGCATCTTGCCTTCTTGTCTTCCATTTTTTTTTTATTTTCCTTTATAAGATTTATTTATTAATAAGAGAGAATTAAAGAGACAGAGAGAGGGGATAAAGAGAAGAAGTGCTGGGTGGTAGACTCACATAGTTGAGTGCACATGTTACAATGCACAAGGACCAGAGTTCAAGGCCCCAGTCCCCACCTTCAAGGAAAAAGCTTTGCAAGCAGTGTTTGTCTGTCTGTCTGTCTCTCTTTCTCCCTATCTCCCCAATTCCTCCCTATTTCCCTCGATTTCTCTTTGTATCAATCCAAATAAATAAGTAAAGTAAAGTATTTTTAAAATAATATAAAGTAAAATATTTTTAAAATAAAATAAAGTAAAATAAGTAAAGTAAAATATTTTTATAAGTAAATTTTTTTAAGAGAGAGAAGAGAGAGTGAAGCAGGGCCTCACTGTAGAACAGATAACCTTGGGGATCAAACTGAAGACTGCATGCTTGAGAGAACAACACTTTAGCCCATGCACAAAATTCCAAGGCCAACTTATAATAATTTCTAATAGACCCCCTTTCTTTTTAGCATATTCTTAGTTACTCTGTGCTGAGGATATTTTAAGAATCCAGGACTGGGGGAAGAAGGGGCTCTATAGTGAAGATGTGAGGTTCCTGCTGTCTTAGGGTTCAAAAAGACAATCAATAGTTAATATTATCATCACATTATTTGTTAATTGGGTTAACTTTGAAAAGTCCCTTTGTTATGGTTTGCTGGACAGTACCCAGTATCTTGTATATAGCTGTGCTATTGGAAGCTTCTAATCTACTTGGTCTAGGCTTTTGAGAGAGTCCGCATATCAAATACATAGCCTATATATCAAAAAGATTCAGTTTGTCTTTTGAGAAACTTTGAGACATACAATTGATTTCCCCCTCTCATATTAATTAGCTACTGATTTATATGTCTACATTTTGCTAGGAGTGTACATAAACACCATTCCCACCACCAAAGGACTGTGACCCATCCCTCCCGCCCACTCCCACCCCCCACTGGCCCAGGAAGCTACATGCCTACCCCTCACCACTGGGTTTTTACTTTGGTGCCCTACTTACAATTTGATCAGGTCCTGCTTTTAGTTTCCCTTTCAGATCTTCTTAGTCAGCTTCTGTTGATGAGTGGGATCATCCCATACTCATCTTTATCTTTCTGACTTAGTTCACTTAACATAATTCCTTCTAGCTCTGTCCAAGATGGGTCAGAGAAGGTGGGTTCATTGTTCTTGATAGCTGCATAGTATTCCATTGTGTATATATACCACAGCTTTCTCAGCCACTCATCTGGTGTTGGGCACCTGGGTTGCTTCCAGGTTTTAGCTATTATGAATTGTGCTGCTATGAACATAGGAGTACACACCTCTTTTTGATTGGGTGTTATGGAGTCCTTGGGGTATAACCCCAGGAGAGGAATTATTGGGTCATATGGAAGGTCCATGTCTAGCCTTCTGAGAGTTTTCCAGACTGCTCTCCACAGAGGCTGTACCAATTTACATTCCCACCAGCAATGTAAAAGGGTTCCTCTGTCCCCACATCCTCTCCAGCATTTGTTGCTGCTGTCCTTTTTGATGTATGCCATTCTTACAGGAGTGAGGTGGTATCTTAGTGTTGTCTTGATTTGCATTTCTCTGATAATCAGTGACCTAGAGCAGTTTTTCATATGTTTGTTAGCCTTTTGCATCTCCTCTGTGGTGAATGTTTTGTTCATTTCCTCTGCCCATTTTTGGATGGGGTCATTTGCTTTTTTGCGGCTAAGTTTGCTGAGCTCTTTATATATCTTGGATAGGGCCCACTTCCCCGTATGCATCTCCCAATCCAAACCAAATAACATTGCATCTGCCGATTACAACCTAACCAAAGCAACGATTGCTACCTCAACATGCTTTACCTCAGAATGTATCCAGAGACTTCACGTGTGGAATGACAACCCTTCAGCTTCATTACTCGGGTGAGACCTTTCCTTTAATAGTACACTCTAATTTCATCTCAGGTAGTTCACTTTCTAACAAAGTCCCATAACCTAGATATACACCAGTTTCTGTGAGAGAGAGCTTATGTGCACACGTATCCATAAACTATAAAATATATACCTGAAAGCAGGACTACACTAGAATTTGCAGTGAGTACCTCCCTAACACTTCCTCTCCACTATTCCAAGCTTGGGATCCATGATTGCTCAACAAATTGTTTGGCTTCATATGTTAACTCTCTTTTCAATCACCAGGTTCCAGATGCCACCAGGATGCTGGCTAGGCTTCCCTGGATTGAAGACCCCACCAATGTGTCCTGGAGCTCAGCTTCCCCAGAGTCACACCCTACTAGGGAAAGAGAGAGGCAGACTGGGGGTATGGACCGACCAGTCAACGCCCATGTTCAGCGGGGAAGCAATTACAGAAGACAGACCTTCTACCTTCTGCAACCCTCAACGACCCTGGGTCCATGCTCCCAGAGGGATAGAGAATGGGAAAGCTACCATGGGAGGGGGTGGGTTATGGGGATTGGGTGTTGGGAATTGTGTGGAGTCGTACCCCTCCTACCTTATGCTTTTGTTCACTAATCCTTTCTTAAATAAAAAATTAAAAAAAAAATTTTTTAAAGTTAAAAAAAAAAAGAATCCAAACTATTCTTTGCAGTATCGTTTTTTGCACTTTCTTTTATTTCTCTCTCTCTTTAATTTTTTATTTATAAAAAGAAGAAATACTGACAAAAACCATAGGATAAGAGGAGTACAACTCAACACAATTCTCACCACCAGAACTCCATATCCTATCCTCTCCTCTGTTAGATTTCCTGTTTTTTATCCCTCTGGGAGTATAGACCCAGGGTCACTATGGGGTACAGAAGGTGGAAGGTCTGGCTTCTATAATTGCTTCCCTGCTGACCATGGACATTGACAGGTCGATCCATACTCCCAGGCTGTCTCTTTCTTTCCCTAATGGGGTGGGGCTCTGGGGAAGCAGGGCTCCAGGACACATTGGTGGGGTCTTCTGTCCAGGGAAGTCAGGTTGGCATCATGGTAGCATCTGGAACCTGGTGGCTGAAAAAAGAGTTAGCATATAAAGCAGAACAAATTGTTGACTAATCATGAGCCTAAAGGCTGGAATAGTTCAGATGAAGAGTTGTTTTTATAAATAGTTAGTAGGCCTATTTTTTAAATTTTTTATTTATAAAAAGGAAACACTGACAAAGCCATAGGATAAAAGGGGTACAGCTTCACATAATTCTCACCACCAGACCTCCGTATACCATCCCCTCCGCTGATAGCTTTCCTGATCTTTAATTCTCTGGGAGTATGGACCCAAGATCATTGTGGGATGCAGAAGGTTGAAGGTCTGGCTTCTGTAATTGCTTTCCTCCTGAACATGGGCCTTGACAGGTCGATCCATACTCCCAGCCAGTTTCTCTTTTTCCCTAGTGGGGAAGAGTTCTGGGGAAGCGGAACTCCAAGGCTCTGCTTGGTGGGGAGCCTTGGTGGTGTTGTCTGTCCCGGGCAGTCTGGTCACATCTTGCTAGCATCTGTAACCTAGTGGCTGAAAAGAAAGTTAACATTGAAAACCAAACAAATTGTTGAACAACCTAAAGGCTGGAATAGTACAGATGAAGTGTTTGGGGGGGGGGGGGATCCTCCATTTTGTAGATAGCTAATAGACATATTTTAGTAATATTGCAAAGGGCCTGTAGCTATAATAATGTTTTGTGGTGCTTTTTTGTTTGTTTGTTTGTTTTTTTTGCCTGAGCCTGAAATCTGATATGCAGGTGGATCCTAATTATTGTCTGGGGAGATGATGTCGTGGCTGGGAAAAGGACCAAAAAGCTCAATCATGGAAGAGAGTAGTTCCCAAATATGGGAAACAGATATAAATATTACTGTAAACCCCATAAATTTGATGTGATCTGGGGCCCATAATTAGCTTAGGAGCCTGTGTGACCTCTACATCCCTCTAGATCTGAGCTCACTTTCTGTGGTCATGAGTAGGAACATTCCATGCTGCCCCAGTATCGACCCATCTTCCTCAGGTGTAGCATAGAGTATGTTGTCCATCCTCCCCATTTTCTGCACTTTCAATAATTGGCAAATTGTTGGTTCAGTATTCTTCCTTCACTAGCTCTGTCATCATGCTATCCCTCCCTTTACTTGAAGGTCTAGTGAATAAAACCCAACTGACTCTCATCTTTCTGTTCTATTTTATCTCCTACTAGTCAAAAATAAATGTTGTGTTCCAGGTGTTGTTCTGTGAAATAGAGATAGCAAAATGAAGGGGGGAAATATCAGCAAGAGAGAGGAAGGAAAGAGGAAGGGCCACATGGTACAAAAGCTGGAGGTGAAGCTTGGGGGACTTGTCAGAACTTGGTTTTCTCCTAAATTGGGACCTGGTCAGGGGATTTAGCAATACAATCTTTCTGTCTAGGAAAATATTTGCAGAAAAAAATGAGTTTGGAAGATGACATTGTGATTAATTATACTAAATGCTGCTGCTAGACAAACATATAGACAGCATCTTGACCATAAGACTAAGCACTGCTGATGGCTACATAGTTTTGGTGAATAACTAGCTGAGGCCTTGATTGGAATGGGGATAAGCCAACCTGGAGGGACAGGAGAGATGGAAAGGCATTCCCATCTCAAGTGTCTGCTATGAAGAGGGACAAAGAAATGGCTGATGAAGACATAACTGGGCCAGCAGTGTTCTTTAAAAAGAAAAAAAAAGGGGGGCATTAAAATCATTGTAAGGGGAGGGAGTAAATGAAGTAAAAGATAAATGGAAGAGTCACTGAAGTAATGTCCTCATGCATAGAAAATATTGGAGAAGTGCAAAACAATACCACACTGAAATTCCTTGTCACACCTGTGAAAATGGGCTCCATCAATAAAACAAGAGATCATCAGTGTTAGCATGTGGAGAGAGGAACTCTACTGCACTACTGGGGGAGTGCTAACTGGTGCAACCACTATAAAGAACAGTCTGGAGAACCCTTATACAAATGGAAATACCTTATGATTCAGCAATTCCACTCCTAATCATTTACCCGAAAGATGTAACAACAGGAATCTGAAGAGATATATGCACCCCCATGCTCATAGCAGCTTTATTCACAAGCAGCAAAAACCTGGAAACAACCAAAATGTCCTTTGGCAGATAACTGGATAGAAAAGTTATGGGACATATTCTCAACAGAGTATTATGCAGCAATAACAAGGGATGATATTGCATCCTTTTGGATAAGGTGGATGTAACTGGAGAAGATGATGCTCAGTGAAGCCAGTCAGGAGGTGAAGGACAGCTCCAGGATGGCTTCACTCACATGCGGAATATAGAGAATTGAGTATACAAATGTGAAAAAACAATGTCAACCTGTTTCTAAGTCTATGGGAGAGCTAGAGTGGCTCTCTATGGGGGTGGGGATGGGAAAACAGACCCTTGATGATGAGGTGACGGGAGTGATGAAAAAATTAATTAATTAAAAAGAGAGAATGCCCTTTACAGAACTGAGGGGCAGACTTGAGGGAGAAACATGATCTGTTCCAGCACAAGAGTGGAAGGAGGACAGAGAATATGGATAGAGATAGCATAGCTGGTAATTGTGGTGGGAATCTGCAGGAATTGTATTCCAATTATTTATATTTCCTCAGTTAAAAAAAAAAACATTACAAATCTAGGAGAGAGAAAATGAGGTTTGAAACTATAATGTGAGAAAGCAGCAGTCCAGAGAAATGTTGTATGTTATCAAGAAAGTGAATACCAGAAACGAGATTATCATTTTAACCAGTGACTATGTGGCTGTTGTTCACTAGCCTGGTCTAAAGCTTTAGCAAAGGTCATCAGCCAGAGGGGTCTGACTGGCCTGGAATTATGAAGCGAGAGAAGAGTAAAATACTCATTGATATTTTGGGAGTAGACTCTTTTAACATCAGCTAATGTTAATTAAGCTGATACACAATTGTTATAACCTTGTCTGTTGCTTTATGCAGCTTACACAATGATAGGGACAATCAAATCTGTAATAAAGAGATTTGTTGCTATAAGCATGTAACAGTGCACAAGAACCTGGGTGATGAAGCAGGACTACAGGTGTCTCTCTGTCTCTCTCATTCTCTATAATCCTCCTCTCAATTTCTCTGTCTCTATCCAATAATAAATAAATAGATAAATAAAAATTTTAAAGTCCCTTGTATGTCTTGTCTCCCAATCTATAAAGTCTAGGGCTTAAAATTCTTTGCAGTTCCATACTCAAAAGTATTAGTGTTCTGCATAAATGACTACTGAAATAATGAATGAATGCTAGTAGTCAATTATCTATGCAAGATTTATCATCATACTAGTTTTTTTCTTCAACCAGTTAACTTTATTTTTCATTAGGATGTGGTAGGTGAGCATCATCAGGGTTTGCTTTCATAGTACACAGTGAAGGCTTCTACAAGGCATGTTTCAAATGGGATGAGACAAGTAACCCTCACTCAGACTTGGATGCTGATTTTTTTATTGGCAGTTCACCGTGCCATATTCCTCCATGGCAGTGTCTCTAAGCAGTGCATACTTTTGTTGGAGACCTTTGGGTTATGACATTTGCCTTTGCCCAAGTATGCCACTGAGAACACAGGGTGATGTTTTCAAATGAATTCTATTTTGCCATCTGTACACACACACACACACATTCACAAACACATACAAACACACACTAGGAAGTGCTCTGACAATACTAATGCAATTACTTAATGTTATAAGCCACATTTTATATGTCTTTTTTTTTTTAGAAACAAATAGCTATTTCAGAGTGTGGTTAAAATATAACTATATTTCTTCAGGTTTTCCTTGTGTTAACAAAAGATGTAAAAATCAGAATATCAAAATAGGGCATTACTAGAATGTTTCCATGTTTTTTGCATTTTCCACGACTTTCCTTAAAAGTGCATCTGGAATTAAAAGTGATGGAAGAGATGGAAGGATATTGGATGAATATCAACACAATAGCTCATTCATTTACTTGCAGGTCAGATTGCACCTAAATTTAAGCTGAACTCTCTCATTGGCTGGGTTCATTTCAGAAATGCCAAGTCATGAAATTTAATGAAGGCAGCGCCCTCACCAGCCTCTGTACTTAGGCTCACTCGGCACAGATGGGTCTCTGTTGCTTTTTCTCCTTTTATTTTATTAGTGGCTGGTCGTGGTTTACAAGATCATAGGGTTTACTTTCACACTACACCCACTAGCAGACCCATTGCTTCAGCCTGCCATGCTTATTCATCCACCACAGAACGTCTGGAGGCAAGATGCACAGTGCGTACCCTTAGCTCGAAAATGCAAACCTTACAGGTCCATTTATATAATAGGGTTTCAGATAAAGCTCATTATGCTCAGTTCATGGCTTCTGAGTTTTTGTTTTTTTTTAATAGCCAGGAAAATAGCTCAAGTGGTAGTGCACAGGATTTGCACACCTGAGACTTCCTGTTCAATCCTAGGTGCTTTATGTACCAGAAAAGTGTTCTGTTTTTCTCTTTTTTTCTCTCTCTCTCATAACTCTCTCTTTCTCTCATATATATATATATATATATATATATATATATATATATATATATATACATGTACATGTAAGTACACATATTATATGAAATAAATATTTAAAGTACTTTCTATTTTAGTTTTTATTCTGAAATGTTCGATGATTTTGTGAATTCCTTTTCCTGTGTGAATTGCATCTGTGGATATTCTTTTCTTTGCTTGTAAACTACTAAATTTACAAACAAAATTAATTTGGCAAATAAATTTAATTCTTTAAAAAAATTTTTTTAAAAAATTGTTTGTTATTGGATAGAGACAGAGAGAGATTGAGGGGGGGGAAGAAAAAGAAAGAGAGAGAGACACCTTCAACAATATTTCAACACTTGTGAAGCTTTCCCCCTACAGGTGGGAACCAGGGGCTTGAACCTGAGTTCTTGTGCACCACCACCTGGACCCACACATAAATTTAATTCTATTTTATTCAGGAAAATTGGACAACTTCAGCCAAAGTATCAAAAATAAATTTAAGATATCTAAAAAAATTCCAAGACTGTTCTTAACTATTAAATTGGCAGTATAGTTTCTATCATTTATTTGTTAATAATATATATGTCATGTGCATAAATGTGTGTTTCTAAGTACCTGAAGTCACCTCATTTATATATTCAAATGTATTTTACTCTATGTGTTTATACCACATATTTTGTAAAATATTTATTCTTTTCTTTTATAACATGATTGCCAGAGTATAAGAATGATGTACAACAAATATCTGAATTGATAAGACTTAGCAATGCTAAACCTAAAAAACTATGTACTTAGCAATGCTAATGTCAGATGCCAGACAAACTGGATGCCAAACAAAGACTCCCTTGCCTTCACATTTGGTGTGCTCTGCAGAGTTGGCTGTGGCTGCAAAATTCAGAAGACAAAAGGAAGGCAACATTCAGAAGCCAGCAGAGCAGTTAGGAGTTTAATACATGGGACAGTAGAGCCTAAGTACCTGGGATTTAGTTCACAATTTTCTTAAAAAGCAAAATGAAAAAGTCTATACAGTTTGAATTCCTCAGACTTTATTCTCTGTTATTAGAATATACAAAGGAGTATAGTTAAAAATGTCAGTATAAAAAGAACATATATATTTTTGAATTTTTATTTTTATAAAGTAAACACTGACAAAAGCCACAGGATAAGAGGGTTACGACTCCACACAGTTCTCACCACCAGAACACCATGTCCCATCCCCTACCCTGATAGCTTTCCTATTCTTCATCCCACTGTGAGTATGGACCCAGGGTCGTTATGGGGTGCAGAAGGTGGAAGGTCTGGCTTCTGTAATTGCTTCTTTGCTGAACATGGACATTGGCAGGTGGATCCATACTCCCAGCCTGTCTCTCTTTCCTTAGTGGGGCGGGCTCTGGGGAAGCAGGGCTCCAGGACACATTGTTGGAGTCGTCTGCCCAAGGAAATCTGGTTGGGATAATCAGATGCAATGTCATTTAGTATGAATTGAGAGTATTTAGTATGTATTTAGTATGAATTGAGAGTAGTATGCAGGAAAAGTGAGCCCCACCCTAGAGGTTACAGGACTGGGGTAAATATGGGCTTTATAGAGAAACTAGGATGTTCCTGTTGTCTTAGGGTTTAAGAAGGCAATAGCTAGTTATTGCTATAATCAAATTATTTGGCAATTTGGTTAACTTGGAAAATCCATTGTTAGGATTTGCTGTATCATACACAACATCACAATAATTAATGCCCTTTGACATTATTTGTATATATCTGTGTCTTATAGAATAATAGCACTGGTTGCTTCTGTTCTCCCTTGTCTAAGCTTTTAGAACAGTCAACATTTCAAAGAACAAGTAATTGTTAGAAATATATTAAAAATTTGATATCACTTTTAAAATTCAGTCTGATTACACGTTTGAAGTCTTAAGTGCTTAGACTGAAGGAACATATACTCAGCCTATGGTCTGTGCATTAAAAGGTTTGAGACATTCAATCAGTTTTTCCCCTCTCATATTAATTAAATAGTGACTCAGGAGACTACAAGTTAATAGGATTGTACATCAACACCATTTTTAAAGTGTTTTGTCAACTTAGACGTTTGTCAACCACATTTAAAGGTTTATGTCTTAAGCCAAAACATCTTTGATATTATACTTCTGATATCTGACATCATTTGTCTTTTATTTATATTCTTTTCTCTGGTAGCATTCTCCAGCATTTCATGTCCAGCATCACCTTTTCTAATAAGTTCAGTGGCAGAATTTTTTTTGCTTTCTCCTATTTGCAGGTTAGCTTTATAGTAATGTATAGAATATTAGTGATTTAGTACCTATTCCCTTTCCAACAAGAAACACTATTTTGTTTATCTTTAAGGAGCAGTGTCCCACACAGATTCCTCCAGATGTTTTGTTCGTCCACCAGTATAGGCCAACTCTACCTTTATGTGTGTGTGCAGCTCAAAATGACAGGTACAAGAAAAAGACCTGACTTTAGTCTGATCTGAAGAGATTCTAAGCTCTCATTTTATTTTATTTTATTTTTTAAAAATTTTTAATATTTATTTTCTCTTTTGTTGCCCTTGTTGCTTTTTATTGTTGTTACAGTTATTATTGTTGTTGTTATTGATGCTGTCATTGTTAGATAGGACATAGATAAATGGAGAGAGGAGGGGAAGACAGACGGGGAGAGAAAGATAGACACCTGCAGACCTACTTCACCTACTGTGAAGTGACGCCCCTGCAGGTGGGGATCCGAGGTTCGAACAGGGATCCTTCCGCAGGTCCTTGCGTTTTGCACCACCTGCACTTAACCTGTTGCGCTAGCGCTCGACTCCCCTAAACTGTCATTTTAAACCTCAAATTCACCTCTAAATTTTATTAAAGTTTTTGTTGTTTGCATTTTATCTGGCTTTTTGGCAATTGTTTCTTCCTTTTATACATTGGGAAAATTGAAATTGTTCATGTACCTGATTTTTCCCTAAAGGTGCTTATAAAATATTAGAATTTAGTTCTCATATATGATCATATTATTTTCAACAATAATGCAAAGGTATTAAAGTAATGTTCTTTCCAAGAAATGCTATTGAAAAAAATTTCATTCCTAAGCAAAAATAGTGAATCTCTGATCATTACTTGCACAATATCAAAATTTAATTCAAGAAAACTAATGGTAAAACATAAAACCTTAAAACAAAACATAATAAATATTTCTTTGTGACTTTGGATTATGAAAATACTTTTATAATCATAACACTGAAAGCTTTATTCATTAACTAAAAAAAATTTACTCTACCAAACTGAATAATTTCTACTCTATAAAAAAGACACTTTGTGTATGTTATTTCACTTGTAGGCTAGTCCTACTTACTAAAGAGTAGAAAATAAGTACAGAGGTAAAGAGTACAAAATAAAGGTCATTGATCTCTAGGAACTAGAAGTGATAAAAGAGTTTGAGTTAAAAAACAAAGTTCATTATGACTTTGAGGATCTTTGGGCAAGATGCTTGAAGACAAAGAGAGTACAATCTCCTCATCCAGCAAACAGCAAAACTAAACCAAAGTCCAGAGCAATGTTCACAGAAACCATTCTGAAGCCTGTGAACTCTTCTATCAAAAGGGTTGAAGACAGAGTCAGATTGACTCTACTTTGTGAGACCATAGTGGTTATCAGGCAGGGTAGAAGGGGAAGGGACTGCTGACAGAGAGGGTCTGGGGGGTGAGGATGGGAGGAGTGGGGTGTACAGATGGAATATAGACTTTATTGGTGGGTACAGTGTGCAACTATACTCCAATTACTTTAAAAAATGTTTTTATCTAGTTGAGAGATTGTGTGGAATTGTATCCCTCTTATCCTATGGTCTTGTCAGTGTTTTAATTTTATAAATAAAAATTTAAAAATGTTTTTATAATAATATTTATTTTGGGTAGACACAGAGAAATTAAGGCAGAAGGGGAAGATAGAGACACTTGCAACTCATGGAACTTCCCTCTTGCAAGTGGGGACCAGAAGTTTGAACCCAGATTCTTACATATGATAACATGTGTGCTCTATCAGTTATGCCATTAACCAATCCCATCCCTGACATTTTATAATCTAGTAAACCATTATTAAATTAAAAAATACACAATCAAAAGCAAAAGAGATTAGCAGGATAACTTCAAAGTATTGAATGGAAAAAGATCCAGGGGAGGGGAATGCTTCATGAGCTGTGAAGCAGGTCTGTAGGTCTCTGTCTCCCTTTCTATCACCCTCCCCATCTAAAATTCTTTCTGTCCTATCAAGTATAGTGGAGAGAAGAAGAGGAAGAAGGAAGAAATGGAGGAGGAGGTGGAGAAGAAGAAGGAGGAGGAGAAGAGGGAGAAGGAGAGAAAGAAAAAGAAACTGAGGTGTCAAGGAGGAGTTGAAAAATATATATTTATATCCAAACAGTGAAAAACAAATCTATCATCAATTTTAACTTAACTACAAAGTTATTAGAAACACAAGTAAATCTATACTTTGAAATAATAAATTTGTACTGTTCAGTTTGGTGCAACTACAGGGTTCCTTTCTGTAATATTATTTTTATCTGATATGTTAAGTTTCAGATAATATTTTTGTTCATTTCTATATATTATTAAAAAACTTTTAAATTTAATTGGCTCCAAAATGTCTATCAAGTCTTTATTCACATATTCACTTATTTAATATTTGTTCACATAACCCCATATCAAATTAACATCAATTTATTAGAGGAAAAAAAGGGCAAGAACACAGTCTATATACAAACAACTATAAATAGGAAACTAATTACTAATTTTTTAAAGTTTTTCCAAATATTTTATTATAAAAATTCTAACAAGGTACCATAAACTGTTCTAGACAGTAATGGGAGGTATTATAGTTGTAACTGTTCTAGAAAGTAATAGGAGGTATTATAGCTGTAACTTACTCTTCAAGTAGCTAACAGTAAAGGGAGAAATTCAGCTTATGTGATTTTTGATGTGTGACAAATCCAAGAATTGACAGAAACATGTAAGTCATGTGTATTATCAGGCCTCATCTGAATGTCTCCACAATGTATACAAGTTGAAGGATTAAGTGTGAGAAGAGCTTTCAAAGCTTAGTCAGTGCTAGGGGCTGTCATGACACTGATTAAGATGCTGACAGAGTGCATAAAAAAAAATCATGTCTTTGCATCACATGTCAGATGGGTTAAGAATCAGTCTTTGTCTGTTGACTTCAGTTTTCTTTCAGACTGACACAGATCAGCCACAGTGTTTTCAGAGGTGAATAATACATTTATTTTAATATGGGAATTATGCAAAATACAGTTATGAAAAAAATTTAAGAGTCTCTTTATAGAACATTAGTAAGCTCAATGACCAACCATGCATTAATGAGAGTATGTTTTCTTCTATGTCTGTGACACTTTTTAAAATAGTAGTTACCATTAAAATACTAAGGCTCTTTCTACCCACAATTAAGCAGTGTGGTGAGGGTTCCCTGTTTTTTGAAACTGAAATAAATGATGGGAGATCATTTCTAAAAGTATGTTCTTAGTATTCCCATGATACACAATATTATCTGCATTTAACAAGCCATGCTTATTCCATGAGGTAGAGTAAATCAAAAAGAGAAAAGAATCTCTGTGATTAATTGACATGCATAGTATTATTATTTTATTATCCTGCCTTGACACTGCTGCATCTTATACCACCTTCAAAAATTAATATTTCTGTATAAAAATCATGCCTTAATGTTTTACTCACTATGAGAAATAAACTTATTTGGGGAAATAGAACTCTAGGTCCATCAAATAATTATGTTTTCCCAAGGCATTTAAATTGGACAACTTACCACATTTATGTATCTTTAAAAAAAAAAGAGGGAAATTCATGATTCTTGAAAGTCAAACTCTTCAGTTAAAAAAAGAAAGACTATTATTTTCATGTGTACCCTTACATCTACTATAATGTAGCTTAAAGCTGATTTAACATGTAGTGAGTAATCAGTACATCTGGACACTCCAATATAGAAAAAAAAAACACACATTCTGGGCAATCATTGTACTAATATCTGTTCAGTGATGAATTCTTTATGCATATGAACATTTTACTGTAAAAAAGAGAAAAGAGTGAAAAAGAGCACAAATTCTACTTTCTAGTTTAAGGTAAAAATAAAATCACTAAGAAAAATAAATAAATGAGTAATATCTCTACGGTGACTGAATTATTATTATTTCCCTTCTCTCTGCTTTAATCAATCTTTGCTTTTGTTGTTGCTGTATTGGCTGGTATTTCTTTGTGATTTCTTTTGTAAAAGGAATTTGGTTTGGTTTGGATTTTCTTTTAATTCTTTTTCTTCTTCTTTCTTCTCTCTGATTTGATCACTCTTTGCTTGTGCTGTTGTGTGGTTGTTGTATTGTCTTGTGGTTTACTGTGCTTCCTTTTGTGGGAGGAGTTTGGTTTGGTTTGCTGTTTTCTTTCTTTTTTCTGTCTGGTTTGATCAATCTATACTTACGTTGTTGTTGTTGTTGTTGTATTCACTTGGGTTTGCTTGTGAGAGGAGTTTGATTTGGTGTGGTTTTGCTTCTGTGTGTGTGTGTGTCAGTCATTATCCACTTAAATTTGAACAATAGAGACACTTCATCTCATGTTCCAAAAGCAGTGATGGTGATGTATCATTAGAACAAGAGCTACAGCCAATCCTGAGTCAGCCCACAAGGTGAATGGCTTCAATTATATAAAAACTAACAGAAGGGAGGTCACCCCACACCATACCAAAACATCAGTATCCAGGACACAAACTACAAAAGACAACAGAAGTATGCTCAAGTTAAAAAGATCCACTACAAAAGTAAACCAGAACAGGATCTCAGAAAATACTCCAAGCAAGCAGGAAGCAACTAAGAATGAGGGAAGTATCCAAACATGAATTGATATATTAGCCACAGAAATGAGGAAATCTTTGGAAAGAAATACTATCAGAAATAGGGAAATAACAAATGAGACCCTAAAAGAAAACATGGACTATCATAGGAAAAAACAACCACAAGGTAATCAGAGAACTGAAAGCTGAAATAGCTGAGCTAAAGACCAGTTAGCAGAACAAGCTAATACTTTAACTGAACAAGATAAAAAAAAAAAAAAAATAGCTGAACAGAAGAATGAAGCTAAGGGAAGGGAGAACAGAATAACAGAAGAAGAAAACAAAATAAGCCAGTGCCATTGAACTAGAAAAAAACCAAGAAAGAATAAAAGAGCTAAAAGGGATATATATATATATATATATATATATATATATAGAGAGAGAGAGAGAGAGAGAGAGAGAGAGAGAGATATTAAGAAATACTGAAACAACAACAGACATGTAGGATAACCTCAAAAGAAGAAACACACACATTATTGGCCTACTAGAGGAAGAAAGAGAGGAGGGGAAGTAAACCTTCTAGAGGAAATAATAGAAGAAAACTTCTAAACAACAGAAAGGACATTAACAATCAAGAAGCCCAGAGATTCTCAAACAGAATCATCCCAGACCTAAAGACACCAAGACACATCATAGATACAATAAAAAGAAGCAAGGATACAGAAAGGTATCCTGAAAGGTGCAAAAGAAAAGCAAAGTTACATACAAAGGAAAAATTGTAAGACTATCAGCAGATTTCTCCACACAAACTCTAAAAGCCAGAAGAAAATGGCAAGATATCTATCAACCTCTCAGTGAAAAAGGCTTTCAATCAAAAATAGTATATCTTGGGGCTGGGTGGTGGTGCACCTGGTTGAGCGTATGTATTAACAATGTGCAAGGACCCTGGTTCAAGCCTCTGGTCACCGCCTTCAGGGGGAAAGCTTTATGAGTGGTGAAGCCAGGGCTGCAGGTTTCTCTCTGTCTTTCCCTCTGTATCGCCCCCCTCCCTCTTGATTTCTGGCTGGCTCTATCCAAAAAAGATATTAATAAATAAAAAAATTAAAAAACTGTAAAAAAAATAGTATATCTAGATAGACTGTCATTAAGACTAGATGGAGGGATATAAAACTTGTCAGACAAGCAACAGTTATGGGAGGCAAATATCACCAAGCCTGCCCTGAAAGAGGGTCTAAAAGGTCTTCTATAAACATTAATAACATCATTTAAAAAGCTTCTAGATTCAGAACACACACAAAAAAAATATTGAATAATGGCATTGAAATACCTTAAGTCCATAATATCGATAAATGTCAACAGCCTTAATTCACTCACTAAAAGGCACAGAGTAGGAAGACAGATCAGAAAACACAACCCAACAATATGCTGTCTGCAGGAATCTCACCTCACTCAACAAGACAAACACAGACTCAAAGTGAAAGGATGGAAAACTATCATACAAGCTAATGAACAACAAAAAAGTCAAGAACAGCTATTCTCATTACTGACACAATAGACTTTAAAACAAATAAAGTAATAAAGGATAGGCATAAATATTACATAGTGCTTAGAGGATGTGTCAACCAAGAAGACCTAACAATTATCAACACCTATGTACCCAATGAGAGCTCATCTAAATTTGTCAAACACCGAAAGAGCTGCAAAAATGCATTAATAGTATCATAGTATTATTAAGAGACTTTTACATCCCACTCATACTTAGACAGATCATCTACACAGAAAAATCAATAAAGAAACAAGAGAATTAGTTGAGCAGACAGATAGAATATATCTTCTAGACATTTTTGAGAGTTCTATACTCCAAGAAATTGGAACACACATTTTATTTTTGCAAACCCACACAGAACATTCTCAAGACTAGATCATATGTTAGGCCACAAAGACAGTATAAACAAATTCAAGAGTGTTGAAATCACCCCAAATATCCTCTCAGAGCATAGTAGAAATAAACTAACACTTAACAACAACAAAAGATTAGCAAAAGTCCCCAAATATAGAAACTCAACAACACACTTATTAACAACTATTGGATCAAAGAGGAACTCAAGGAAGAAATGCAAATGTTCCTAGAATCAAGTTAAAATGTAGACATGACCTACCAAAATATTTGGGACACAGCTAAAGCAGCACTTAGAGGGAAATTCATAGCCATACAAGTAAGCATTAGTGACCAAGAAAAAGCTCAAGTAAGCAGTGTGACTGCATGTCTTAAAGATTTAGAAGATGAACAAAGGAACCCTAAAGCAACCAGAAGAACTGAAATAACTAAAACTAGGGCAGTAATAAATAACCTCAAATATAAGAGAAACATACAAAGATCAATAAAGCTAAATGTTAGTTCTTTGAAAAAGTAAAAAAATAAATAAATAAATAAAGACAAAAGAATGGCTTTTGTTAATTTCTAGTATTATTCTTAGGTTGTTATGTCTACCATGAGATTAAAAAGAACAAGTCATTATATTCATTCATTCACAAGAGAGGGAAGGGCATGGATGGAGGAGGTTAAGTAAAAATTCTAGTATAAAATTCAAATTTCTACTAATGAAGATGTGTCACAGACAAAAAAAAATTACTAGCTCTATTTATTGAATTTCTTAGAAACACTAATCTAGTGAAATCCCTAGACCTTCATAAAAAATTGCTTCCAACATAATTTGTGTTGGAAGGAACATGGCGATTTGTAGAAAAATGACTACACCTCTTAAGAAAGTTATATGCAAGATGAATTTCTAATAGTTTTTCACATCAAAAAACAAAGGAAGAAATACTATTATGCCAATAATAAAATTACTTGAGAGCCTACATTAAGATGTCCTAATAGGCCAAAGTGGGATGATTTGCATCAGGTAAATGCAGAACACACAATAGAGTGGAAAGCATCTAAACTAAGTTCATGAGGCATAATAACATTTTACAAACATTTGTCACTGACTTTGGAAGATGAAAAGAACCAACTTTCTTTTCATATTGATTTAATAATGATTGACAAGACTACACGATAAGAGGGGTACAATCCCACACAATTCCCAAAGCCAGAGTTCCACATTTCATCCCTTCCATTGGAAGCTTTCCTATTCTTTACCCCTCTGGGGAAATGGACCAAAGATCTTTATGGGGTGTGGAAAGTGGGAGTTCTGGCTTCTGTGATTGCTTCTCCACTGGACATGGGTGTTGGCAGGTGGATCTATCTCCCCAGCCTGTTTCTATCTTTCTCTAGTGATGTAGAGCTCTGGGGAGGTGGGGTTCCAGGACACATCGGTGAGGTCATCTGTCCAGGGAATTCAGGGAACTAATTTATTTTTAAAACTAGAAAATTGGGGGGAGCCAAGGTGGAGACTTGCAAGCAGCAGTTGGTGTGAGCTCCAACAAACAGCAGCTTGTGACTGGAAATTCTCTGGATAGGGTAGGAAACTGAGCCATCAGCAGGAAGGTGAATAAGGGGTCCTAAGGGTGAGACCACTCTTGGCTTAGAAAACAGAGGCCAGAGGGAAAGAGAAAGGAAATCTTTTGATTATATATGCAGCTCATCCTTCCCCCTAACCCCAGAACCAGACTCCAGGGTCTGGACAGCTGCTCCTAGCAGGCTCCCTGCTGAGCTATTTTCTTTACCAAGATTCCTGGCTCACCAGGGGTGCTTTTCCTTTTTGTTTTCCTCTCTCTCTCTTTTTTTCCCCCTGCTGCTGGAGTTCTATTTGAGTGACAAAATACCTGACCAATCAGAGCCTCACCCCACCCCTGCCTAGGAGAGACTACCTGGAGGGTTTTGTTTGTTTGTTTGTTTGGTTGGTTGCTTTTTTTTTTTTTTTTTGGATACTTCTTACAATTGGCTGTCTTTGCTCAGGCAGCCTTCATCCAATTTGGAGCAGTCCAAGCTGCAGACTGACTGTTAGGATTTCTATCTATTTTATTATTACTATTATTATATATGTGTGTCCCTTTTGTCCCCTCCTTCTTCAGGTTGACAAAAAATAACTGTTGTTGTTTTCTCCATTTCTAGGTGACTGAGTGTCCTAGCCAGTGTGAGAGGAACTTGTTTCTCTCTACCTCTTCCCTCCACACTTCTTTCAACTAGTCTCCTAGCTAATTAAAAAAAAAAACAAAACTTTTTCCTTTCACAGCTTTTTTTTTTTGTTTTTTTTGCTGTTCTTGTCTTCTTTTCTTCCACCTTCTTTTAATTTCTGAATTCACTGATACTTGATTCTGAAATATTTTGAGGGAAAAAATCTGACTCAGAGTGAACTCTGTGTGTGTGTGTGTCTAACTTCTCTGCTTCCCTTTCTCTTCTTATTCTCCCTAGAATTTCAGTAAACGGTAGATGCCAAAATATTGAACAAAATCCTGGCCAACCTGATACAGCAGTACATCAAAAAGATTCTTCATCACCACAGAGTAGGTTTTATCCCAGGAATGCAAGGCTGCTTCAGCATAAGTAAGTCAATCAATGTCATTCACCACATCAATAAGAGTAAAAACAAAAACCACATGATTATCTCAATAGAGGCAGAGAAAGCCTTTGACAAAATCCAACAACCATTCATGCTCAAAACTCTACAAAAAAAGGGAACAAATGGGAAACTCCTCAAGATAGTGGAGTCCATATATAGCACACCTACAGCCAACATCACAATCAGCAGAAAGAACTGAAAGCATTCCCCCTCTCAGATCGGGGACTAGACAGGGCTGTCCATTATCACCATTACTCTTCAACATAGTATTGGAAGTTCTTGCCATAGCAATTAGGCAAGAGAAAGAAATCAAAGGAATACAGATTGGAAAGAAAGAAGTCAAGCTCTCACTATTTGCAGATGATATGATAGTCTACATAGAAAAACCTAAATAATCCAGCATAAAGCTACTGGAAGTTGTTAACAATATAGCAAGGGGTGTCAGGCTACACAATCAATGTACAAAAACCAGTGACATATCTTTATGCAAACACCAAATCTGAAGAAGAAGATATCCAAAAATCATTCCCATTCACTGTTGCAGCAAAATCAATAAAATACCTAGGAATAAAGCTGACCAAAGAAGTGAAAGACTTGTATATTGAACACTATGAGTTGCTATTCAAGGCAATAGAAAATGACACCAAGAAATGGAAAGACATCCCATGCTCATGGATCAGAAGAATAAATATCATCAAAACGAATATTCTCCCCAGAGCCATATACATATTTAATGCAGTACCCATCAAAGTTCCACCAAGCTTCTTTAAGAGAATAGAACAAAAAATACAATCATTTATCTGGAACCAGAAAACACCTAGAATTGCCAAAACCATCTTGAGGAAAAGAAACAGAAATGGAGGCATCATACTCCCAGATCTCAACTATATTATAAGGCCATCATCATCAAAACAGCCTGGCACTGGAACAAAAATAGGCAGACCAGTGGAACAGAACTGAAAGCCCAGAACTAAACCCCTACACCTATGGACATCTAATATTTGATAAGGGGGCCCAAAGTATTAAATGCAGGAAGGAGGCTCTCTTCAATAGATGGTGCTGGGAAAACTAGGTTGAAACATGTCGAAGAATGAAACTGAACCACCTTATTTCACCAGAAACAAAAATTAACTCCAAATTGATCGGATCTGGATGTTAGACCAGAAACTATGAAATACTTAGAAGAAAGCATTTGTGGAACCCTTTCCCACCTAAGCCTCAAGGATATCTTTGATGATACAAACCCAATTACAAGGAAGACTAAAGCAGAAACAAGAAATGAGACTACATCAAATTGAAAAGCTTGTGAACAGCCAAAGAAACTATCACACAAACAAAGAGACCCCTCACAGAACAGGAAAAGATCTTCACATGCCATACACTGGACAAGAGACTAATAACAAAAATATATAAAGAGCTCAGCAAACTTAACAACAATAAAGCAAATGACCCCATCCAAAAATGGGCAGAGGATATGAACAGAACATTCACTACAGAAGAGATCCAAGAGGGTAACAAACACATGAAAAATTGCTCCAGGTCGCTGATTGTCAGAGAAATGCAAATAAAGACAACATTGAGATATCATCACACTCCTGTGAGAATGGCATACATCATAAAAGACAGCAGCAGCAAATGCTGGAGAGGCTGTGGGGACAGAGATGCTGGAGACAGAGATGTGGGGAACAGGAAATGCTGGAGAGGCTGTGGGGACAGAGGAAGACTTCTGCACTGCTGGTGGGAATGTAAATTGGTCCAGCCTCTGTGGAGAGCAGTCTGGAGAACTCTTACAAGGCTAGACATGGCCCTTCCATATGACCCAGTAATCCCTCTCCTAGGGATATACCCCAAGGACTCCATAACACCTAGCCAAAAAGCTATTTGTACACCTAGTTCATAGCAGCACAATTTGTAATAGCTAAAACGTGGAAAGCAATCCAGGTGTCCAACAACAGATGAATGTCTGAGAAAGATGTGGTATATATACACAATGGAATACTATGAAGCAATTAAGAATAATAAACCCACCTCTGACCCATCTTGGATGGAGTTAGAAGGATTTATGTTAAGTGAGCTAAGTCAGAAAGATAAAGATGAGTATGGGATGATCCCACTCATCAACAGAAGAACAGAAAGGGAAAGAAGAACATAAGGGGAAGCTCAAAGCAGGATTTGACTGAATTTGGAGTAGGGCACCAAAGTAAAAACTCTGGGTTGAGGGTGAGGGTGGATATTCATCTTCATGGGACAGGTGGAGGGGGGATGGGACACAGTCTTTTGATGGTGATAATGTTGTTTATATACACTCCTATCAATTTGTATTCATATAAATCACTATTTAATTAATATGAGAGGGGAAAATTGAATGTCTCAAAATTTTTAAAACACAGACTGAGTCTTTTTAATACATAGGCTGAGTCTTTGATATGTTGACTCTCTTAAAAGCCTAGACCAGGGAGAACAGAAGCAACCCATGGCACAGCAATATGCAAAATGTCAAAGGATATAAAATATGGTGATGTTGTATATGATACAGAAAATCCTAACAAAGGGATATTTCAAAGTTAACCCAGTTGCCAAATAATGTGATTATAGTAATAACTATCTATGGTTTTCTTAAACCCTAAGAGAGCAAGATCCTCCCGCTTCCTCTATAGAGCCTGTATTTCCCTCAGTCCTGGAACCTCTAGTGTGGGCTTCACTTTCCTGCATGTTTCTCTCAATTCATACCAAATGATATTGCATCCACAATCCCAGCCTAATCAATGCAAGGAGTACCACCTCAACATGCTTCACTTCAGACTGTGTCCCTGAGATGTCAGGCATGGAATGTCAATCTTTTAGCCTCATTACTTGTGTGAGACCTTTCCTTTCATAGTATTCTCTAATTCCATTCTAGGAGGTTCACTTTCTTTTTTTTTTAACTTTTTTTTTTATTTAAGAAAGGACCAACCAACAAAACCATAGGGTAGGAGGGGCACAACTCCACACAATTCCCACCACCCAATCTCCATATCCCACCCCCTCCCCTAATAGCTTTCCCATTCTCTATCCTTCTGGGAGCATGGACCCAGGGTCATTGAGGGTTGCAGAAGGTAGAAGGTCTGTCTTCTGTAATTGCTTCCCCGCTGAACATGGGCGTTGACTGGTCAGTCCATATTCCTAGTCTGCCTCTCTCTTTCCCTAGTAGGGTGTGTCTCTGGGGAAGCTGAACTCCAGGACACATTGGTGGGGTCTTCAATCCAGGGAAGCCTGGCCAGCATCCTGATGGCATCTGGAACCTGGTGATTGAAAAGAGAGTTAATATATGAAGCCAAACAAATTGTTGAGCAATCATGGACCCAAAGCTTGGAATAGTGGAGAGGAAGTGTTAGGGAGGTACTCACTGCAAACTCCAGTGTACTTCTGTTTTCAGGTATATATTTTGCAGTAGTTTATGGATACGTGTGAACATAAGCTCTCTCTCACAGAAACTGGTGTATATCTAGGTTTTGGGACTCTGTTAGAAAGGGAGGTTCACTTTCTAACAAAGTTCCAAAACCTAGATATAGATCAGGTCCCATAAGATAGAGCATATGTTCACATTTTCCCATAAATTAGGGCAAAAAATATACTTGAAAGTAAAAGTGCATAATAATGTGCAGTGAGTCAGTATCAAGTTCATAATGAAATAGTGTCTACTTAGACTTAGATACCCTCCTCAACTACTTCCTATTACAGTTCTCTCACTCACTCCAAAGCTAACCTCATCAAAGCAAGGACTGCAAAAGCTGAATAAGGGCAAGAGACTGGCATACTTTAATGATACTCTTTAGTCACTATCAGGCCACCCCATCAGCTGGGGCCCTAATAGGGGAGTCCTGAGAATCACAAACAGACATGATGGGCCTAGACCTCAAATAAATCTTCTCTCCATTATTATCGGTCATTCCTATCAGGAACAACACAATAGACCCCCTTCTGGGCCCCCATAAGACCTTGCCCTCAATTTGGATCAACAATGGTAGAGAATGTTTAATCCTTCAAAGGGAGGCCGGGCAATATCATCTATGCTACACCTGAGGATCCTGATATGGGGCAGCTTGGAACATTTCTACTTATGACCACAGAATGTGAGCTCAGATCTACAGGGTTGCAGAGGTCACATAGACTCCTAAGCTGACTATGGGCCCCAGATCACACCAGATCGATGGGGTTTACAATATTTATACCCCTTTCCCCTATTTGGGAGCTACTCTCTTCCCTGATCCAGCTTTCTGGTCCTTCTGCCCACCATGACATCACCTCCCCAGTTAATAATTAGGATCCACCTGCATATCAGATTTCAATCTCAGGCAAAAAAAAAAACAAACACTAATATAGCCACAGGCCTTTTGGAATATAAAATACGCCTACTAGCTATCCACAAAATAGAAGATCTTCCAACTCTTCATCTGTACTATTCCAGCCTTTAAGTCCATGATAGGTCAACAATTTGGTTTTGTACGTTAACTCTATTTTCAACCACCATGTTCCAGATGCTAGCATGATGCCAAACAGACTTCCCTGGACAGACAATACCACCAATGTGTCCTGGAGCTCTACTTCTCCAGAGCCCTGCCCCACTAGGGAAAGAGAGAGACAGGCTGGGAGTATGGACCAACCTGTCAACACCCATGTTCATCAGGGAAGCAATTACAGAAGCCAGACCTTCCACCTTCTGTATCCCACAATAATCTTGGGTTAAAGAATTATTTAAACAGAGGGTTAAAGAATAGGAAAGCTATCAGGGGAGGGGATGGGATACAGAGTTCTGGTGGTGGGAATTGTGTGAAGTTGTATCCCTCTTATCCTATGGTTTAGTCAATGTTTCCTTTTTATAAATAAAAAATTAAATAAAACATAAATGAATAAAACCAGAAAATTAAATATTTGTGGTACATTGATATACAGTTGTAATTTAGTGTCATAAGAAAGTTGAGACAGTTTTTTTTTTATTTAAGAAAGGATAAATTAACAAAACCATAGGGTAGGAGGGGTATAACTCCACACAATTCCCACCACCCAATCTCCATATCCCACCCCCTCCCCTGATAGCTTTCCCATTCTCTATCCCTCTGGGAGCATGGACCCAGGGTCATTGTGGGTTGTAGAAGGTGGAAGGTCTGGCTTCTGTAATTGCTTCCCCGCTGAACATGGGCGTTGACTGGGCGGTCCATACTCCCAGTCTGCCTTTCTCTTTCCCTAGTAGGGTGGGTCTCTGGGGAAGCAGAGCTCCAAGCCACCTTGGTGGGGTTTGAGACAGTTTTTATCTTTATTGAAAAGAAGTTAAAAATAAAATATAATCATCTTTACATCCTAGGGAAATAATGGATATTTTGGTTTTGGAACAATATAAAAATGAACTTAAATGGCTGGGCTTCACTACAACTCTTATTACAAAAATGAATTGCTGGGTATGTAGGTCCATGGAGCATAGATTTTTTGTTCTCAGATGATGAGCATTGATTAGTAGTACCTGACAACATCAAGAAAAGAGATATATAACAATACTCAACACAATTTTAAAATACTTTCTTTATCCCCCCCCCCCACAGAAAGTGAACCTCAATCAGATCAAGGATCTTGGCTTAACTATTAGAGGTCATAGGAACATATCAGGCAACTCAATTAAAGTCAATATCTTGATAGAACCTGACTCAAACTACTAAGATATATATATATATATATATATATATATATATATATATATATATATATATATATATGTGCATATACAGGAAAATACAAACATATATGCAGATGACAAATGACAGGTAGGAAAATTTGAACACTAATTGATTGTATGATTATATTAATATATCTCTACTAATTGTTAGGTGAAATGGGTGCTATAATTACATTTTCAAAAAGCATTCTTTCATACTGAGTTTTTACATGTAAAATTATATGTTGTCAGCTATTTGCTGAAAAATAATCTAGAGAAATGTAAAGTGAGCGGGGTGTAAGAAGAATTGAATTGTTGATGATTGTTAAAGTTGAAAGATGAGCATACCCTACTTCACTAGATTTCTTTGTCTATTTTGTATATGCATGAATTTTTCATAATAAAATTATTTTCTTTGTTAAGCAGAAGAATACACTTTGATGTCTATAAATTTCGGCTCCTTATCTGAGTGATTTTGATAATTCTGCAGTAGAGGTCTGCCCCTCTTTGACATGCTTTTGTATATGTCCATTGAAAGTCCATATTCTTTGTAGTTGACTAATTCCTTCATCATTGAGACTATATTGACTTTATTTCACCCAAAGAAAGGGCTATTTTCATAAACCTGAACTTCTTGTTGTTCTTAACATAGCATGTTCATCAACACTGCAAAATAACTTATTCTAAGAAAGCAATATCTGGAATTAAATTCCTGCTTCAAATTCCTTTGTTGTGCTCCTGAGAGAAGTCAAAACAAACCTTTGGGGTTAGAATGACAATTTAGATGACTTATTCATGATGAATACTTTATGATAAATGTTTTAGTAGTATTGAATATTATTGGAAATATGTAATCTTACCATAATAAGAATAATGTTTATTTATTTTTACTATGATCATTGATCTCTAAACTTATCATCTTTAATGAGTGAAAGTAGAGGTGTATTTATAGAATATTTTAATTTAATTCACAATGTAACAAATAGAAACTTCCAGAAATGAAACCCTATTTCAGTTCATATGTAACTATTAAAATCTTTCCCATTGTATATCTATCTATGACACAACAATCGTTCATGTATAGTTGAAAGCATTTTTTAAGTTTTGTGATATTAAAATTTTGAATTGATGATTTCATGTAACTTGTTGATAAGAATATTAAATAGGTCTGTATTTATTTACTTAGAAAGACAGAAAAAGAAAGGCCAGAGCATTTCCTTGGCCTATGTGTTGTCCTAAATTAAACCTGGGACCTCATGCAAGCAAGTTCTTCACTATAACCACCATCCACTACAAATTCTTTCTTCTCTGGGTGCTTAACCAGGTTCACCACCGCCCAGCCTCCAACTTCTATCTGACATGGTAGTATTTCTGTGGAAGCCTTTTAGTATGCTTGATCAATGTCCATAAAATACTTAATATTTCTCTAATAATTATCACATCTGCCTAGTTATCCTTTATTCTTAACTATGTTGCATGCATTTTGTAAATATTCATTAAAACTTTTAATATTTAAAACAATCCTAGAGTGATGACCTTACAATACTGAAGAACTGAAACTTCTAGAAGGCAATTAACAGTCCTGTGTCTTCGTAAAAGAACAGTGGAATATCACCTTCTTTCCAATATACAGCACTATGTAAAATAACTAAAGAAACAATATTAATATGAAGAGACAAGCCCTCTAGCTTCATGTCTAATGAACTCTTTTTTTTCTTCCTTGATCTAAGTATCATCTACTTACACACAAATAAGGGGCACAGAAGAGAGAAATAAAAATGATAGCAGATCTCTGGAAAGTGCATTCTACTGAAAATGTTAAGATGATATTCTAAGAAAAAAGGATCAGTTTGAGGTGACCTAGCATATGATTTCAAAATATTGAAGGTTAAATTAGTCTGACTCCAGAAAATGTAAAAATAAAGTCAAGAATAAAGTATCAGCTAAATCCTAGAAAAAGAACTATACAAGCTTTTTTTGGTTTTTCTTGAAGCCAGGAATTTCATGTATATAAAAGATATTAAATAAAATATATGTTTATATGTAATTTGTCTTGATATGGCTTTATTAGAAACTCATATCTCTAATATTTTGATATGCAAATTATTCCACATAAAGAGTTTTCAACATCTACATGAAGAAGGCTGGGAGGTGGTAGACCTGGTAGAGCACTCATTACTATGGATGAGGATCACAGTTCAAGTCCTGGAGCCCCATCAGCGGGGACACATTTCGCAAGAGGTGAAATAATAATGCAGGCATCTCTCCTTCTGTCTCTCTCTTTATTTCCCTTTCTATTTCCTTCTCTGTCTCTCACCCTAAAGACAATAATAATGATAAAGGTTACTATTTTATAAAAAAATTAGTTAAAATAAATAAATAATAAGAAAAATAATAATGTTAAAGACTGCTGGGAGCAGTGGAATTACTACAGAGTTACCAAGCCCAATGATAACCACGGTAGAAAAAAAATGAAAAAAAATCAAATATATATATACACACACACACACACACATATATACCTGTATATATATATACATATACAGGTGTATATATATATATATATATATGTGTATGTATATATTTGAGTGTGTATATAGTCTGATTTGTTATTTTCTTTATAGTGATATTTCATGAAAAAAATTGTAGGACTTGAAATGTCCAAGAACTAAATTTGGAATCACATTCATTTCTCTAAGAAAAGGGTTGTAGTCACTTTATTTATTTATTTATTTATTTATTTATTTATTTATTTATTTAAAAAGGAGACATTAACAAAACCGTAGGATAGGAGGGGTACAACTCCACACAATTCCCACCACCAGATCTCTATATCCCATCCCCTCCCCTGATAGCTTTCCTATTCTTTATCGCTCTGGGAGTATGGACCCAATGTTATTGTGGCATGCAGAAGGTGGAAGGTCTGTACTTTCTTCCCCGCTGAACATGGGCGTTGACTGGTCTATCCTTATTCCCAGCCTGCCTCTCTCTTTCCCTAGTAGAGTGGGTCTCTGGGGAAGCAGAGCTCCAGGACACATTGGTGGTATTGTCTGTCCAGAGAAGTCTGGTAGGCATCCTGCTGACATCTGGAACCTGTTGGCTGAAAAAAGAGTTAACATACAAAGACAAACAAATTGTTGAACAATTATGGAACTAAAGGCTGGAACAGTACAGATGAAGTGTTGGAGGGTACTCTATGCAGACTATTGTGTACTTTTGCTTTCAGGTATATATTTTGCCCTAGTTTGTGGATATGTATGAACATATGCTCTATCTCAGGGGACCTGGTCTATATCTAGGTTTTGGGACTTTGTTAGGAAGTGAACCACCTGGAATGGAATTAGAGAATACTATGAAAGGAAAGCTCTCACCTGAGTAATGAAACTGAAGGGTTGTCATTCTACGCCTGAAAGTCTCTGGACACAGTCTGAAATGAAGTATGCTGAGGTGGCACTCATTGCATTGATTAGGTTGTGATCAGCAGATGTAATATATTTGGTATAAATTCAGAGAGGCATGCAGGAAAGTGTGCCCCATCTTAAGGTCCAGGACTGGGCGAAATACAGGCTTTATAGTGGAAATGTAAGGTTCCTGCTGTCTTAGGCTTCAAGAAAATGACGGATAGTTATTGTTATCATCACATTATTTGGTAATTGGGTTAACTTTGAAAAGTCCCTTTGCTAGGATTTTCTGTATAATATCCAACATCTTGTATATAGTTGTGCCACCGGTTGCTTCTGTTCTCCCTGGTCTAAGCTTTTGAGAGAGTCAAGATATCAAAGACTCAGCCTATGTGTTAAAAAGACTCAGTCTGTATTTTAAAAAGTTGGAGACATACAATCAAATTTTTCCCTCTCATATTAATTAAATAGTGATTTATATGACTACAATTTAATAGTAGTGTACATAGACACCATTCCCACCACAGAAAGACTGTGTCCCCTCCCATGCACCCACCCTGCCCCCTCGCAGCCCCAGGAAGCCGAATGTCCACCCTCCCCCTCACCACAGGGTTTTTACTTTGGTGCCCTACTCTAGATTTAGTCAAATCCTGTTTTAGTTTCCCTTTCTGTTCTTCTTTCTCAACTTCTATTCATGAGTGTGATCATCCCATACTCATCTTTATCTTTCTGGCTTAGCTCACTTCACATAATTCCTTCTAGCTCCATCTAAGATGGGTCAGAGAAGATGGGATCATTGTTCTTGATAGCAACATAGTATTCCATTGTGTATATATACCACAGCTTTCTCAGCCACGCATCTATTGTTGGGCACCTGGATTGCTTCCAGGTTTTAGCTACTATGAATTATGCTGCTATGAACATAAGTGTACACATATCTTTTTGTCTGGGTGTTATGGAGTCCTTGGCGTATGTCTCCAGGAGAGGAATTGGATTGTAGTCATTTTTATCAGTTATCTTGCAGATTACAAATTTTCCACAGTCACAAAAGTTACAAATATTCAATGCAAACTTATACATATAGCAGTTTTTAATTATCCAAATGGCCATGGTGTGGCTCAGAATATATATATATATATATATATGTATATATATATGTAAATGATCACTTATTCTTTCCCCAAATCATACTGTATACCACTTAATGTTTCCTTTTCTGTCTTATTTCCAGGTTACAGATGCTGTTCTCTTTGCCTAGGTCTCCAATTCAACCACTCTGCCCTAAGCTAACTCTTTTCATTCCCTAGAGTTCTGCTTTGTTTCCCCCCTGGGATCTTCCACAGACATTTTGAACTAGTTTGTGGCTCATAGAGGGATTTCAAATAAAAAATGTGTACGTATTCTAACTACTAGACAACAAAGGTTGGATATTCACTGGGGAATTTGACTTATTGTCTTTCCTCCAAAGCATTGGGAGCTAATGTTTCTATTTTATGATTTTGCTGAAACACAACCCAAATTAGTTGTCAATAAGAAAATAAGAAAATTTGGATTTCTGTGAGGGAAAAGTGACTATTAAAGTGGAAATGGCATAGATTACGAGAGAAAGAGAGAGAGAGAGAGTCAGTCCAGGCTTCAGTCTAAGCAGATTACTAAAAGACAGTGAAAAGACTTCCTTTTGTAGTTGGATTCTAGGATTTACAGCTGGTTGCTATATTTCATGTAAGAAAAGGGAAATCAGAGATCTGTCCTCTGTTGTTGGTGTCACATTAGTGTTGACAATCCAAGCCCAAGCTTGTCCAAATCATTTATTTGAGGCAGTTGGTTTCATTCTATTCTATTCTATTCTATTCTATTCTATTCTATTCTATTCTATTCTATTCTATTCTATTCTATTCTATTCTATTCTATTCTTTTTTAAACTTTAAGTATTTCATTCAAAATGAAGCTTATTTTAGGGCTTCAGCATTCCAGTCTGACTTTTTTTAAGATAGGAAAAGACAGAGACAAGGAGAGAGAGAGATAGCAATGTTGTTATGCAAACAGACTCTCTGACTCATGCCTAAAGCTCCAAAGTCCTAGGTTCAATCCTCTGCACCACCACAGAGCTGAGTGATGCTCTGGTGTTTCTTTCTGTGTCTCTATCAGCATCTCTCTCAAAAAATAAAATAAGTTAAAAAAAAAGAAGAGAGAGTGAGGGAGAGGGAGAGGGAGAGGGAGAGGGAGAGAGAGAGAGAGAGAGAGAGAGAGAGAGAGAGAGAGAGAGAGATCCGCATTGAAGCTTTCTGCCCTGTGGTGAGGGCCAGTTGAGAACAGCATTGAAGCTTTCTGCCCTGTTGTGAGGGCCAGTGTGAATAAGCTGCATACAGGACCAAGCAGACTTTGCTGTGTCAACAAAACACTTATATGTGTTTGTATGTGTGTTTATGTGTTTGTTGTTGTCAAGTTATTTTAATTTGTGACTAACAGTGGTATATAAGACTGTTAGCTTATAGGATATAGTTTCACACTGCACCAAAGTTCTGTGTCCCCACCCTCCTAATAATAACCAGCACAATTCTCACAAAGTCTTAGAGATTATTTGACTCTGGTACTTTGTTTTGTTTTTGTTTTTTCAGGTTTGTGTGTTCTAACCCTCTAGATGCCATACATAAGTGAATTGATGTGTTAGTGTTCTTTCACCTCTTTACTTACTTTGCTAAGCATAATCAATCACCTCCAGTTCCATCCAAGAAATGATAAGTATATATTAATTTTACCAAGAATCTCCCCTGATTATCTCTTTGAAATAAGAAACAATTTCACTTCCCTTATTACAAGGGTCTGCTTATCTGGAAAATTATTTCCATGGGCATGGCACCTTAGGTGTTTAAAATGGGAAATGCCAAGTTTGTCTGTGTGTCGTCATGTGCACTTTATATGTCTAAAACAAGCCCCAAATCACTGCACTTCCAAAGCTGGGTTAACTCTCCTCTTCTTCAGCATCTTGGACTTCTACTGTCATAGAACTAATCACACTGAAATATCTTTTTGATTTAAACTCTGCAAAGTCAGGAACAACAACAAAGTTAACTTTTTTTTTCCTGCAGTATATAAAGCAGCCCCCAATACAGATATATACAGATATAGACCCAAGAAATATACAAGGATGTATGTCAGTTACAGCAGAGGAGGAGTCATGAGGCCCTTCTTACCCTTTTCACTACATTAGTACAAATTCTTTTAAGGTCTCAGCAAGTGTGATTCACTACTCTGAGTCACTTTTTCAATCAGACAGAGAGATGAAATAGCAAGAGACAGCCCAGCAACTGAGCCTCCAGCTGTTGCCACAGTGCCTCACATGTGGTGCTGGGGCTCGTGGCAAGGCACACATCCTACCTGGCTCTGCCGTCCCTTTAGGTGACTTCTCTGGGCCTACCTTCATCTATCAAAAACATCACGAATGCAATCAAAACAGGATGGTTTAAGAATGGATGGTGCGGGGCCTGGCAGCAGCGCAGCAGGTTAAGCGCATGTGGTACGAAGCGCCCAGGACCTGGGTAAAGATACTGGTTGGAGCCCCCAACTCCCTACCTTCAAGGGTAGTCACTTCACAAGAAGTGAAGCAGGTCTGCAGGTGTCTATCTTTCTTTCCCCCTCTCTGTCTTCCCCTCCTCCATTTCTCTCTGTCCTATCCAACAATGACGATATCAACAATAACAATAATAACCACAACAGTAATAAAAAACAGGGGCAACAAAAGAGAAAATAAATAATTTTAAAAATTAAAAAAAAAGAATGGGTGGCATCCCACCAAGGCAAGAACATGGGTCACCACGTGCAAGGACCTGGGTTCAAGCCCCAGTCCTCACCTGCAAAGGGAAAGCAAGCTTTATGAGTGGTGAAGCAGGTGTCTCTCTGTCTCTCTTCTCCTCCCCATCTCCCCCTTATTCTCAATTTCTCTATCTCTATAAAAAAATTAAAAAATTAGGGGCCGTTGGTAGCACACTAGGTTGAGTCACAATGCACAAAGATCTGGGTTTGAACCCCTGGTTCCTACCTGCAGGGTAAAAGCTTTGTGAGTGATGAAGCACGGCTGAAGGTGTCTGTCTCTCTGTCTCTCTCCCTCTCAATTTCTGGCTGTCTCTAACCAATAAATAAATAAAGATAATAAAACTATTTAAATAAATAAAAATAAAAATTTTCAATTAAAATAAAAAATGAAAAGGAAAGTATGACTTCCCCATTCTAATATAAAGACACAAACCCAGATGATTGTACTGCTCTGTTTGCCCTTCAAAAAGAGCTACAGCAAGACACAGGAAGTTCAAAGAATAGCCAAGTAGACAACACTCCATCTCTGCATTTTTAGTTGCTAGAAAACAACACTAAATAAATGATTTTTCAATTAATGTGCACTAAAGAGACAACCTGGCCAGAGAATTCCATAGCAGAGAGCATAGTCAGAGTGCCCTGTCCTCAGGGCCTCAGGGCCTCAGGGGCTCAATATTAAACAAGGGCAGATCAAAACCCTGTGAGTCATGACTCAGTGACAAGATCACCACATGCGTTCTTCCTCCAAAGGCATTTTTCTTGAATAAAATGTTACTATGCAGGATCCAATTTTAGAAGTAAAATATTGAAAGGTCATTTAGTCCCTCCGAAATGACTTCCTATTTACAATATCATGAATTTTCTCCAATATAGTCTTTTTTAAAATTTTCAAATGTTTTGTTCAAATTTCCCATAAGACAGATTTCTATGAATTTGACTTTCCATTTCTCTCAGAATAAGAGGCAAGAATTTAAAGCATAGGACCCTGGGGGGAGGGGTGTCTGTCTTTCCCTTTTTGACTCCATCACTGAGCGCTTCTACTTCTTTTTAAATTTTTTAAATTTTTTATTAATAGTTTCTTATAAGATTGTAAGATTACAATGTAAAGTTCCATACCACACCCACCACCACTGCTCTGTATCCTTTCCCTGCCATCTCCCAAAGAGAACCACCAAAGTTCTCTTAAGTCTTATAAACAGTTTGCTTGCTTCTGTTTTGTTTAGATTTTTTGTTTGTTTGTTTTTGGTAAGTTCATGTGAATTAGATCTCTAGACTCCATATATGAGTGAAACCATCTGGCAGTTGTCTTTCGTCTTAATTATTTCACTAACCATCATCACCTCCAGTTCCATCCATTTTATCCCAAAGATATCATCCTTTTGATTGAAGAATAGTATTCCACGAAGTATATATGTCATAGTTTCTTTAGCCAGTCATCTGATGATGGACATTTATGCTGCTTCCACTCTTTGGCGACTGTGAATGATGCAGCTGTGGACACAGGGTAAGCTCTTCTACTTCTCTGCATCCTGCCGACTCCTTTCAAGAACTCACTGTTCTTCTTTGCACAAACTAGGTGTACTCTCATTTTCCACAACCAGTTCACTCTGCCTAGAGCATCTGTCCTTGGAGAGAAAAGTGGGCCATCACTTTCTGAGTCCCCAGCCCCGCCATGACAGAGCTTAGTCCATGGAGGACTCACCCTGTACTACCCTTTGCTTTGTTATTCACCCTTCTCCTGATTTACCTACTCAAACTGGTTCTCTTGGGCTCAATCCACGAAGCATTAAAGGAGAAATAGCTTTCTTACAGTCATGGAGTATTCCATTATATAGACACGCCACAACTGCTTTAGTCAGTCTCTGCTGCTAGACACTTGGATAGTTAGATCCCACTGTGGGTTGGTATAGACGGCTCTGACAGGAGCACAGGTGTCTACAGCTATTTCGAATAAATGTCTTTGTATTCTTTGAGTGGAGACCCAGCAGAAAGACTGGACAGACTGGCTCACAGGTGGATTGAGATTGATTTTTGAGTCAGCTGGAAAGCAGATTCTCACCATAAAGGCATGAAAATTAGCAGAGCACAGGACGTGGTCTATTGCCTCTGTTGTCGCTGCCTGTCCTTAGAGCTCACTATAGAACTAGACAGAGAGACATGTAGCATAAATAGAATAAGTAAGGAAAGTCTGTCTTTCTGTCTCTTTATCCTAGCTACTCTTGGCATTAGAGTATATTCCAAGAACCTGCAAGCACGACTGTAAGGAAGCATGGATTTTTTAGTGAAGCAGATCTGTACCTAATCCCTTCAGTAAGTATTGTATGTAGAATCAGGGACAAATCACACATCTCTTGAGTTTCCGTATTCTTATGTGAAACATAGAATTTATACAAGACCACTTCTGAAAGGTTCTTTGGAGAAGTTATTTTAGCCTAGTTTATATAAGATGCCATCAAGGATGCTTGATATTTTAATAGGTCTGGAAAGACAGCTAAGTGTGTAGAGTCTGCAAGCCTGGGACTCCAGAAGTTCAGTCCCAAGCACAACCATATTCCAGAACTGAGCAGTGTTTTGCTCTCTCAGTAAATAAAGATTTAAAAACTGCTTTTGGGGGGGGGGGCAGGTGGTGGCATACCTCATTAAGCGCACATGTTACAATGTGCAAGGGTCGAGCCGCTGGTCCCTACCTGCAGGGGGGAAGCTTTGTGAGTGGTGAAGCAGGGCTGCAGGTGTCTCTCTGTCTCTGTCCCTCTCGACCTCCTCTCAATTTCTGGCTATTTCTATACAACAAATAAATAAAAATTAAAACATTTTACAAATAAGTAAATAAGTGGAAATTATTTTCAGTATTTCAAAAAGTGAGACAAAATAAAATGGGGCTATTTCCTTTGTATATGTAGCTAGAAATTCTGGGTTCTTTTTGTTTGCTTTACACAAACATACTGAGCATAGAAGTGACTTACAAAGCAGACCAGATCTCATCATCATACAATATGCTATTTTTCAAAAATTATAAAAAGTAAATTTTGAAAGAATATGTATGTGGAGGTGAAGGAGCCAGTTGCAGGAATGCACAGCCTGATCAGACCCCACCTTGCTTCAGAGAAAGCTGAGCTCCTAGCTTGAGCCCTTGCACTGTCTTCTGCCAAAGCTGAGCAGTGCTCTGCACCTCTCTCTTCTCTTTCATAGAGAAAGCAAATACATAAATATTTTAATAAGAATGTGAAACTAGAGTTTTTTGAAAATTTAAAGGTTAGCACATTCTTTGATTTGTCCTGAGTAGTTAATCCTGAGTAGTTAAAATGAGAGAAAAGTTTTTCTGACTTAATCAAGCCATGCTTAATTCATTGTTTCCTAGATAAATAGTGAGTTCAGAGGATAATGACTGCAAATTGACAAATTCTATGCCATACAGAGATTACATGTGCATATTAAGATAATATTTGAATCCAATGTTATATATGCATATGCAAATGAGCTCATACAACGAGTGTAAGGTGCTCTTCTCACTCCTTCTCCTTCTTTATTATGGCTTCTAAAAAAATACAGGTACAGGAGTCGGGTGATATTGCAGCAGGTTAAGCGCAGGTGGCAGGGTGGCTCAAGGGCTGGCAAAAGGATCCCAGTTCAAGCCCCCGGCTCCCCACCTGCAGGAGAGTCGCTTCACAAGTGGTGAAACAGGTCTGCAGGTGTCTGTCTTTCTGTCCCCCTCTCTGTCTTCCCCTCCTCTCTCCATCTCTTTCTGTCCTATCTAACAATGTGGACATCAATAACAACAACAACTACCACAAGAATAAAAATCAACAAGGGTAAAAAAGGGAAAATAAATAATAATAATAATAATACAGGTACTTCTAAACTTGTAAATATCTGGTAAACATCTACTTAGCCTATAAACACTCGGCTTCTTAACTTTGCCTTGAAGTGGCCTTTGCCCCTGAGAAGATCTGATATCCATGGTGGAATTGTGTTTACCCCATGTGTCTCTTAATTTTATGGAATTGGGCATGAATTCCCACTCTGCAACTTGTTATATTTTCTTAATTTCCACTCTAGAAACCCTGAGTGATGGTTAGGTTCCTTTCCACTGATGGGGTTTTCTTTCCAAACACACCTCCTCTTCCCCTTCCACCCTTCCTGCAGTTCCCTTAATATAATCCTTTTCCTGTTTGGCAATCCCTTCCACTTGTGAACACAGAGCAAAACAATGGCCTCAGTTATAGCTCATAAGTATTCATGATACACCTGTAATAAAGATGAGAGGACAGTCTTCAATCATGAAGTGAAATTAGACAATACCAAGCAGGCTCTGGGCACCTCGAGGGCGCTTCGTTGGACCCAGGAGTCCCCTTCAAGATTTCCAGAGCAGTCTCCCCCTCCATCCTCATTCTCCTCTAATTAAACCCGCCTTCCTCAAGAACCAGCATTGCAAAAATAACTTTTTGTTTTTATTATTTTCCTGTGTGTTTAATAACCAGTATCAAAACATCTGAATCTGCATAGATTTCCCTCTCGAATGTAGAATGATGCCTCAGTAACATGGAATGTTACAGAGCATGACCTGAGCTCCCTGGTGCCTTAATAAAACTGTGGCTAAAAGAAAACGCATCTCGAGTCCCACAGGAGTGATTGCAGATCACTGACCTCCCAGAAACTTCTTCAAGGAAGTTCATCTATGCCGATGACATCTGCTGTGCAACTCAGGCATCCAAGTTCGACATCCTCGAGGAAACACTCGCGAAAGACATGTCTCTGATATCTGATTACTGTAAAAAATGGCGACTAATCCCTAGCACTGCAAAAACAGTATCATCTGTTTTCCATCTACACCATGTCTCGGCCTCGCGTGAGCTTAATGTGCAGCTTGGCGATACGAGAATCCGGCATGAAGCCCAGCCAGTCTATCTTGGCGTTACTCTCGATCGCACTCTGTCATTTCACGAACATCTCATAAAAACTGCAGCAAAGGTGGGCGCGAGGAATAACATTATTGCAAGACTGGCCAGCTCCTCATGGGGCATGAGCGCTTCCACACTACGATCATCATCTCTGGCATTATGCTATTCCACTGCAGAATACTGTGCCCCAGGATGGTTCCGTAGCCCCCATGTCCACTTGGTCGATTCCAAATTATATTCCTCCATGAGGATAATTTCTGGAACCATCCGTTCCACCCCAGTTCCATGGCTGCCAGTTCTTAGCAACATCGCCCCGCCAGATATTCGTCAGGATGCGGCATCATCTAAGTTCATTTCCCACGTCTACACTCGACCAGACCTGCCAATATACGCGGATATCTTCACCCACCCTGTCCAACGCTTGACATCTCGTCACCCAATCTGGTCCCCTACGCCTACACTGAACTTCTCTGTTCCAGTCTCTTGGAAACAGAGTTGGCAGTCAGCTGAGGTAAAGAACAAATACCTCATCACAGACCCCTGCAAGCGTCAACCCGGCTTTGACCTAGCACGTTATGATTGGGCTATCGAACAGGCCATGGCCGGTGCGCTGCTATGTTCCATCGCTGGGGAGCCAGAGACGACCCGAACTGCCCCTGCGGCTACAGACAGACTATGACCCACATAGTCAACGACTGCCACCTCTCCAGATTTAAAGGAGGTCTCGAAACTTTACATCAGGCTCAACCTGACGCTGTTGACTGGCTACGGAAGAAGGGCAAATGCTAGAAGAAGAAACTGGGAACTCTGGGATGCTGCCTGCAGTAACTCAAGGGACTGCCACAGACAGGACCAGAGTGCCTGCCTGTGCTTCCTTCCATTTGTCACCCAAAAGTCTGCAACTTTATTTGCAAATATATCAAATATATCAAAGCATTCTTCAGCTTAAACAAATGTGCAGAGAGTGTCTGTATAGTCTGGAATTCATTTAGTACCTGGCAAAAATATTCCTGGTAAATGGTTATTCTAACTTGCCACTTAATCTAGGTTCCACATAGACTATGTAAAGTGGTCAAATTTAAAAACTACAACAAAAATAAGCACATATATAACATATATAAAACATTTGGCTATTTACAGCATGCCTAAAGATATTACAAAAATCAAGAAGTGAATGCTATCCTAAAAATAAGGGAAAAAATCATGGACCATTAATAAGACATTGTGTGATTCCCTGGAATAAACCTGTGGCAGTAATTGTTAGAGACATTTTGATACTTCTAGTTTCCCAGCCAGAAACCAGATATACAAGGAAAAAGTAAAATATAAATCTTTCTAGTTTTTGTCACAAAGACTTTGTCACAAAGTATTCCTATTGGATTACCTGATTGAATTATAGTAGCAATACCTATTTGAATAATTTTAGATCCATTTTGATGCAGGAAAAAATAAATTGAGGCTCACTGTTATTTATAATTTGAGCATCATGTTGGAAAATACTACTTGAATCTGGCTTTAATTACATTTCCTATGTGAAACAGTTATCCAAGTTACTCTAAATCGATTGTGTGTGTCTATGTCAGCACTCAGAGAGAGGGGAAATGTGTGTCTTTCTCTTCCCACACGTAATAGTCAGCCAGTCTAGGGAGATTTTTTTTCTTATTTTACCTTGGGATAAATGGCATCTGTCCCTCAGCACCCCCCACCAAACACACACACTCACAAACACACACACACTCTCCACACACTCTCACACACACAGACACACACACACTCACCCTCTCACACAGTCACACACTTACACTAACACACACACACTCTCCCACTAACACACACACACACACACACACACGATTATGTCATTGGCCTCAAAGGTCAATAAACATATCTTCATGCAGAAAGACATGGCAACAGTAGAGAACCAACTCACTTTTTTTGTTGTTTTTTTACTACAATAAGGGCATTGCATATTTTGACCAGGAGAAATTTGCACACGCACACATATTCTCCTACAGGTAATAGTACACAAATTTCTTAGGTTCAAAGGGGAAGTCAGTGAAAATATGGTCTCACAGAGCAGAGCAATCTCACAGGGTTTACCTGGGAGTGCTGTTGTGTTTGGTGACAGACCTATACAATTGCTTTTGTCACCTGTGTGCACCTCAAATACCGCCATGGGAAGATTAGTTTCCCTTGCTTCAGGTGTGAGTCCTGCAGAGGTTAATAGACAGAAAGTTGTGAGATATAACTGTGGGAGGGGGAGATAAATGTCAATTTGATTGTGACTAGGAGAATGCTAATGGATTGCTTTGTCACAGAGGTGAACTAGCATTGCAGAAGGAGTTGAGAAAGTAAGAGAAAAAAAAAAACCTTAGTTATGTGCTACGCAATGTGTTTCCAAAAGGTAACGCTGCAGCTGCAAATCATAATAGTCATAAAGAGGAATACCAGGGTATTTTCAAAAGTATTTTTCCAAAAAAATTTCAAGTTCTGCATGTTATTTAGAGGGGATGGATGCCCCTTCCACTTGCTTGTAAGACCCATAGGGAAATAAACTATGTGATATCCTATTTAGCAAACTGAATAGAGTACAAGATTTAAAATTGAGTTTGCCTATTCTTATAAAACCAAATTCCTTCTCTGGTCTTCAAATTCCTCACCCTCCAAATAGAGGCAATAATAGTTCCTTACCTTGGAGAATTTTGTAAAGATAAACTTTTGAAACTATGAGAATTAGGACATTTATGGTTTTCCAAATTGCATGTGAGGAAGCTCAAAACAGCTTCTCTATATTTTTATGTGCAGCAGTATTGAGAGAGTTAAGCCTTTTGTCAGGTAAAGAAGATGTAAACGTCAAACTCTAATTCCCTCCAAAGCCTATTTTGATAGTAGAGACAACAAATACACAGTGCTTCAGCTATTCTGAATCAAAAGATGGAAAATCACCTGGTATGTATGAATGTGAGCTTCCTCTCTTCCTCTGTATTTATTTTACAATTCAGTTTTTCTCTTGAAGAAATCTATTGTTCTTGCTGGTGTTTTATTTAGCAAAATTAGTTGCGTGAAAAAAGATGAGAGAGAGAGAGAGACCTGTACTCACATTCCTTTCTGGAAGTCAAATTTACCTCAAACAAATAAAATCAAGATGAGGAAATTGCTTTATCCTAGTACCTTAAGAAAACTGTCACTGTCCAAAAAACAGGTACCTTTCTTCAAATATGTTTAAACAGCAAAACTGGCAAAGACGACATATATAGGAATAACAGGAATGATGATTATTCAGGAAGTATAATAAATTTCTGTGCTGTTTCAGTACACCTGCATCTGCAATAACCATTCCTGAATGCTAGTGATAGTTCCTAAAAAGAAAAAAAAAATCTCCAAGTCTGTCTCCAGAAAGAAAAACACTCTAGCTTGAAACTAGAGCTGGGAGATGAGCCTGCAACTAGTATCATGGAATCAAAGTCATCAGTTTAACACCCAGTCTCCTGACAATCTTCTTTCTTCCTTTTTTTGATGTAGTGAAAGCATTTCCCTTCCCTGTCTTCATTAGGGACACAAAGCACAAAGTGCTAGATGTGTTGTGTCGGTCTTTGTTTTGGGGACTTCCGGCCAGCCTACAGAGTCCCCACACATCTAAATCCTCCATCCTCCAAAAGAGCCAGTTCTTGTTTTATTTGTTCACATGCTAAGTCCTGATGATTCTGGATGCCATTGAAGGAGGCTTGTGGCTGTCCAGGACAAACGCCAGGGCTGAGGACATCAGTGGCCAGCAGCAGAAAGACCCAGAACTGGAGCTTCCACCCTGCATGTTCCAGTTGTGGCCACCTCATGGGTTTGTGGGCCGACTCATCACTGCTGTGCTTGGCTTTGTTTTAGTTTGTGTCATTTTTCTTGATAGGAAAATGTCTGTGTCCTGAAAAAACGCTTTCACCTGGGCCAGAGGTAAACACTTGGTGCACTGCTTTGCCAAAAGAGGGCAATGTTGCTGTTCAGAATGTCCTCCCTCCATTTCCCAGGGATCTGGTCTCTAGGACAGTAAATAATCGCGGCTGTCTCTCCCCTTCCGCCACAGACAAGTTTCTACATGTCTCCGCGCTCTGCAGTTAATCAGGATTTTGTAACTATCTGTCCTACCTATTAACTGCACCACTCCCAAATTGTTTAAAGGTTAACGCATTTCACTCCATGCATGACTGGCACACACAAGCCAAATGCTCCCTGAAATCTGAAACTCTTCCTTTCTGTTTGCTAGTGATAGGCAGAAGGTGAAAGAAACTGCCATGGGCAACACTGAAGGATATTTTCACCATGGCCCCTTTTCTCAATTATTCAACCAGGGAACAATTCCAAGGTGGTCTTCATATGTAACCAGGCTGAAAACAAAAGGATTAAAAAAAAAATTCTGTTTGTTCCAACTGTATTTTTTCCAGAATTCACCCTCATGTCATTAGTGTAAAAACAATTCAAAGCACCACGATGTTGATTATCTTGATAACTAGCATTCATTTTCTTTTGTGGGGAGAGGAAAAGTGGGTGCTGTGTGCTCTGATTTTTCTTATTGAATCCTTGATGAGTCCAGACCTTTATGTAAGAGCCTCTTTCTTCAAGAGAGTCTGACTTAGTGGTCTTCTCTGTCTTTAATAAAATGCTGTGTTCATTTCCCTAATTGACTATGTCCATCATTCTTTTTCACTTCTATAAAAATTATGATTTAGTTGTTTTCTGGAAACACAGAGTAAATTTTCAATGGAAGATTTGAGTAGCAGAATTTCTCTCTTTCTCTCTCTCTTTCTTTCTTTCTTTTTGTTTTGTCAAAGCAACATTCTCAGTCTAGATCAACACACTTGTTTGTGCTGTTGCTCTCAGAAACAATTGGAAATATAGGTAGAGTAGCATATACGGTTACTCCTGCACTTATTAAACCCACAGACTCATTTTTCTTGCAAGTGTGTGTGTGTGTGTGTGTGTGTGTGTGTGTATTATATACACACATATACATACCTCTGTTTCTGTCTTTTTTTTCAGTCCAGATTATAATTAAAAATCACTAGTGAGAAATAATTTTAGGCACTTCTCTTTGGCATTACACAGCAACAATATCAATTCCTACAAACTACAACTAGTTGTTTTATCAGGATCCATAATATGAAAATAGCAGTTACTAAAATTGAAAATAAATAATGAGAGAGAAGAATTGAATACAGAGTGGCAGATTCTTGGAGCAAGGACAATCTTTGATGGGTCCCTTGGATGTTTTTCACTTTCCGAAGTGGCCCATGTCCTTATAATTAACTGGATCTGAAAGATTTAGGTGGGCTCTGCTATCTCAGGGAATATCAATAAAGACCTCTGGAAAGTCATGTCCGCTGTGGGTGGCTCTAGGAAATCCTTATTTAACACTGACTTCATTTATTGTGGCTTGGCTTTTTCATTTCTTCTGAGTTAAAACCTGCCATCTCATTTCTGCTTCCTGCTCCTACATCTTTCAGTATATGTACATGAGAAAGATTGTTATTAAAAGAATAATAACCACATTGCAGGTTTCTGAACCCAAGATTGTCTTTTCTTCCTCAAATATTCATTAAAAATATAGATTGTATTTTATTGAAAGTGTTCTTTAATGAATAGCATTCTTGTTTGCGTACAAGAAGGAGCTTCCAGTGCGATTCCCTGACAGTAATTGTGATCTGAACTGAGAACAGCCAGGCACGGGCTGCTGCTAATAGCCACCCTGCAGACTGAGTGCTTGACTTTTGTCTTGTCTGGCTACTTTTTAAAATGCAGAAATTAGGGCAGTAAAGAGTTAATTATCTTCTTGTGTGGAAATTCTCCATGAGCAGACAGAGGAATTCATTCTCTTTCATGCAAAACAAATTTCCAATACCTTGGCAGACATCTATCTGTACATACGTGTGGGTGCACATCTGTACGTGTGTGTGTGTGTGTGTGTGTGTGTGTGTGTGTGTGTGTGTGTGTACTATGTGAAGTGTAAAGATGAGAGAAAGCCCTCCTAACAGTCAGCCCAAATGTTAGAGAACACTAACCATCACTGAAGTCCTGTCATTACCATAAAGATGAAAGAAATAAATAGGAAAAAGCACCTTTCTGGCCAAACTTTACCTTTGTACTTCCATGCCTGTTTTCCAGACCACTCACTATTACCTGACAGGTGCTCACAAGGAAAGAAGTTTTTTTTGTATGAGTATGTCTCCTCCATCAAGTCCACTCACTGTGAATGTCTTATAAAGGGGATAAGATGAAAAAGATAAGATTTGCAACCACAAAAATAAAAGAAACAATGAAATTTTACAAGATTTGGACAAATAGGAAGCCCTGCCATTTCATATTTAGAACTAATATGTTAGAACTTGAGGAAAAGAATAAATAAAATAGTTGTGTGTGTGTGAGTACACACACACACACACACACACACACTGATGGCCTGAATAATATTCTTGCCCAAGGGAGTTTGTCCTGAAAGTAAAAAGCTAGCATAAGCTAAGGAAGATGTTCCTTAAACCTAGCCAGGGTTTTGTGAATATGTCATTCTCCACACCTTGAAAAAGGAGAACCTTCTTTTCAGGAGGAATATTAGATAGACAGGACTGGTCAGCTAGTATTCGGGCTGGCACCCAGAAGGTAAGCAATGCATTGCTCTAACAGAATTGCTAGGTGATCAGCTCCCTAGAGAGGCACCATTACAGAGTTCTGAGACAGACACAGCCCGTTTAATGGGAGAGATTTGCACCTCCTACCAGCTATTTGTTTTATAAAGCCATGGCACTTACAAGCATATCTGGGGGCTAGGGAGACAGCATAATGGCTCTGCAAAAGACCTCCTGCCTGAGGCTCTGGGATCTCAAGTTCAACCCCCTGTACCACCATCAGCCAGAGCTGAGCAGGGTTCTGATCTCTTGTCTCTCTCATTTCCCTGTATCTTTCTCATTAAAATAAAGGAAATAAAATATTAAAAATAAAAAGAAGCATATCTCGAACAATGGGAAGCTGGGATACCAGTTGTCACAGCAATGTGCATGTCTCAGTTTCAAGAACTAGTAATTTTAATGACTGCTCAAATACCCAACTGATTCTTATTCACAGCTAACTTTGTTTCCCTTCCAGAATTGAACACACTAGCAGTCAAGGGGGGGGGGGGGGTTCAATGAACAGTTCTGGAGCTGATCTCAGCATTGGATCTCCTTTTTACCATCTGCAGTATAGGTCACACTGATACTCACTTTTGAATTAGTTAGAAGACCATAAACAATTCTTCTTGTGATGAAAGGCTTTGTGTTTACTATTTAACAGGCTTTTTTTTCTTTGTACTTGACTGTGCAATTACAGTTTGGGATAGGTGAGTTTGCTAAGCATTCCCATTGATTTTAAAAAATATATTTATTTATTCCCTTTTGTTGCCCTTGTTGTTTTATTGTTGTAGTTATTATTGTTGTTATTGATGTCTGATGTCTTTGTTGGATAGGACAGAGAGAAATCGAGAGAGGAGGGAAAGACAGAGAGAGGGAGAAAGATAGACACCTGCAGACCTGCTTCACTACTCTCTGTCCTCTGTAGGTGGGGAGCTGGGGGCTTGAACCGGGATCCTTATGCCAGTCCTTGTGCTTTGCACCAAGTGCGCTTAACCTGCTGCGCTACTGCCCAACTCCCTCCTATTGGTTTTTTTGTTTAAAGATGTATTTATTTTTATGTATCAGACAGTGAAAGTAGAGAGAAAAAATAAAAACAAACTAGCAAACAAAATCTCTCTGGCATCTGTAGTACCAATAACTAAACTCAGGACTTCATACCTACAAAGCCACAGCTTTTAGCCACTGTGCCACCTGCAGGGCTACATCAACTGATTTTTCTCCCCCAAATCACTCACTTTATTGGAGGAATTAGTGTGGGGGGAAAAAAGAAAAGATTTATACCTAAATATTTTTGGTCCTAATAAAATGTTTTACTAGTTTTCATTTTAAACTTCAGTTGTTCATCACTGGTATACAGACACCAACTGACTTTTGTCATAGATGAATCTCATTTTCTTTTTTAATAAAAGGACTTTTTACCAGTGGAAAAAAATCACTCACTTTATTGGAGGAGGGGTCCATATCACAGTTGTGACACAAGGGGACAATAGTTCATCTCCCCATGATAGGTGCCTGCAAAGCACTCTCACCTTCCATAGGACTTTTTCCTATCATCAAACACCAGGGCCCATGGTCCTCTCTGTTCTGTCCTTCACCCTCCCTCCCCAGAGTCCTTTGCCTTGGTGTAACACATGATGAAACAAGGACAGAAAGGAAAAATTCACTGATTTTATTACACCACACTTCCCATGGTAGAATCAGTAGAGCAAATGAGATCGTGCTCTCATACACAAGATGCCAAGCTAGAATCAGATGCTGTGATCCACATGATTGAGACTGAAGCAGAAGGAATAACATACCATTACATTGATGTCAATCATGCTAAACTTCAGAAATGTCCTACCTGGGTCTTTAACAAAGTAACATGTGGCATAAAAGTATTTTGTTGGAGATGAAAGGGCATTTTAAGTGGACCACCAGGGCTATTCAATAAAGTTGCCTTTGGTGGTCAAGCAAGTTCTTTCCGACTCAGAACAATGTGTAGCACAGAATAGATCTCAGTTAACTGATCACACTTTTTAAGAGGATGTTGTTGGTGCAACTGGCACGTGGGACATGACTACTGTACAAGAGATAATTGTGATAGTTTCAAATCCTTTGGAATAAGGGCTCCCCCTGCCAACATCATCTTTTCAAAAATTTTAAAAATTGTCTTTAGTTATTTATTGGATAGAGACAGCCAGAAATTTGAGGGAAGGGGTGATAGAAAAGTAGAGAGAAGAGACACCTGTAGTCCTGCTTCACCACTCAAAAGGCTTTCCCCCGAAGGTGGGGACCGAGGGCTAGAACCTGTGTCCTTGCGCATTGTAACATGTGCACATGTGCGCTCAACCAGGTGCGCCATAACCTGGCCCCTCTCCTTTTATTTATTTATTTTCTTCCCCTGAGTGTCTTCTAAGGGGATGGATGCAGGTTCTGTGTCTGCAGCGAGTCAAGTGTCAATCTTGATCAGTCCAAATAGCAGCACAGGGTGTTCAGAGAGGAGCAGGATGTGGAAATGCTCCGTGAGAATTGCAGCAGCAAGGGGTAAGGGATGCTGCAGAAGGCAGAAACATTCTCAAGGAATCTTAACGTATGTCAAAGTGTGTTTAACTTATTCTAAGAAAATGGAGAAAACACCAAAGAGAAGGTAACATTAGAATAAGCTGTGCATCTATAACCTGAAGTGTTATGGACAGTTAGGTAGAAAGATGATTAAATTGGGACAGAAGTTCAGTTTGGATGCCAGTGACTATGCAGAAAAAGAAACTGAAGACAGAAATGTTGACATATTCTCACCAGTGACTACAGATTTAAAGGACTATGGGATCATTTTCAAAATAGCAGCCTGGTTCTTTCTCATTCCAAACTATTGTGATTTAATTGGTCTCAAATTTCAGTATTTCTCCAAAGAGATTTATTTATTTATTTATTTATTTATTTATTTATTTATTTATTTATATTGCCACTGGAGTGACTGCTGGGGCTTGGTGTCTGCATGATAAATTAATTTCCCTGTCAGCCATTTTCATTTTTTTTCTTTCTTTCTTTTTATTTAACAAGACAGAGTGAAATTGAGAGTGGAAGGAGCTAGAGAGGGAGAGAGAAGAAACATCCGCAGCTCTGCTTCTCCACTTGTAAAGCTTCTTCCCTGCAGGTGGGAACCTGGGCCTTGAACCTGGGTCCCTGCACATGGTGCTCTACCTGAGCACCATTTCCCAGCTTCTCCCAAGCAGATACTAACAATAGAAAATTTGTTTAAAATTATTGCTCTACAGTAAAAGAAGGAAGGAATGGTGAGAAGGAAGGTGGGAGGGAGGGAGGGAAGACTCAGCATCCTTAGCATGAAAAAAAGAATAATCTTGTGACTGTGACTCAGGTCTTTTTCAGTCTTTTTTTCCCCACTATATATATCCTTTAATATTTTTTATTTTAATGAGAAAGAATAGATACAGAAGGAGGGGAGGAAGAGGGAGAAATACCAGAGCACTGCTCAGTTCTAGCTTATGATGGTTTAATCCCTGGGGTACCCCAGCCTTAAGCCTGAAAAGTTTTGCAGAACCATTATGCTGTCTCTCCATGCCAGATCCTGTGCATCTTGTGTGTCAGAATCTCAAGTGTCTTTCTCCCTAAAATAGCCTGCCTAAGAGGGACATGTTCTTCAGCACCTTTCCTGTATTTCTGTCCTGCTGACGTCCCCTCTTGGCCACTTCCCCCAATGGAATTCCCGTTTTCTCTCTAGGCACCATCACTATGTCTCCTCCTCTCTGGAGCCTCAGTCTACACCCATGTAACTACAGAATTCATCTCTCACTGGAGCACAGCCTATCATAATTATTTGATTGCATTTTAACTGGATCATTAGAAAGACAGCATTGTGTATTCTTGGAAATGTCAATGAAAGGAGGAAAAATGAAGGGACTAATTACAAGGTTGTTTTCTTTCCTTAAAAAAGGGAACTTCGATTTGCATAGCATGTTCTCAGGTATTCTGTTTAATTCCACAGCAACCTTGTGAATTAGTGAGGAATTATTCCTCCCTTCCATATTAGTAACTCTCTACTTTCATTTTCATATCATTAAAAAACAATTCTTAAAGTAAATTAAGTGTACAACATCATGTCCACTTAGGACAATGCCCAAGTTCTTGCTGGGAAACTAGATTTTAAAAAGAGTACAAAAGACACTTTAAGTTGAAACAAACAAGAAAAGAGTGTTCTGGGACTCTGTGCTAGATATTTATGCTTTTTGTCAACGTATGGCTTTTACTGCTCCAAGCTGACTTTTTTTTTTTTTATTTCTAGACAGAAAGGAAGAGCTATCAAAGCACCAGTCTGTTGCCTAGGACTGCAGTGCCTTTCCTGTGCTTCTCAGCCTGCTCACAGCTGCTGTCCACTCTGTTCTCCGAAGGTGGCTCTTCCCTACTGTTGGCCCTGCCCATTGGCTTAACCTCCTAGAGGTACAAGTGGACCCCTGGAAAGATGGGAGAAAGTGGAGCACTGTAGTGTTGCCAAGGGGCAGCGTGATCCTCAGTTAAGAGAAACTGTTCCTTTCACTCTGCCTCACCACTTGTGAAGCACACCCCCCCCCCACAGGTGTGGAGCCAGGGCTGGAACCCAGATGCGGGTCCTTGCACTTAGTGCTATGTGAGTTTATCTGGGTGCACCACCACCCGGCTGGCCCCCAGACATCTTTATTCTGTAACTAATTGATTCTGGGAGTGGTGTTTCCTTGACGGCTGGCAGACTGCGGAAACCTGTTCCCTACAAGCCAGCAGAGTGCTTCAACTTCACACTTCTGGTTCCTGTCAAAGCTGACACAATTTTGGTACTACAACTTCAACCAGAAATTTGTGACCAAGCCTTGGTCTCTGTGCAGGAGTATTCAGAACAGAACCATAGGCTCAGGTCTTCAAGAAACATCAAATGTGATAAGAAAACAGAGAAATGTACCCATACTGACAGGCCAAGATAGCAGTTTGAAGAAAACCTCAAAATCAATAGAGCTATAAAATTTTCTAAGGAAATCTTCAAAGGTATGGTCCTAAGGATATTCATTAAAATGAAAAGTTCAGTGGAAGAAAACTTCAACAAATGCAGAGAAAGTGTGAAAAAAAATTCACAATGGGTATCAAGAGATAAAAAAAAAAAGATTCTAAACAGAAAAACAACTACAGCCAAGGGAATATCAGCAAAAAAGACAAAAGTCAAAAGTCAAAATAAATGAGACCAAGGATAGTGTAGGTGAAATAAAAAATAGCAAAAAGAATTAAAACAAAGATTATATAGAGTTACAGGATCATATCAAGAGTAGCAATAGCCACATCATAGGGGTGGCAGGAGGGATAGAGTTACTTTTTTAAAAAAGTATTGGCTATGAGAATTTCTCTAAACAGGAGAGAGAGACAAGGTAGTTAAGGATGCTCTGAGTGTTTCAAACCCACTAACAAACAAGCAAAAATTCCAAACCTAATCTCAACAAGTCACATAATAGCTAATATGGCAAATATCAAACATAAGGAGACAATAGCAAAGGTATCAAAGATGCACATATAAGAAGCTTCTTCCAAAAGATGAGAAGGTGATTTCTTTCCAACTAAGTCATCACTTAGGTTTGAAGGGCTGATGATGGACTTTTTAAACAACATTTAAAGGAATTCAATTATCCTAGACTAGCCCTGGACTAGATAAGAGACACTAAGGGTGCTCAGAAAGGAAAATCCTAAGTAACCCTACTCACATAGAGTAAATAAAGAAAGCAGGGAACAAGTAAAGTCAAATAAAGTCAAGTGGGAGGGGTAAGTGGAAGAGCTTTCCGTGACCTTTGATGGGAGGATATCAGGGCTTCAGGACTGGGGGTGGTATGGCCACACATTCTGCTGAACTGTGGAATCCTACTTCTAAAGTTTTATAGCTTTATGAATCAAGGTTACCTCAAAACCAAGTACAACTCTCATTAAAAAAATAGTAGCCGAAAGTAAACTAACTCTAAGCAAGAAATAAGAAGGCTCTTTTTGGATGGCATTGTTAAAGTACATAAAAGGGACAATTTTTTCAGGGTCTTGAAACTGAGGTAAAGGCTACTAAAACCCAAGTGAGCCTGAGTTTCTTTCTGCCCGAAGTCCATTCTCCAGCCATAGTCCTCTGTCTTCCAGGATGCAGGGACTGGGGAGAAGCAAGGGACAGAGGAGAGTCAAGACAGTAGGGAGCCAAAGGCATTCTGGAACAGGAGCTAGTCTGCAAAGAAACAGGCCAAATGGCCAAGAAGCCTGATGTCACTTTAATCTCTTCCCTTCTCACCAGTTCTCCCATTGACCTAATTTGGACTTAATATATGCGGAACAGGGTGGCCTTTGTCTAGCATTGCAGGAAGAATGTGTTTTTTCATAAATGAAACTAGATTTGTAGAACAGAATGTTGATACCTTGCACAAACTCAGCCGTGATATTAAGGATTCCTTTTCCCCTTTCAATACTAACTCTTGGTTTTCTTCTCCTTTAACTGCTTGGCTTCTGCCTCTCATAGGCCCTTGCTAGCTATTGTAGTCCTATTGCTGATTGCTCCTTGCCTCATTCAATTCCTCAAGAAACACATACATGACATCATACATGTTACAGTGCAGAGGGTCTCTGTTTACCCTTACACTCGTATTCCTTTAGAGAAAATAAATGCTCATATTGACATTGATCCATAGAAATTGTTCATTAATTAAAGAAATAAGGAGGAGATGTTGGGACTATGTGTAAGCTTGATAGAGCTTAAGGAGAACTACCCCCATCCTTGGATGGAGGTCTGAGAAGATACCCTCTTGGTTAGTCTCTCTCAACAGAGGTGAGCAAAAGGGGAGAAACTCAGACTTAGTTCTTTCCTTCTTGACTCTCAGGCCCACAGAAACCCCTATACTTCTCCCCATTAACTGCAGGCCACATGGCCGCCTACTTTAAGATTCACTTACTCAAAGTCACCTTACCTTCTGATCACAGAAGAACACATGTTATCACACACTCCATCATACACCTCAGACCCCAAACAAGAGAAATTCCAAACACTCTGGACCCTTGTTGTCCTCTATTCTCCAGCTATCTATAGACAGAACATCAATCACATATGCATTGCATAGGTGTGGCCTCATCTGCCCAGGTGAACATGTAGATAAACAGTATCATGCTTGGCTAGAATATGTACCAGATAGGCTCAGTGGCTGCAGCCTATTCTAGTCCAGCTAAGGCTCACCCAGTACTGCCCTTCAGTGCATGTCCAGCACATGAATATCCCTTTCTATGGTCTGTACAGTGTCTTGCCAGCAGGATTCCTTGATCTCCCTTCTAATTGAATGGAGGCTTCTTCTTTTTTTTTTTAATTTTTATCTATAAAATGGAAACACTGACAAGACCATAGGATAAGAGGGGTACAATTCCACACAGTTCCCACCACCAGAACTCCATATCCCATCCCCTCCCCTGATAGCTTTCCTATTCTTTATCCCTCTGGGAGTATGGACCCAGGGTCATTATGGGTAGCAGAAGGTGGAAGATCTAGCTTCTATAACTGCTTCCCCATTTAATATGGGCATTGGCAGGTGAATCCATAATCCCGGACTGTTTCTTTCTCTTCCTAGTTAGACAGGGATCTGGGGAGGCCGCTTCTTTTAGCATCAGTTGTCAAGTCAGACACACAATAATTTGAACAGAAACTTTGGCATCTTCTAGCAGTATACTTTAAGGGGAGAGGAGTATTCTTGACTTCTAGATTCCTTTTCTGTTAACTCAAAAAGTTTATATTTAATCTGTAAAATTGTTGTAAGCATGAAATAAAATACACAAAGACAGTCAGCAAAGAATCATGATATATCTACTATGTTCTATATAGGATGGACATGTTTGCCACTTGCACTGAAATCATACTCATTCAGGGTCCTCAGGGTCTACAGGAGGGTTATATTATATTATATTAATTATATTATATTATATTATAGCTGTATATATAAATAATTGAAGGGTATGGTAATGGCATTTCTTAGCTTTCAGTTTTGTCACCTACAGTGGACAGAAATTCACTAAAATTTAAATTTTGAAAAAATATATTTTTATTTATTACTGGATAGAGACAGAAATTGAGAGGGGTGGAGTAAGATATAAAGGGAGAGAGACAGACAGACACCTGCAGCCACTTCACCACTCATGAAGCTTCCCCTCCTGCAGGTGGGAACCGGGGGCTTGAACCTGGACCCTTGAACACTGTAACATGCACTTAGCCAGGTGCACCACCACCTGCCCCACCCCCAATTTGTTTGTTTGTTTTAAGAAGGACAGTCATCAATTTCTTTCCTGGAGATTTACCCAAAGAAAACAAAAGCACCTATCACAAAAGATCTGTGTACACCTCTGTTCATAGTGGCATAATTTGTAATCGCCAGGAAGCAACTCAGATGTCCAAGGACAGACAAGTGGCTAAAAAATATGGTGGTATATGTACATGATGGAATACTACTTAGTTATTCAAAATGATTCATCTCCTTTGCATGATCTTGGATGGAACTAGAAAATATCAGGTTAAGTGAGATAAGCCACAAACAGAAGAATAAGTACAAGGTGATCTCACTTATAGTCAGGACATAATAAACAGGGGCAGGGTGAGAGGACACGGAATGAAATGTGGCCTGGGCATAGTGTATTGCATCAAGGCTAAGGACTCTGGGGAGGGATGGACAGTAGGGGTTTAAGAAACTTGTGAGGTCCTGCTGCAGAATGAATTATGCTAATATATCAATGACTGTACTGTAAAGCACTGACCCCCTCAACAAAATTAATTAATTAACTAACTAGTTAACTAATTAAATGTAGTACTCAATTTTAATTAAAAAGTAACACTGTTAAGTAGTTAGTCAAGTATTTGAGTGGTACACAGATGCATGTTTTAGGCCTCCTCCTCCATGACTGTTTTTCTAGAATTTATTCAATTTAGAGTTGCTCTAGGACTCCAAAGTCTATGTTTCTATCAAAGGGAGAAAACAAATTGTATTTATGTACCAGAAACTGACTTGTATATCATCATTACTCCCCAGATGGTCATTTGGAAAATAAATAAATATATATACATGTATATGTATATATATATATATATATATATATATATACATTTCAAATCCATTTTGTTAAAATATTCCATATTAAATTATTGAATAAAAATTGCTCTCGTTATTAAATTAAATCAAGTTTTCCATTTTTATGTTTGATTATTTTTAAGAACCCCTTGAGGATTATAATCAGCCTTTCTCCCCCTATTGTGCTAGAGACTTTCCTGCTTCGTCTTTGCAGTGGTGTAAAGTACTATACAAAGAAATTTGAAGACTCTGATTCTGTTTTCCATCTTCTAATCAGATTTTTCTAATTCTGATGAAGAAAATCCAGGTGTCTTTCTTCTTAATTATCATATTTCCTATCTTAATACTTTCCATTCATTACTTTCATTATTTGAACCAAGAGATTGAATGGGATGGTGATTATTGGTGTTAAGCAATATCTGGTGAAATCCCACATACACAGGGTTGTCATTGAGAATCACATTTCCTTTAGTACATCTAAATATACAATATTTCTCCTCCTAGTAATGAGTTTTGGAAAATCTATCTATATTTTAATTATGACATCTTATATTCCAGGTCTAAAAATTAAACACACAATGAAGCAAGAATTCCCACAAACTTTTTGACTCCAAAGTACTAACAACACTTCAGATAACATGATTTTTGTAAACAGAAGACATTATGAGCATAAAATAACTGAATAGAGTTATCAACCTGTATAATGTCTTGCTTCTAATTCATTGGTGTTTATTCTTGAAAAGCACTTATCAAATTTAATAAAAGGTGATAAGCTGCTGGAGTGTTTCCCCCCAAATGTTGACTGTGTGCATCTCTCCTTGTTTTGATAAGCAGTTTTATATGACCCTGGATTTTAATTTTCTATGAAATTTTATGGGAAGTTTCTTGTATAAATCAACAATTACTTTAACCTACATCTATGTGTTTTTCTAGGTAAAAGTTTATTTTCTTAAGTTGAGTCTGATAATCCTAAAACAAAATAAGTTGTGCATTAATGGGCTATAGTCACATTTACTGTTTATAGAAACAGACAGGACTACAAATCAGTAATAACAATGACAATTGGTGGAAATAACATGGTGCATAATAAGTTTCCTAAAAGATTTCCTCTTTTGGAGTTTTTCTCCCTTTGGGGGAGTGGGGCTATTGAATACATTTTCATCAACTAGAATTTAGAGCCTTGGGAGTATGAACCTAAAATAAATTAACTATTTGCATCACTTTTTTGAGTTAATATCATGTTATCATTGACTTTGATTATCATTCTCAAGACTTTTCACTGTGTACTGTCTACATCACCACTATTCCAAGGTGGTTCATGATTCAAAGCATTGGCATCATTTGTTATACAGGAAGAATTTCAGACCCTACCACACACTTAGGAGGCTGGAGGGAAGAGGAGGTGGGTGGAGAGGGAATTCGGGTCCTGATGCACAATGGCAGACAATGACTAAGTTGGGGATGAGAGTGTTTTGCAGACACCTGTCACAGGAAGATGAGAGACTATACCCTGTGTCAGCAACTGGACTGTAGTTTATCAATCCCACAATAAAGGAAAAAAACAAATGGGCATGGAGATTTAAAAAAAAAAAGAGTCTATATTTTAACAGACATCTCATATAAGTGATGTGCCTTTCAAATTCTGAGAAGAGCTATTCTAAATAAAATGTTTAGGAAATCTAAGACCACTCCCATACTCTAATCAGCTGATTTCAAATGTCTCTCATCCCCTCAAATTATTTTGAATTTTATGTTTTATTATTCTGGTGTCAGAACATAACTTATCATTAAAACAGTGTGAAAGAGTATTTTGGATTTCTAATTAATGCAAAATACTCACTTTTTGCAATGCTTTCCTTTTTTTCTTAGTGATTTATTAGTGTTTTCAAAATATAGTTATATAGTCCACACCATACCCACCTACAGCATTACTCATTTATTTTAACTATTTGGATGAAAATTTTTCCCAAATGTATCACCCATGTTTTAATCTCTGAAGATAGGGAGTGTAATTTAATTTTTTTCATTAACATTAGTTATTATTATTAAATTCTCTATCAGTAATGTTAGACATTTTTTAAATAGTTTAAAAATTAGTGAGGTAGTTAGGCACTGATGAATCTTTTTTTAAAATTTTTTATTTAAGAAAGGATTAATGAACAAAACCATAAGGTAGGAGGGGTACAACTCCACACAATTCCCACCACCCAATCTCCATAACCCACCACCTCCCCTGATAGCTTTCCCATTCTCTATCCCTCTGGGAGCATGGACCCAGGGTCATTGAGGGTTGCAGAAGGTAGAAGGTCTGGCTTCTGTAATTGCTTCCCCGCTGAACATGGGCGTTGACTGGTCGGTCCATACTCCCAGTCTGCCTCTCTCTTTCCCTAGTAAGGTGTGTCTCTGGGGAAGCTGAGCTCCAGGACATATTGGTGGGGTCTTCAATCCAGGGAAGCCTGGCCAGCATCCTGGTGGCTTCTGGAACCTGGTGATTGAAAAGAGAGTTAACATACGAAGCCAAACAAATTGTTGAGCAATCATGGATCCAAAGCTTGGAATAGTGGAGAGGAAGTGTTAGGGAGATACTCACTGCAAACTCTAGTGTACTTCTGCTTTCAGGTATATATTTTGCAGTAGTTTATGGATACGTGTGAACATAAGCTCCCTCTCACAGAAACTGGTATATATCTAGGTTATGGGATTTTCTTAGAAAGTGAGCCACCTGAGATGAAATTAGAGTGTACTATAAAAGGAAAGGTCTCACCCGAGTAATGAAGCTGAAGGGTTGTTATTCCACACGTGAAGTGTCTGGACACAGTCTGAGGTGAAGCATGTTGAGGTGGCAATAGTTGCGTTGGTTAGGTAGTGATCGGTGGATGCAATATTATTTGATATGGATTGGGAGACGCATACGGGAAAGTGGGCCCTATCCAAGGGTTCCAGGACTGGGGGAAGTAGGGGCTCTGTAGTGGAGATGTGAGGTTCCTGCTGTCTTAGGGTTCAAAAAGACAATCGATAGTTAATGTTATCATCACATTATTTGGTAATTGGGTTAACTTTGAATAGTCCTTTTGTTAGGGTTTGCTATACAGTATCCAGTATCTTGATATAGCTGTGCTATTAGATGCTTCTAATCTACTTGGTCGAGGCTTTGAGAGAGTCCGCATATCAAATACACAGCCTAGATATTAAAAAGATTCAGTTTGTGTTTTGAGAAACTCTGAGACATACAATTGATTTTCCCCCTCTCATATTAATTAACTGCTGATTTATATGTATACATTTTGCTAGGAGTGTACATAAACACCATTCCCACCACCAAAAGACTGTGACCCATCCCTCCCACCCACTGCTACCCCACACTGGCCCAGGAAGCTGCATGTCTACCCTTCACCACAGGGTTTTTACTTTGGTGCCCTACTTACAATTTGATCAGTTCCTGCTTTTAGTTTCCCTTTCAGATCTTCTTACTCAACTTCTGTTGATGAGTGGGATCATCCCATACTCATCTTTATCTTTCTGACTTAGTTCACTTAACATAATTCCTTCTAGCTCTGTCCAAGATGGGTCAGAGAAGGTGGGTTCATTGTTCTTGATAGCTGCATAGTATTCCATTGTGTATATACCACAGCTTTCTCAGCCACTCATCTGTTGTTGGGCACCTGGGTTGCTTCCCGGTTTTAGCTATTATTTTATGCTCCTGTGAACATAGGAGTACACACCTCTTTTTGGTTGGGTGTTATGGAGTCCTTGGGGTATAACCCCAGGAGAGGAATTACTGGATCATATGTAATGTCCATGTCTAGCCTTCTGAGAGTTTTCCAGACTGTTCATATCCTCTGCCCATTTTTAGATGGGGTCATTTGCTTTTTTGGTGCTAAGTTTGCTGAGCTCTTTATATATTTTGGTGATTAGTTTCTTGTCTGATGTAAGGCATGTGAAGATCTTCTCCCATTCTGTGAGGGGTCTCTCTGATTGTTTAATAGTTTCTTTGGATGTGCAGAAGCTTCAATTTGATGTAGTCCCATTGGTTTATTTCTGCTTTAGTCTTCCTTGCAATTGGGTTTGATTCATCAAATATGTCCTTGAGGTGTAGGTGGGAAAGTGTTTTACCAATGTTTTCCTCTAAGTATTTGATTATTTCTGGTCTGACATCTAGGTCTTTGATCCATTTGGAGTTGATTTTTGTTTCTGGTGAGATAAAGTGGTTCAATTTCATTCTTCTGCAAGTTTCAACCCAGTTTTCCCAGCACCATTTATTGAAGAGAGCCTCCTTTTTCCATTTAATGCTTTGGGCCCCCTTATCAAAGATTAGATGCCCATAGGTGTTGAGATTTATTTCTGGGCTTTCAATTCTGTTCCACTGATCTGTGTACCTATTTTTGTTCCAGTACCATGCTGTTTTAATGATGATGGCTTTATAATATAGTTTAAGGTCTGGGAGTGTGATGCCTCCATTTCTGTTTCTTTTCCTCAAGATGGTTTTGGCAATTCTAGGTGTTTTCAGGTTCCAGATAAATGATTGTAGTGTTTGTTCTATCCTCTTAAAGAAGCTTGGTGGAACTTTGATGGGTATTGCATTAAATTTGTATATGGCTCTGGGGAGAATATTCTTGAGTATGTGTTATGTGGATTTGAAAAGAAGGTGTATTCCAATTTTTTGGGGTGGAGGAGGGCATTGATGAGTCTTACACAGCATTACACAGACTATTTTTTTCTATTCATTTCTTTCATAATAAATATTTTTCTCCTCGCTTCATAGTGATATCACTTTTTCATTAAATTCTGCATCTCTCAGGGATATTCTTTCCTTCTCCTATTACTATTTCTGTAATAGTAGAATTATACTATTGCTTTCCAAAGTAACTGAAGATGGTCTTAGTTAAAGCCTTGAAATGTAGGGCTATTTGGTTAAAAAAAAATTTAAACAGAGAATAAAGATATATTTGAGTTTATAGTTATTATCTATTGATTATCTATTGTTTTATCTATTGTATTATCTATTGTATTATCTATTGTTGAGTTTATAGTTATTATCTATTGTTACGAGAATCCAGCATGAAGCCCAGCCAGTCTATCTTGGCGTTACTCTTGATAGCACTCTGTCATTTCACAAACATCTCATAAAAACTGCAGCAAAGGTGGGCGCGAGGAATAACATCATTGCAAGACTGGCCAGCTCCTCATGGGGCGCGAGCGCTTCCACACTACGATCATCAGATCATCATCTCTGGCATTATGCTATTCCACTGCAGAATATTGTGCCCCAGGATGGTTCCGTAGCCCCCATGTCCACTTGGTCGATTCCAAATTATATTCCTCCATGAGGATAATTTCTGGAACCATCCGTTCCACCCCAGTTCCATGGCTGCCAGTTCTTAGCAACATTGCCCCGCCAGATATTCGTCGGGATGCAGCATCATCTAAGTTCATTTCCCACGTCTACACTCGACCAGACCAGCCAATATACGCGGATATCTTCGCCCACCCTGTCCAACGCTTGACGTCTCGTCACCCAATCTGGTCCCCTACGCCTACACTGAACTTCTCTGTTCCAGTCTCTTGGAAACAGAGTTGGCAGTCAGCTGAGGTAAAGAACAAATACCTCATCACAGACCCCTGCAAGCGTCAACCCGGCTTTGACCTAGCATGTTATGATTGGGCCCTCCTCAATCGCTATCGAACAGGCCATGGCCAGTGCGCCGCTATGTTCCATCGCTGGGGAGCCAGAGACGACCTGAACTGCTCCTGCGGCTACAGACAGACTATGACCCACATAGTCAACCACTGCCACCTCTCCAGATTCAAAGGTCTCTAAACTTTACATCAGGCTCAACCTGACGCTGTTGACTGGCTACGGAAGAAGGGCAAACGCTAGAAGAAGAATCTATTGATTTCCATTTCTTGCCAATAAAATGAAACTATTGTTCTATTCTCATCTATAACCCCTTGTTTATTAATTTAATATAATTTTTGACTCCCTCAATTGTAACAAGAATCATGGATTTATTGAAATCATAAAAAATAATAATTGTTACCACTTTCCAAAAAATGCTCTTTTAATTCCATTTGACTTTTTAACTTTGTCTTATGCTGTTATAATCTTAATTCTATATAATTCACAGATATTATTTTGCATAATGCTATGTTTATATATTTCCTATATTTTATGTCCAGTCAATATATTTTCTAATATACTTATTCTTTAAATTCATCTCCATTTCCTTATGCAATTTAAGGCTTTCTTTTTCTGAGCATTTTTTTGAGTTTTTTTTTTCTAGAATAACAGTTATTTTACTGACCATTTCATGTTATTCCACTGTCTTTTGCTTCCATCATTTCTGTTTATGAGTCATCTGTCCATTTCATAGTTGTTCTCTTAAATGCAATGATTATTTTCTTTGTCTATACCTTTTAATATACACTTGTTTGTTTTAACAATTATTTTAAATCCTCAATTATTTTAACGCTGCTTGTATGTATCTTTATATCTTTATATTTCATTGATAAGCATGTAAAGTTAGCATTGTCTCTTCAAGATTTATTTCCCCATTCTTTCCAATATTTCTGGGAATCCGAATATGTGTGTGTGTGTGTGTGTGTGTGTGTGTGTGTGTGTGTGTGTGTGTGTGTGTGTGTTTAAAGAAGCTGAGCAAAGAACATTTTTTCCAGATGGGTTAAATTTATCTGCAATGAAACTGAACTGCTATAAGAGACAATCAGTGAAGTGATACAATTCACAAAAAGGAAAGTGATTTTTTTAGGAGCATGGTTAACTTTCATGTCTTGTTTTTCTCTGGCTCAACATATAGATTGCATAACTTCCTGTATATAAGCTTTGTCATAACTAAGCTTGGGGAACTTATTGTTTTTTTATATTCAGGGCTAATGAAAACTCTTTTGGGAAAATGACACTTTTCATTTAAACCTATACTACAACTAACCTAGTGGCAGATGAGTACATCTATACCAAATGCAAAGAAAATACTCACTGGATAATTTTTTTCACCTTAATTTATTATTTTAAAATATGCCAGAGTATAGCCCACATTTGTATATCTTCTACTTCTATTTTTAAATGTTTATTTGGATCTATCCTTTCAATAAGAAATAAGAATGGGTTATTATTACAAGATAGTAGTTCCACAAATGTTAGGGGAAGATGATCAGAGGGCTCTGAACTTCAGTTTCCTCAAGACGCCAAGACCTGGAAAGAGAAGAGGAATAAAAGGAAGGACATTCCAAGAGATGTAGGTGTGACTTAGAAAGGAAGGTCCTGGAAAAGGCTGACAGAGAACTTAGTGGGGTTGTATTGTTATGTGGAAAACAGAAATGTCATGCATGTACAAACTATTCTATTTACTGCCAACTATAAAACATTAATCCCCCAATAAATTAAAAAATAAAAGAATATATACTGCAACTCAAAAAGAAGAAGAAGAAGAAGAAGAAGAAGAAGAAGAAGAAGAAGAAGAAGAAGAAGAAGAAGAAAGGAAGGAAAAGGAGGCAGAATCATAGGAAAAACTGGGCAAATACATATAACTATAGTCAGTTACAGAAATAATAGTCACCCCATATCTGTGACCTTGGGAGAACCATTGTAATTTCCAATGGAGGGAATGGGGACAGAGAACTCAGATGGTGGGAATGGTGTGGAGTTATGCCTGTTATCTTAAAATTTTGTAAATCATTAATAACAAAATAGAAAAAGATAGCAGCCCCTCTAAATCATGAAACTCTAAATCACTTACTGTTTCACATTTCCAAAATCTATTTAATTAAAAAAATATATCCCAGAAAATATTACAAAATATTTAACTTTGTACCTATAAATTTAAAGTATGACAAATGAATTCCAATCATATTAGAGAAATTTATCTGCAATTGTACACAGGTGTCCTGAATGTGTGGGTAGGAAAGTCTGTGTATTCACTGTGCATCATCACTGTCATTCTTTGTCACTGTGACCTCCCCTGGAAAAGCCCTTAGAGTCCAGACATAATCAACCCAACCTCATCTTGAACAGTCCAGACAGTTTTCTAGAACATAAAGTTTCAGAACACAAATGGCATCCACCTGATGGCAAAACACCTGTCATTATACTGAATTCTACTGCATATGAGGCATTGGGATTTTTTGAGAACGGAATCCACAGCTCATTTCTATCTCTGCATTACTTATGTAGCATTCTAGGTCAGCTAATTATGTTCTGTTCACAACGTCCTCTGTCACCCACTTTGGCAGCAGCCACTACTGTAAACTGGCTTCAGAAAACTCAGATATGCAAAAAGAAAAAAAAAAAGAAAGAAAACATCCAACCACTCTTCCTTCTTTCTGGGCTCAGAGTTCAAGAGCAACAACCTTAGCCTGATGTCCTCTGGTTTCCCCTCCTTCTGACAATCACAAATTCTAATTAGCTTTTCCAATGGAGGAAGAAGATGAATTATATTTTAATACCTAGAGACTAAAATTAGTTTATATTTTAGCAAGTTAGCACTTCTTAGCAGTTGATTTACTCTTGAAGCTGCAAAATCTGTGAGCTTGCAATTAATCATTCATTGGTCACTTTCTTTCAAAAAATGTTCAGTTTGGCTGTCTGTATCATAATAGGGAAAAACATGTAATGCATGCAGTTTAGAAATTATAGCCCTGTGTTTAACTATGTCACAATATATTTCCTCACACGCTCATTGTTCTTAATACTATAAAAAAATGTCATTTCACAGGGATTTATTTAAGCAAAGCCTTTCAAATGAGATCCTTAGCAAAACAGTAGCCTCTTGGAGCTGTACTTCAAATGGGGCTTTCAGGATTTTCTTTGACCACTTTTGACTCTGTGATAACTTTAAAAAAATAAATGTTTAAGCCTAGGAGCATTCTTCGTTTTCTTTTTGCCACAAGAATTTTTTATCTTCTTAAAATTGCCTTTAATATTCTCATGTGCATAACACATGCAGACTTATTCTGTTAATATGCACAGAATACACAAAACAACTCCCTAGTGGCAGTGGGATAATTTAAAGATACTATAAATTCCAAGTAATTGATATCTTCTTTTAATTCACTGAATTTTAAAAAGGGACTTATTTGAAAATAAAAAACAGTACATATTTTAAGCAGTTTTCCCCAACTAACCTCTGCCAGAACATTAACCCAAAAACTGTTTGACATCCTTGAATAGTATATCACTGTGCTGCCAACATACTGATCACTCACTGTGCTCTGAAACAAATCAATTAGCCTGCCAATTGTGTTCATTAGAATTCATTCATATCCCTATAAAAAGTTAATTAAAAGTAAGAGTGAGGAGGAAATTATGTCTAACATTCTTATTAAATCCATTTCACCAAAGTAATTTCAAATCTAAATCAACAATCATTACTAAAACTCTTCTTTCAAAAGGTACAGTATACCTGAACACCAGAGCAGCTGTGAAGTTATAAATTTATTAAAAAGATGTTCAAATTAAGATACTTATTTTAGCATTTTTATTATTATTGCTATTATTACTATTATAATTCTATCACTGCTGTTACTGTATTTTCTTGACTCTGAAAATGGTGTCTCTGCAGGGCTAAGTCTCTAAATTTTATTAGCATAGATGAATACTGAAACTCACACTGTCCTTCATTTTTTCAAGTTATTTTTTTCCAGTTTTATATAGCATTCACCAGTGGCTGTCATCACAGAACAACAAATGGAAAATGGCATTCAAAACCAAGTGAAATTATCTTGTTAGGATGGTCATTGTTCCTAGAAACCAGCTACCAAAACAAGAGCAAATCTATAAACCTTAGCTTTCTAAGTCCTAAAAGAAACTCTGTTTCTAGCATAATATCTGAATATCTCTGGTAGAGCTGTTAAAAACAAGAAGCACAGAATATGAAATATTCAGATTGTAATGTGAAACTCTCTCCCACTCACTTTATTTTTTCCACAAGGGGTAAGGCAGCATCCCCTTTGTTTCCAGAGATCCAAAATGAGAGTCCATGTGAGGGTGGGTGAATCTTCCCGACAAGCCACAGAAAGCTTTAGACTCATTTCATATGCGCTCCTTGGCACTGAGGTCTGGGTGGAGGTGGGCAGGTCCACCCTGCCTTTCACTCTCATTAATCATTTGGCTTTCCCTGGCTGCTCACAGCATCTTCTGGAGGAACCCTTCTCTTTATTCATTCAGACAACCCTTTGGATTAAACAGAGACAGCTAAATGTCAAAGCAAATCTGAGTCTTGATGCAGATAATCATTTCAATAATATTTCTCCATTTGTGCCCAAACACCAGGGGAATAAAGCTTTTCTGCTGTCAGGTACTGTAAGACTGCAGTTGGTGTAAATGCTTGACACTGAGCCAGATGGCTTAGCCATACCTCAAACATATGTTCAACAAGCAGGCTTGCACACATTGGAATTTTATTATTTTGAACTGGTGAGGCTTGCATATTTATTTACTTGACCTCCTTTGGTGTCACTTTGGTATTAAAACAATCAGTAATAAAGCTTCTCCAAGCAACAGGATAGGGCGAGTTTATAAACTGCTTGTCACTTTCATCTCAGCACTTGTGGTGAAGCATACCACATCCCATGGCCTCTTCTTGATAATTTAAAGGGAAAAAAGGGGGGAGGGGTGGTGGCAAGGTATATGTGGGGAAGGGAGGAAGGAAGTGGAAATTGAAGGAGAGGTTTCTGGTCTATCCCAAAAGATAAGGATGGATGTTCCTTTTGCTAAGTAAGCAACATTTCATATGACCGAAGGACAAGCAATCTTCTCATGTATTAGCATGTATATTTCATCTGAAAAACCTTGTCTGAGTTTGATGGTAATACAAAGAACAGGGAAGCTTCCAATGGAGGGGATAGGTCCAGAACTCTGGTGGTGGGAATTGTATGGAACTGTACCCCTCTTATCATACAATCTTGTCTATCATTATTAAATCACTAGTAAAAAAAATACAAGGGGGCCAGGTGGTGGCACACCTGGTTAAGTGCACACATTACAGTGCACAAGGACCTGGGTTCAAGCCCCTGGGCCCCACTTGCAGGGGGAAAACTTCACAAGTGGTGAAGCAGGGCTGCAGGTGACTCTCTGTCTCTTTCCCTCTCTACCTCCCCCACCCCTCTCAATTTCTCTGTGTCTCTATCAAATAATAAATTTTTAAAAAAAAATACAAGGTTCTCCAGAATATCAGAGGTAAAGTTATGTCTGTATACATACACACAGGTTGATAGTCATGATTTAAATATGTGTCTTTACATGTAACAAAAATGGAAACTTATGCCATTAGTTTTACCAAGCAAGTATTTTCAATCACTGTATAGATGTCAATAATTCTGATATTATATCCATCAAAAAAATTTAAGTGGTTTACTACTTAGTGGAACTATATCTACATAAAAAGCTAATTTTTATTACTTTGAAATGAGACAACAGAGGCCAGGTTAAGTGCACACATTACACTGTGCAAAGATCCAGGTTTGGGCCCCTCCCTGGTCCCCACCTGCAGAGGGGAAACTTCATAAGTTGTAGAGCAGGTCTGCAGGTATCTCTCTGTCTCTCTCCCTCTCTATCTCTCCCTTCCCATATCAATTTCTCTGTCTCTATCCAATATTAAATAAATAAATATATATATTTAAAAAAAGAGGGGGGACAGAGCCAAGATGGTGACTCGAAAGCAGCTGCCAGCATGAGCTCTGACAACAAATGCTAGAAAGCCTTAGAGATCCTGGCCTTCAGCGGGACAAGGAAGGAGGCATTCTAAATGTGAGACCAAGGAGGTGACTATAGTTCTATTTGGGTTAAAAATTAGAGCAAAAAGAAAGGAAATTTTTTATTATTTCTCTCTGCCCCCCTCTCCCCATAACCAGACCCTGAGGTAGGAAGCTGCTGGTAGCAGGCTCCCCACTGAGCTCCTTTCTTTACCAAGATTCCTGACTCACCAGGGGTGCCATTCCAATTCTGCTTCTTCTAAATACCTAGGCTATTTTTTTTTCCTCTGAGTAAGGGACTTAGGCCCAATTGGAGTTACAATTAGCTGATCAAGCAGACCTCACTCAGCCTGGGAAAGATTGCTTGGAAGTTTTTTTTGTTTGTTTGTTTTGTTTTGCTTTTTCTTTCTCAATTAGTTGTCTAGACTCAATGTGCATGTGCTGAGAGCTGTCCAAGCTGCAGACCCACTGCTTGAGCTTTTTACTTTGTTCTATTTTATTATTACTATTATATATACATTCATATCCCTTTGCCCCCCCTCCCTCAGGTTGACCATATTAACTCTTAGTATACTTTCCATTGCTAGGCGACAAAGTGTCTTACTCATTGTGAGAGAAGCTTGTCTCACTCTTCATACCTCATCTATCCACTCTCACCCTTCTCCCGCCTCCAAGCCAATTAAAAAAAAAAAAAAAAAAACACAACTCTCACTGATTTTTTTTTTACTGTTTTCTTTTCTTTTTTATTTTCTCTCTTTTTTTCCCATCTTCCTTTCTTCCTTCCTCCTCCCTCTGCTTTCTGAATTCACTGATACTCATTAGTGAACTGTTTCAGAGAAGAAATCTGACTCAGAGTGGACTCTCTGAGTGTGTCTCTGCTCTACTTCCCTTTCTTCTCTTGCTACCCCTAGAATTTACAGTGGACAGTAGATTTGCATAATTGTTTATGCTTGCTATCCCCTTTTTCCTTTCTCTTTCTTTTTCACTTGGATTTGGTTGCTATTTTTTCTTGAACTGGAGACATTGTGGGGCTAACTGGTATTGGTTAAACTGCTTCAGTCATTGCTTTAGTTACTATTGTAATTTCCGAGGGTGGTGATTGCATTTGTCATAAAGGTATTTAGTATAGCGTGGCTTGTACACAAAACACAACAAATGAGGAACAACAGAAGATAAAAATAAAAAACACATTAAAAAATGGTTAGATCAAGAGCAAATAAAACTGCTACTACAATGAATGAAGACAAGAGCCCAAAAGAAACTACAAATCAGCCAGAAGTAACCATAGATAAGAAAAGTATGCAAGCAATAATAAATTTATTAATCACAGAAATGAAAACAACTTTGGAGGAAAGGGCTAGCAGTACTAGGGAAATAGCAGATGAGACTCTCAAGGAAAATACTAACTACCTTGAGGCAGTTAAAGAACTGAAAGGTGAAACAGCTGAAATGAAGAAAACAGCTGAGGGAAGGGAAAGCAGACTAGCAGAAACAGAAAACAGAATTAGCCAGACAGAGGATGAGCTAGAGAAAACTAAGAAAGAGGTGAAAGAGCTCAAAAAGAGATTGAGAGACACTGAAAACAACAACAGAGACATATGGGATGATCTCAAAAGAAGTAACATTCATATAATTGGCCTGCCAGAGGAAGAAAAAAAAGAAATGGGGAAAACCAGCAGACAGGGTATGAAAGGGAAAGGGGGAAACCCTGAGGTTTGTGGGGGGCCTCTGCTCCTGAATAGCTATAGGCTGAGAGAGAGCAGCCCAATTTGTAGGGGCTTCCCCAATGGTGGGGGCCTCCACTTCCCCACCCCCACTTCTCCACCCCCCATCCCCACCCTCATCTGCATCCCATGTTGCTGCCTGCATCCCAGTTTGAAGGTACCGCCTCTTTCACTTCTGTCCAGTTAGAGTGCACCATGCCCCCTGAACCTGCTGGCTTAACGAAGCCAACTTCTTGCTCTCCCCATGGTTCTTGTTTTTGACCCAACTGAAGCTATAACAACTTTATGGATTCAGCTTTAGAATTAGAAGAGAAAAAATATCAAAACCATGAGCATTTATTGTATTACATGTTCTGGGTAGAAATCTGCAGAAAATAAACTTACATTGATGACATACTGTATTAGGGATTTAGAGTTAGCCAACTGCAACAGTTTGCTTCATTGAAAGAAAATCCGTATGCAGAAAAATGTGTGGACTCATCCAAAATCATAGGGGAAAGTAGGTGGGCATCACCATTAGAATAACACTACAAACCTTGGGTTTCCCAAGCCGTACACCACCTGTTTTCGGTATCATGTGCATTGACTTTTATGTCAAAATGAACTTTGACTCAGCTACTGACTATTGCGGGTATCCTTATCTACTGAAATGAATTCCTCCAAGAAGAGTGGTTTTTTTTTTTCATGTACTTATTCCTTTTTGTCACCCTTGTTTTATTGTTGTAGTTATTATTGTTGATGTCATCATTGTTGGATAGGACAGAAAGAAATGGAGAGAGGAGGGGAAGATGGGAGAGAGAAAGACAGATACCTGCAGACCTGCTTCACTGTTTGAGAAGCGACTTCCCTGTAGGTAGGGAACCGGGGGCTCGAACCAGAATCCTTACTCTGTCCTTGCGCTTTGTGCCACGTGCGCTTAACCCGCTGAGCTACCACCCGACTCCCGGAGAGTGGTTTTCAACATCAGCAAACCTGCTATATCCTACTGTCCAGCAACTATATTGTGAATGCTCCCATTTGAACAAATGTTCAAAGGTGATTATAGCTACATGCCAGTACTGAAGTGGACTAGTGAAATAGCTCACTTGAATAGTGCACTGCTTTGCTCTACATACAACCCACACTGTGTTGTAGTTCTTTCACTTTCTCTCTCTCTGTGAAGAATAATATCAATAATAAAACTTAAAAAAAACATTTAAGCATAAACTCAATACTCTAATTAAACATAGAGAATAAGTGGAAGGAGGAGTAACCTATGGGACATGTACACAATGCATAGAGGTAGTGATGTGATAACCATTTCTAATCAACTACATCAGATATGTAGCAAATTAGACATGTGTCCCTCTAAGATGAATTTTTATGAGCCCAGAGCTACAAATGTAAAACTTTTAATCAGTGACTGAGTACCTTGGAGGGTTGTTGCTGATAGTTGACAAGATTATGCAATATGTTTACTTAAGCCTTAGCAAAACTTCAAATCAAATTAGAAATTACAAGTATTGAAAATATTATGATTTTTCATTTAGATGATTTTTGCATTCTCAGGAAAATGTACAGGTATTAGAATTGTCCAGACACAAATGTTTTTAAGACCAGGAATATGATGAATATGCAGGTGGAGAGAACCTTAGCCAGTTGCAAGGTCCCTGAGATGAAATACCTCCCATGGTGGAGAGAAAGTACCCACAGCCTGGTACATCCGCTGACTAGAAAAGGTCAGGTGGAAACACACACATGTGACATCCTGTCCAGGACAGTGTCACTGTGTTCCCTACATCCCAAGGAGTATTGATTTCGAAAATTTACACAGAAGTAGATGTTCAGACAAAACAACAGGTGGTTATCCATTACAGAGACAGAGGTCATAATGTATTTCTAGGGGAGAAACATCAGGGTAAGGGTGCTTAAAACTGTCATTATCCAAATTTCTTTATGTCAGGTACATTATTTGGATGCCATAAGATACTTGGTTTATTCCAGTTATCTCATACACCACCTTCAGACCCTCTCAGCAGCAGCCAGATATTCAATTTTATGGGGCAATCCAACCTTCTACTGCCTGTGGGCAGGAGTCTCTGAAATATCCAGACTGCCTTAGAGCAGGATTTTGTGATAATGGGAGAGAGCCTGAAATACAGGCCTCATGGCAAATTAACCAAAGGAATGTATATTCAAGACAAATACAAGCAAAACATATTTTGTAAACATAGATGCAAAGGTAACAATCAATAAGATTTCTAATAACAGTTATCAGGAAATCTGGGATCAGAATGCTCCAACATTACAGCCAGGTGGTAGTGCACTGAATTAAGCAAACATATTACTATGCACAAAAATTTAAGTTCAAGGTCCCCCTCCCCATCCCCATCAGCAGAGGGAAGGCTTCACAAGTGGTAAAGCAGTGCTATAGGCCATTCTCAATCTCTCTCTCTCTCTTTCTCTCTCTCTCTTTCTCTCTCTCTCTTTCTCTCTCTCTCTCTCTCTCTCCTTCCACCTCCTCCCTCTCTCTCCCCTCTGTTTCTCTGTCTCTACACAAAATGAATAAATATATCTTGAAAATATTTCTTTATTAATTGATGAAAGAGAGAGAGGAAAAAGAACCAGAGCATTATTCTGGCATATCTGGTATCAGGAATTAAACTTAGCATATCCTGTTGGCAAATACAACACTTAATCCGCTGTGCCAGACCCTGGACCACTGTTATTTGGTTTAATATGTAAAACCATGCTGATATTAAACACACAGCATTGTCCATCGTGTCTTTACTCGCTGTATATCAATCTGGAGGGACAGTTAAAAGTTTCCACTAGAGCTCTTTGATTGTGAAGTGCTGTTCAGATGTCCCTCTGTGGCGCAGCGTGACAGTGAAGATTATTCTGAAAGACAAGATCTGTGATGTTTTACCTCCTCTCTAATAAGTGACAGGAGTTCTTTTCAATAATTGTGACATACAACAGCAACTTGATAACTAGAACCAGAACCACAGATATTGTGTACAAGCTTTCTTCTGCATAAAAATGAGGTTACTTAAATGAAAACTACAAACAAGCTGGTAATAACTGAAGACTATATCATTTCAGATGAATTCTTAATTTGAAACATTATGTGTGCCTGAGTTTAAATTATTTACCCATCTGCAAAGAGGAATTTCATTTTAAATGATAAGCTCTAGAGTCTGTCTTTGCAAACAGGTAACAGAACATAATTTCAAAATCAGACATCCTAACCTGGCACTGATATGCAGTGTAGAGCATAATATGAATTCATGTTCAACTGAAAACTGGTCTAATTATGTCCGTAAAAAGCCAGTGCTTTACAACAACAGTAAATATGCTTGCAACAGCAACGTGTGTTCTTGTGTAGATATGAATATTGAGAAAATGTTATTTACTCATAACAGAGAACTTACAGGAGCTTCATTCCAGTCTGGGGAAGCCTGAGACTGACTTAGGAAATGAAAGATAATGCATCCTCCACTCTACAACTTGTGTCAGTTGTGCTACACATTCACCTCTTTGCACTGGTCTACTATTCAGTGCAACCAGATTCAGTGATTCTGTACTTCTCGAGGATTGTTTGCCCCACTTATTCTAATACAGGATATTGCAGTGCTGCCTTGAATGTCAGGGTCCTCAGAGAAACACTGAACTTGCAGAAAAGACAGCTCCAAAGAGAACTTAGAGACTGTGCAACCAGCCCAGACTCCTTCCCAGCAGTGTTTCTCTTTACGCATGCCTCTTGTTCTTTTCAGAGAATTGACTAAAGTACAGATCTTGTGGAATAAATTAGATTTTTCTTCCTGACCAGCTCTGCATTGATGTTGATAGTGCCTATCTGTGGGCTATCCCATAAGAAATGTTGCTTCAGGGAGCCTTAGAAATTTTCTTCTCTAGAACTGAGAGGCTGATAGAGAGATATCACATGTTGAAGTGCATGCAAAGAGAAACTCCACAATTGGATACTGGTACCCAAAAGAAACAGAAGCTTTGTAAGGTTAACATCATATATCAAGGTACAGAGGTTAAAGAAAACTCTCCCTGCTCTCCACTGACAGAAAAACAAAATCACACAATGCATAAAAGTACAAAAGCAGAGACACTGAGAGGGATGAAAGATGGTGTACCCCATAAAGAAATGTAGTCTATACTCCCAGAGGGTTAAAGAATAGGGAAGCTTCCAATGGAAGGGATGGGATACAGAACTCTGGTGGTGGTAACTGTGTGGAATTGTACCCCTGTGATCTTACAATCTTGTCAATCATTGTTAAATCACTAATAAAAATTTGAAGAAATAAGTAAATTAAAAAAGAAGTGAAAAGATGACACATTGGAAAAGTGGTTAAAGCTAGAATCCTGCATCTTGTCACTTGTAAATCTGATCTACATCTATCCAGAGGAACAAAAGTGGTATTGGAGTTGGAAACATAGAAATTGTGAAAGCTCAGGCAACTCTAAGACAATGCATAGCCTTCATCTCCATCACTCGGGTGAGACCTTTCCTTTCATAGTATTCTCTAATTCCATTCCAGGTGGTCCACTCCCCAATAAAGTCCCCAAACTTAGATATAGTCCAGGTCCCCTGAGATAGAGCATAGGTTCACATGTGCCCATAAACTAGGGGAAAAATATATACCTGAAAGCAGAAGTACACAAGAGCATGCAGGGAATACCCCCCAACACTTCATCTGCACTATTCCAGTCTTGGGGTCCATGATTGTTCAACAATTTGTTTGGCTTTGTATGTTAACTCTCTTTTCAGCCACCAGGTTCCAGATGCCAGCAAGATGCTGACCAGAATTCCCTGGACAGATGACCCCATCAATGTGTACTGGAGTTCCACTTCCTCAGAGCCCCACCCTACTAGGGAATGAGAGAGGCAGACTGGGAGTATAGATCGACCAGTCAATGCCCATGTTCAATGGGGAAGAAATCACAGAAGCTATACCTTCCACCCTCTGCAACCCACAATAACCCTGGATCCATACTCCCAGAGAGATAGAGAATGGGAAGGCTATCAGGGGAGGGGATGGGATATGGAGATCGGGTTATGGGAATTGTGCAGAATTGTACCTCTCTTGTTCTATGGTTTTGTTAATGTCTCCTTTCTTAAATAAAAAAAAAAAAACATTAAAAAAATTGAGACATTCAATCAGTTTTTCCCCTCTCATATTACTTATATAGTGATTAGTATGACTACAAATTAGTAGAAGTGTACATAAACACCATTCCCACCACCAAAAGACTGTGTCCCATCCCATTTCCCCCAACCCCACACCACACCACACCCCATGAAGCTGAACATTCACCCTCATCCTCAACCCAGGTTTTTACTTTGGTGCCCTACTTCAGATTCAGTCAAATCTTGCTTTGTGTTTCCCTTTCTGTAATTCTTTCTCAACTTCTGTTTATGAGTGGGATCATCCCATACTCATCTTTCTTTTTCTGACTTAGCTCACTTAACATAATTCCTTCTAACTCCATCCAAGATGGGTCAGAGAAGGTGGGTTCATTGTCAGAAATAATAGACCTAATAATCACAGAAATGAATACAACTAAATAGGAAATGGCTATCAGAAATCGGGAAACAACAGATGATATTCTCAAGGAAAATATCAGCTACCTCAATGTAACTAGATAGCTGAAAACTTAAATAGCTGAGCTAAAAGGAAAACTAGCAGAACAAGCTAATACTGTAACTGAACAGAAGAAGGAAGCTGAGGGAAGGAAAATCAAGTTAACAGAAGCAGAAAATAGAATTAGCCAGATAGAAGATGAGGTAGAGAAAACTAAGAAGGAGGTGAAAGAGCTAAAAAAAAAAAAAAAAAAAAATCAAGAGACACTAAAAACAACAACAAAGACATATGGGATGATTTCAAAAGAAGTAACATTAACATAATTTGCCTACCAGAGGAAGAAAGAGAGGAAGGGGAAGTAAAAACCTAGAGGAAATGATAGAAGAAAACTTTCCAGTCCTAAACAACAGAAAGGACTTTAAGATTCAAGAGGCCCAGAGAGTTTCAAACAGAATCAACCCAGACCTGAAGACACCAAGACACATAACTGATACAAAATGAAAAGAAGCAAGCATAAAGAAAGGATCCTAAAGGCTGCAAGAGAAAAGTAAAAAAGTCACATACAGGGGAAAATCCGTAAGACTCAACAGACTTCTCCCCTCAAACTCTAAAAGCCTAAGAGAATGGCAAGATATCTATTGAGTCCTCAACGAAAAAGGATTTCAACTAAGGATACTATATCCAGCTATACATTCATTTAGACTAGATGGGGGGACAAAAACCTTCTCAGACAGACAACAGTTAAAAGAGGCAATGATCACCAACCCTGCCCTGAAAGAGGTTCAAAATAACTTCTTATAAACAAGAACATCACCATACTACTGGCCATATATCAGAGCAAATAAAAAATTGTAGAATAATGGCACTATAATACATTAAATCCATAATATCAATAAATGTCAATGGCTTAAACTCACCCATTAAAAGCCACAGATTCTGAGGATGGATCAGAAAACACAACCCAACCATATGCTGCTTTGCAAGAATTCCACCTGGCCCAAGATGACAAACACAAACTTAAAGTGAAAGGATGGAAAACCATCATATAGGCCAGTGGACCACAAAAAAGGCAGGAACAGCCATTCTATCTCTGACACCATGGACTTTAAACTACATAAAGTAATAAAAGGTAGGCAAGGTATGGCACTTATAACATCTCACTCAAAAGTAGCATCTAAAGGGGATGAGCTATAGTGCACACAGCTCAGTTCATATATTATCATGTGCAGGGTCCTGGGTTTGAGCCTCTGCTCACCACCTATAGGGGAAAAGCTGCATGAGTGGTGAAGCAGGTCTTCAGGTATCTCTTTTTCTCCCTCCCTGTCTATCTTCGTGTCCTCTCTCAATTTTTCTCTGTCCTGCCCAATAAAAATAGAAAGAAAAGGAAAAAGTGGGCACCAGAAGCAGTGGCTTAGTAGTGCTGGAACCCAGCACCAGCCCCAACAATAACTCTGGTGGGGGGAAAGAAAAGAAAATAGAAAAAGGAGCATCTGAAAAATTGAACCAAATGTACCCCAAAAAATTTCACTATGAATTATTCTAATATTCAGTCTATTTACTTATTGCCCCAACTGCAGATACTAAGATAATGGTTTAAACCAGAGTCATTCTCATGGGACGATGAAACAGTTGCTGAGATGTAATGAGTGTGGCATTTAAGGAAAGATCCTAGCAAAAGACATAGATACCTATCAGAAATGCTGCCATTCAATCCTAACACTTCTTTGGAGGAATTTACATTCTTCAGGGAATGTAAATGCATTTTTCTTTCATAGGAAGTGGGCTTTATTTACAATTAAAATAAGAAGCAATGCTTTGAGGAAATTGATAATCCTGATAATTCAATAAAAGTTCACCTTTTATTATCTAAATCTAGTGATGGTGCATATTACTCTTTAAATCAGCTTCCAGTTTAATTAAAAGGGTTATTAGATATCTTACTTTAAGTTTACATTTCCATTGACACATAACTGGCATGAAGAAAATCCAAATTAATAATATAATGTCATATTAGTATACAGATTCATTCATTTAAAGATATATGGAATGAAATTAATAATTTAGAGTACTTGCATTAAAAGAGAAGCAGTACTGATTAGGATTAGAACTGAGTAGTTCTGTAGTTACATCCCCAGCACAGCTATCTGCCTGTGGTTTAATTTTCAACTCTTCCTTGTTCCTTTATGAATACATCCACCTTATTTGAGAAATGCTTTCTCTGAGTCTATCTGCAATCCACTCACTCTTCCATTAGCGTTCCATACCTTCCCTGAGTTTCTCTTGATTTCCTTATCCTGGGCTACTTATATAGTCTCCTAATAAGAATCCACTGGTGTGCTTCCCTCCTTCAGAAGTTCTTTAGAGTTTATTTCATTTAATATTTCACACTAAACAGTATGCTTTTATTAATTCAGCACATTATGCAAGTATTTTTCAAATATATTTCAGGTAATATTCTCTTTGTAAACAGGTACTTTCCTGTTCTTAGTACAAGATTATTCCTAACAAACATAACAAGATCCATATGCGTGCTCCTTTGTTCAATACCATCTTAACCTTGATGCATTCAATCTTTACCATTTTACATATTTTTGAATCTTACTTAAAAAGGTACATCATATAAACTTAATATATAGTTAATATGTAGATATCATCAGTTCAAAAATTAAGGATTTGACTTTCTTCTTTTTCTGGCCTTTTATTTCTAAGAGATCTATGTGTTGTAATGAGATACCACTTTATGCCTGTGAAAATGTCATACATCAGAAAGGACAGAAACAACAAATGTTGGAGAAGATATGGGGATTGGGAAAGGAACACTCTGCACTCCTGGTAGGAATATAAAAAAGGTCTATTTATTGTGGAAAGCAATCTGGAGATTTCTCAGAACATCAGAAATGCACCAACCTTATTACTCAGCAGTTCCTCCCCTGGGGATTTGCCCAAAGGAAACAAAGCCCCTGTCAGAAGAGATTTGTATACACCTATGTTCATAGCAGCACAATTTGTAATTGCTAGAACCTGGAAGCAACCCAGATGTTCAAAGTCAGATAAGTGGCTAAACAAACTGTGATAGAGAGAGAGAGAGAGAGAGATAGATAGATATAGAGATAGAGATACAGATAGAGATAGAGATGATGATATAGATATAGATATAGATATAGATATAGATAGATATAGTTATACATGATGCATTATCACTCAGCTGTTAAAAATGATGAATCAATCTCCTTTGTATCATCTTAGATTGAACTTGAAAATACATTTTAAGAGAGATAAACCAATAGGAGAAGGACAAATACCAAATAATCTCACTTGTAAGCAGGGCTTAATATATATATAAGGAGGGAGGGAATATGAAACATGGACTGGACAATGTATATTGCATCAAAGCAGAAGACTCTGGGGTAGACGAGGGAGGGTAGAGTGGAAGAGAACTTGGGGGGTCTGGTGCATAAAGAAGCCACAACATGTATCAGTGTAAACAGTAGCCATTTAAATAAAAAATAAAGATATTTGTGTTCTATCTGAAGATAGAATTATAGGTAACGCTGGAGGGAAGTTACTCCCATTATTGCTAATCAAGGTACAGGATAATTTTGCCACAAGATTTATTAATTTCATGAAAACTTTACCATAAGCAAAAGTACGTAAGTACAAGATCATTGCTTCTGATGCCTGCTATGAAACACAAGATATAAGAGAATTTATTTCATTTACCAATAGCCAAAGCTGACTGAAATGAAAACACAACAGCATGAAACAGTGAAGATACCATAATCTGGAACTGGAGACCACAGGTTTCTGTTTTACTTAACATTATAGCTGATCTTGAAAAAGAATTTTTTTATTTACTTATTAATGGAAGAGAGAGACAGTGAGACAGAAAGAGAGAGAGTTAGTCAGATAGCACTCTCGTACTCAGGATCTCATGTCCACAAATTCAATCCTTTTCCACTGTGCTACTTCACAGGTTGTACTCTTAAACAAGTTTTAACACAAAGCTTTATATTTAATATTGTCATGGAAATGGCAGGATGTGGTTAGTATTTCTTACAGTTGTAAGCACATATTTTACAGGGTGAAAGTAAGAATCTGATCATATAGCAAATTATCAAAGAATTGTTGAAATCCAAATGTCATTTTGGAAATACGATTGAGAGTGGATTTCCAGATCGTATTTCTTTGTTGAGAGCTGCTAAACTAGATTCATTGGTAAATGAATTGGAATGTTTATTTGTTCCTTTCTTTTAAGCAAAACTTCTGTTTCCATATGTTTCCAGTGTCCTGCCGATGTGAGGGACAAGGAGTAGAACTCTGATGCATCTTTATTTTATTATTTTATTTTATTTGGGGAATTAAATAATTATTAAAAATAAATACTTTATTTTAGTCCTTAACAGATAGGCACATCCCTTCATCTAGGGAACTTCATCTAGACTCTTCAGAGACTGCTCACAGGCAATAATGAGATTTTAGCAGCTTTCATCACAATAATGTACAATCTACTATGTACTGAGGAATCTCAGTACCTGAGGAGACATATGAGAGAGGACATGGGCACCATTTTGGTTTGAAATCCTATGTGTGAAGAGCACTGAACACATACTTTTCATTTTGAGTACAAAAAAGAAAAGAAAGGAAGACATTGACAATCTGGATTACTCAAAAAATCTACCCAGAAGTGCCCGTTGGAACTTGGTATGGAGAGATGATTGCAATGCCAGGTTCAGACAATAAGGTAACAATAGTTACAATTGGGATGTCTGCCAAAGAATCCCAAAATTTCTTAGGCAAGAAGTCATTTGAAATAGTCCTATAACTTAGAATGTGATATAATCTTATATAATACTCGTGTGCTTTTTGTGTCTTCTCTCATTCTCTCCCTCTGTGCACATTGTCTTCAGAAGAACATGAAACCACTTTGCAAGCTGAAGGAAGAGCCACAGAAAATGAGAGAAGATACAGACTGTACCCACTTACCAGGTGTCAAAAGCCTATCTCAAATCATCTCCAACTGAGAAAATGGAAAAAGATTTAATTCTCCATCAAGGCTAGAACTGAGAATTCTAACATCAAATTGTGGCTGTTTTGCAAGTTAGAGCATGGAACTTAAAGTGACCTAAGCATGCCCCGAAGACATAACATGTCCAGAACTTTCATCCATAAGCTGAAAAGATAGTTTTCATATGGGAAATTTTGAACAGATAGAGGAATGAATAGAATTCATGTGTATATTCAGCCAGTTTGGAGGATCATCACAGTAGTCATAATATCTTATTTTCCTCTCAGTATCCTCATGTACAGATAAGTACAAAGAGATGTTTTATAATTAAATATTTTTAACCAATGTCTGCCTTTCCTAGGACTTGAAAAAGGAAGAAAAAATAATATTGTCTTTTATGGAAATAGATTAACTCCACAAAACAAACCGTAGTAATTATAAACTGTGTGTAGAATAGACAATGAAACATTACAAATAAGCCTCTTTCAGTGACACAGAAGAAATGATCTCAACTGAATTTATAAGAGAACTAAAAGACAGTAAGTCTGGTAATGTAAATATTTTTCCATAAATGCAAGGCTAAATCAATAAATATATCTGAAAATATAGTTTATCATCTTAAATACTATATTAAAGTTGTTTATAAAAGTAAACAACATCTGATTTTAGAATAAGTAAATATTCTCAGATGTAAGTGGAAGGTTGCAAAGAACATCAATTCTACTGTTAAGGCTGAAAGTACTACTATTTGTTAAGAAGAGATCCAATCTTTCCATTATCAATTCAGTGCACAACACTGCTCCGAAAGTGCTGGAAAATGCAATTAGAATATCAGCAAAATTCAATATAAGCAAAACAAGTATCCTATTTCAGCTACTTTTTTCTTTCTTTGATAACACAATAATAAAGAGGCCTCTTGAGAGTCGGGCAGTAGTGCAGCGGGTTAAGCACATGTGGTGCTAAGTGCAAAGACCGGGGTAAGGATCCCGGTTCGAGCCCCTGGCTCCCCACCTGCAGGGGATTCGCTTGACAAGCTGGTCTCAGGTGTCTATCTTTCTCTCCCCATCTCTGTCTTCCCTTCCTCTTTCCATTTCTCTCTGTCTTATCTAACAATGACAACATCAATAACAACAAACAATAATAACTACAACAACAATAAAAAAACAAGTACAACAAAAGGGAAAAAATAAATATTAAAAAAATAAAGGAAGAGGCCTCTTTATCCATGGATTATTATCACTACTTTTGGTCATTCCCAGGGCTTCACTACTACAGGACAATTGTTAAAAAACATTTTCTGTTTGGATAGAGACAGAGATATGGCAAGGAAGAGAAAGAAAATACTGCAACACCAGAGGTTCTTCCAGTGATGTAGGAAGAAGCAGGGCTCACAGCAGGATCAAGCGCATATTGAAGCAGACACACTATTCAGGTCAGTCCCTTGTCAGTCTTTTATCCTAGAACAATTAAAATAGTTGTCTAGGAGTCGGGTGGTGGCGCACCTGGTTGAGTGCACATGTTATGGTGAGTAAGGACCCAGGTTCAAGTCCCCAGTCTCCACCTGCAGGGGAAAGCTTCACAAGTGGTGGCGCAGGGATGCAGGTGTCTCTCTGTCTCTTTCTCTATCACCCCCTTCCCTCTCAATTTCTAGCTGTTTCTATCCAAGAAATAAATAAAGATAATTTTTAAAAAATTTAAAAATTGTTGTCTAGATATTTCCTCAAGCTAGGTAGTCACCTAAATTGTCTCCAGTAGATAAATGAAAGGAAAGAAAAGATTTTTCTTTGAGCACTCATAGCGCGCGCGCGCACACACACACACACACACACACACACACACACACACAACAATAATTCAAAAGACTATCTTATTTTATTGAAAATTCCACATAAATAATCTTAAATTAGTTTCTGGAATAAGTATTGTCTTCCAAATAGTCTTTATTTTTTAGCTAATATCATCCTTCCTGCCTCTCTCATAATAGATACTTTTTTACAAGAAAGCATAAGTTTTAGTCAACAATTTGCATGGCTTTATATGTTAACTCTTTCTTCAGCCACCAGGTTTCAGATATTACCATTATGTCAACTGGACTTCCCTGGGCAGATGATCCCAACAATGTGTCCTGGATCCCCACCTCCCTAGAGCTCTGCCTCACTAGGGAAAGAGAGAGACAGGCTGGGAGTACGGATCGACCTGCCAATACCCATGTTCAGCGGAGAAGCAGTTATAGAAGCCAGACCTTCTACCTTCTGCTCCCCACAATGACCCTGGATCCATGTTTTCAGAGGGATAAAGAATAGGGAAGCTATCAGGGGAGGTAATGAGATATGGAGTTCTGGGGGTGGGAACTGTGTGGAATTGTCCCCTCTTATTCTATGGTCTTGTCAGTGTTTCCTTTTTATAAATAATTTTTTTAAAGCATAACATGTAAAGGATTGTGAGTATCTTGTACACAGAAGGCATGAACTCATACTCACACTCACACTCACTGAGCTATCAGACTTGACATTTTTGGTCCTGTTTTAAGACAAAGTGAGCCACCTTCAGGTGAAGGGATCTGACCCACTGTTTCTGCTGACTGTGGTGCCCACCCTCCACCTACAAAGAGTGTTTCTGAACTGCTAAGGCTCAAGGCCTAGTTTCACAAGAATTTCTGTTTAACAAATTAGAGTTGAGTTTGATTTTCAGAGTCCTGGTTTCCATGCAAGAGACACATTTTAGATTTTTTTTTTTCAAAATAATAAAATGAAATTACTAATACAGAAGTTTTGACAGAGAAATCTGTGGTCTCCTTGCATCTGTCACTTTAACCATCTCTTATTATCTATGCTTTTGTGTCTGTGTCTTCAAAATCCCCTTCCCTCTCCCTCTGTGGCTGGGGCTGAGTCTGCTAACCCAAACCAATGTCAGCAGAATTTTCCTTTGATAAGACCTGTCACTTTGTGCCAATTGCAGGGATTTGTGTCAATTTCTGAAGTCATTTTGTGTTTGCTTTACATTAAATCATGTTACTCATATCTCAAGCTACAGAAGATGTACCTGAGAATTTATTGAATAAGACAGCTCTCTTCACAAGTGCAGATAAGCCTAGAAGTCAAGAGTGAAAAACCAGCCAATGGTCTAGTGGCAACAAAATGTCTAGTGGAGCACAGAACTTTCATGTTTGGATTTATTTTGATATCATTACCATTGACTTAATAAATAAATTCACCTAGAATTTACATACAATTGAGTCTCATTTCTCCTGTTCAATTTTTTTACCTCTCCTTTGAAAGTAGTCACATTCTTTAAATAACTATATTGTAAACAGTGGTTTTTATATTTACTGATAAAACTGTTTCCATTTTGCAGAAAATAAACTCTATGACTTTAACTGCTTTTGTTTTTCAATACTAGAAAAAAAATGCACTAGACCTCTGAATACTTATCCTTTTTTTTTTTTTGGTGGGAGAAGAGTTGTGCTCAGGAAGGAGACCTGACACACTTGGCACATGTGAAGTATTATTATCTGAGTGGACATAACACTTGGACATAACATAATATTTTTTTTAGATTTATTTTTTATTTAAGAAAGGATAAATTAACAAAAACATAGGGTAGGAGGGGTACAATTCCACACAATTCCCACCACCCAATCTCCATATCCCATCCCCTCCCCTGATAGCTTTCCCATTCTCTATCCCTCTGGGAGCATGGACCCAGGGTCCGTGTGGGTTGCAGAAGGTGGAAGGTATGGCTTCTGTAATTGCTTCCCCACTGAACATGGACGTTGACTGGTCGGTCCATACTTCCAGTCTGCCTCTCTCTTTCCCTAGTAGGGTGGGTCTCTGGGGAATAACATAATAATTTAACCAGTTGAAATCACATTTCATTTAAGGACCAAGGTTAGTTCATCTCAAAAATAAATACTTAGAATTGAGAAACCCAATGCATTTGCCCATCTTGAAATTCTTCTGTCCCTGAAATTTAAGGTTTTCTTGGCATCTACATTGTTTTGTTCTGAAGCAGGCCCTTTGCAAATTTAGTACAGCAGGCTGAGTTAGGAATATAAGAGTTAATATTCAACATATGGACAAGAAATGAAACAATGAGTCCTTTATTACTTCTTTTTCCATGAGTAAGAGAGAGGAGTTAATAGATTACTTTATTAAGTTTCCTCTCACAAGTGAAGATAAGTGTCCTCAAGGGAGTAAGCACTGCGGATTACATATAATGCACAGGTCTTCGGCCTATTTTCTTGCATTTCTATATTTTTATCAAAAGCATATAGTAGGATTCACCATATTATCAAATTCTCTATTTTTAAAAAATTTTTTATTTAAGAAAGGATTAATGAACAAAAACATAAGGTAGGAGGGGTACAACTCCACACAATTCCCAACACCCGATCTCCATAACCCACCACCTCCCATGATAGCTTTCCCATTCTCTAGCCCTCTTGGAGCATGGACCCAGGGTCGTTGATGGTTGCAGAAGGTAGAAGGTCTGGCTTCTGTAATTGCTTCCCTGCTGAACATGGGCGTTGACTGGTCAGTCCATACTCCCAGTCTGCCTCTATCTTTCCCTAGTAAGGTATGTCTCTGGGGAAGCTGAGCTCCAGGACACATTGGTGGGGTCTTCAATCCAGGGAAGCCTGGCCAGCATCCTGGTGGCATCTGGAACCTGGTAATTGAAAAGAGAGTTAACATACGAAGCCAAACAATTTGTTGAGCAATCATGGATCCCAAGCTTGGAATAGTGGAGAGGAAGTGTAGTTGTTGTTTTATTGATGTAGTTATTATTGTTGTTATTGATGTCGTTGTTGGATAGGACAGAGAGAAATCAAGAGAGGAGGGGAAGACAGAGAGAAGGAGAGAAAGATAGACACCTGTAGATCTGCTTCTCTGCTTGTGAAGTGACACCCCTATAGGTGGGGAGCCAGGGCTCCAGCTGGGATCCTCATGGCAGTCATTGCGCTTTGTGACACGTGTACTTAACCCACTGCACTACCACCTAAGTCCCTAAATACTTTCTTCTTTAAGAGAAAGCAGTGGACTGATATCTTGAGAAGGTAATGTCTGATTCCACCAAGTGGTGGTTGTTAATAAAACTGTTCTTAGGTTTCTCTACTGTTGTACTTTTGTTTATGTAAACTCTCATCTTCCAGGGCTGAGCAGATGAGAGTAGTTATACATTGTTTTGTTGAGCTGTCAGTTAGACATGCTTTGGGCCTCTTCCGAGCCATCCTTTGTATCATAGTGTCTTTGCTTTTCTTTGGCTAAAGTGATAGTGCCCCTCCCCAAACATTCAGTGTCACCTATAAAACTTATCTTGAACAAAATTACCACCAAACACCAATTATGTAAGTTAGTCATATCAATGGTCATTTTATACTCTTCTGTTATCCCCAAGACATACAAATCCTTAAACCTTAAACTATGAAGGCTCTCTATCTTCTTAACAGTCCTCTATATAATACCTTTGTTAAAGTGCTGCCTAAGTCCATGAAATATTTTAGCTTAGACAATACAGTTTATTAAAGCAGTGGTTTGTAAATATATTTCTTTCACCCTGAAGATAAATATTTATATTATGATTCTTCTTGGGTCACTTGTAACACTTGATTTAGTTCCTGAAGGCTCTTGACTATTAGACCTGAATGGGATACAGGGAATATATAGCCCTTGGTAAACTTCCTTGAATATGTAATTAGAAACAAATTTTGTTGAAAAAAGTCACCAAGACTTGATCTAATTTAGACAATTAATGTGTTAGGCAAAATAGTTGAATTATTCCATCCTAGAAAAGAAAAACTATTAAAATTAAAAACAGAAGGGGCTGAGCAGTGGCACACCTTGTAGGGCACACATGGTCCAGTACACAAAGACCCAAGTTCAAGCCCTTGGCTTCCACCTTCATGGGAGATCATTCATGAATGGTGATGTAGGTCTGCAGATGTCTCTCTCCTTCTCTCCCTCTGTATCACTATCTTCTCTCTCAATTTCTTTCTGTCTCTATCAAATAAAATAAAGTATTTTTAAAAATATATTTTTAATACAAAAATAAAGCTATTAAAATAGGAAACAACATTTTAATGACTCATTTTGTACTAATTTATTTTGATATTTGCTTTTAGGGGACAGAGAGATAGCTCTCTTGGTAGAGTGCACACTGTATATAAGAAAACCTATATTCAATATTTTGACCATCACATAGAGCATGATGCTAAGGAGAAACTTCACAAGCAGTGAAGTGGTGCTGTGGTATCTCTACTTCTCTCTCTCACACACAAAATATCTACAATCCTTTCCTACTTTAACTAATATCTACTGCTCATAATTTTATTTCTATCTCTATTCTTAACTTAGAATCCCTAGAATATGTGACTTGCTTGGAATGTCTGAAGTTAGTCTGAACTACTAGCTGAAGTTTTTAGATCCTAATAGCTTTATTGGGAAAACATATTCTGTAATGTTCCTTCTTGTTTTAATACACAACAATTGCTTCAAAATATTGAAGAGTAGTATATTAGGGCCCAGGTACATGATATTGGGAAGTATCCATGTTGAGGGTGAGAGTATTTTGCAGACAACTGTCATAGGCAGACAGGAAAGTATACTTGTTTCAACAGCTGTATGGTAAACCATTAGTTCCTCAATTAAATGGGAACAGTTATTGAAATTTTGGGGATACTAATTTTTACCCCTTGGATTTTCCACATAGATGAGTTAGGGGAAGCTAGATATCTCAAAGAAATAAGATTCTCTAGTCATTCTATTATACTATTTCTCCTAGGACTAGCATTTCAAACATATGTTCTCTACTTAGGTTTAAACACAGATCTGAGTCACCACAAAGCATCAAACAAGACAGAAGCAAACTGAACTGTTACACTAAGACAACAAGTGGAATAAACCTCCAAAATCAACCAAGTTATCTATACTTACTAAAAAGGTCACCAAAGCCATGATCCTGAGGATTTCCATTGAAATGTGAATCTTGATGTAATAAGACTGCAGCAAAATGTGAGAAATCACAACAAAAATCAGATAGATAAAATATGCAGTATCTAAGTAGAAAGGACCAGCAGCAGAAAGACAAAAGTCAAAGTTTTAAGAAATTATCTAATCATAAAAAATAATAATAAAGGGACAGCTAAAAATAAAATGACATAAGAAATTTCTGGTGTTCCAGGGGGTAGCACAGTGGATAAAGCATTGTATTCTCAACCGGCTGCACACATGTACCAGAGTGATGCCTGGCTCTTTCTCTCCTCCTATCTTTCTCACGAATAAATAAATTCTTTTTTTTAAAAGAAATTTCTGGGGGCCAGGTGGTGGTGCACCTGGTTAAGCACACACATTACAATGTACAAGGACCTCAGGTCCCCACCTGCAGGGGGAAATCTTCACAAGTGGTGAAGCAAGGCTGCAGATGTCTCTACACTTCCTCTCTCTCCTCCTTCCCTCTCAATTTCTGGCTATCTCTATCCAATAAATAAAGATAATTTTAAAAGTTTTTTAAAGAAACTTCTGTGAAATCTGTAAGACAAAATTCACATCATAGAAATTCCAGAATAAGAAAGGAACATAATTCTTCTTTCTTCTTTTTCTTTTATCTTTCTTTCCTTTTCTCTCCTTTTTTTGGAGGAGTCGGGAAGAAATGGAGTTAATGCCTTACACTTGTGTGATCTCACTGCTCTGGACTGCTGTTCTTTCAGACAGAAAAAAGATATCATAGCACAAATGCTTCCTTTAGAGCTATAGCACTTCTCATATAAGTGGTGCTGGAGCAAGAACCCAAGTCATGTATATGGTGAGGCATATTCCTTTCTCAGTAAGCCATTTGTTTGGCCCTAGTACAGAACTCTTATATGAGAAAAATAACTGACAATTTTCCCCAAACTCAAGAAGGAGATGACCAGTCAGATAGAGAAAGCTGTAAAAGTTCTAAACATAATAAACTCAATATTAAGCACACCAAGGTGCATACTTGTGAAAATTGCAAAATCAAGATCAAGAAAGAATTTTAAAAGAAGAAAAAGAAAATAATCTCCTGTAAAAGAATCCCCACTATATTATCAGCCTGTTTCTCAATGGAAATTCTAGTGGTCAGAAAGAACTTGCATGTTCAGTTTTGAAAGAAAATGACTTCCACCCAAGAATACTCTAATTATTTTATCACTTAGAGCTGAAAGATTGATAAAGAGCTTCCCAGACAAAGAAAAATTAAAGAAATGTATTATCACTAAACTGGCCTTACAAAATGCTAAAGAAACACACATAAAAGAAAAAATTCCGAATGATATCATTTGTATGAAATACATTAATCATCAGAGCCAGAAAATATCAAAGTCACATGACAAGCATTTGAACTAGAACTCCAGAGCTTCAAATTATTAAGAGGGAAACCCTGAATTGCTGCTTGGAATCTGTAGAATAAAAATTTTATTAAGGCAGGAGATTGAGAAAATTACACAATTTATCAGATCCCCAAACTAAACTATTCTGTTCTGAATATTTTCCAGAGTGGGAACTTTATGGTATTTTAACAACAGGGACTAGACTTTTTTTTTGACATGTGTGAAGTTCTGTCTTCTAACTAGCATGAATCGCTTTTGCTGAATTTTTAGATGACCCCTACTACTTGAAGATCAGTCATCATGAAGAACAGCTGGCCTCTATCATCCTTACAATAACTATTCACATTCCCAAAGTTATATCACCCTAGGGTTTCCTGTTCTCTGGACTAAAAGGCCCGGCTCTGTTAACCTTTCCTCAAAGGTCCTATTTTTCAGTCATTTCTATCATTTTGTTGATTGCCTCTGGACTCTTTCCAAATTCTGTAGCTCCTGTCTGTTGTGTCTTTCTTGAACTAGAATGGGATTTGATGACAGAGAACTTTGTCACTGCCAAATACACTAAGAGTATTACTTCCTTTTCTGACAGACTGGTTTCTTCTAGCGGAATAATCAAGATCAAAAGCCAGACTCATAAACCTTGTGCTACTGTTCTATTCCTATTGCTACCCCCACCTTCTTCTCTCATACAACACCAACAGAGATGGAAAGCATTTTCCCAACAAGGAAATAGTGAATTAGGAGCTCAGGCCTCAAAAATACCCCCCTCCATACTTTGTGTTCAGTGTACTACCTGTCTCATGCCTTGCATTCTAGTCTTGTCAAAATATCTCTCTTATCAGCAATGTTACAGTTTGCATCTTCAGCTTTTGGAACATTTTCTTGCCTCATGAAAGCCAAAATGCCAGGATTCACTACATATGTCTGTCTTCATCTCCCTTTCTTCCTTTAAATTCTAGACATATAAGTACAGGCTCTCTTCAGTGCAAGTAATATTCAGCTCAAATCATTAGGTAATGAGAGAACTTAGACTGTTCAGTCATCATGCCTGAGAACTTTACATGTTGTCATAACGTGTGAGATGTATTAATTCCAATACTAACACATTCATAAGGATTGTCTATATAGATGAATATATGTAAGATCATTTTCACTTTTCTGTGATAGTTTATAAGTCATTGTTGTGAGTTTTCTATGAACAACTAGATTTTCTGACCATTGATATTGTGGAATGTTATATATGTATTTCCATGTACATATGTGAAAGATCTTTCCCTATCTATGTGTCTAAGAACACACTTCTGATTCATTAAGTTTGTATATTTGAGCCTTAATCATTTAATCAGTTTCAAAAATGCTTTTAACAATACATATGTCCACTACTTTCCATAAGGACCATATAGATTTGTATTCCTTCCAGTAGCATGTAAGAACTTCCACGACCTTATTTTCCTTTATTGTCTTTTTGAAGAATATTAAATTAGGTATGACTAGATTATGTTCCTTTGTACTTTTAGTTACTTTTCATTGTCACTGTGGGGACATTTCTGCTATATGTTTATTCACTTTGTGCATTGCAGCATGTGTGCTTAGCCAGGTGCTCCACAAGCTAGCCCCAAGCTCGTTTTTCAGGTAGAAAGAGTCAGAGGAAAGGATATTATAGCACTGAAGCTTTCTCCAATGAAGTGGGGCCAGACATTCTGTCCAGGTGAGCTACCTAACCCTCTCCCTTTTTGGCTACAGTTTGCATTCTTCTAGTGACTAAAAGAAATCTATACATTAATGTTTATTATAAATTTTGTTTATTCTCTTTTTTTTATTGCCACCAGAATTATCACTGGGGCTTGGTGCCATTACTATGAATTGATGGATCCTGGCAGCCATTATTTCCTTTTTTTTTTTTTAAGAAAGATACAAACCTGCAGACCACTTGCTTAACCACTCACAAAGCATTCCCTGCTGCAGGTGGAGAGTAGGAGCTCGAACCCGGATCCTTGTACATGATGATATGTGTGTTTAACCGAATGTACCACCATCCAGACCCCTGTTTAGACTTGTTATTAAGACTTACTTTATTGATTATATATTCAAAAGAACTTTATTTTTAATTATCTATTTATTTTTACCAGAGCTCAGCTCTAGTGGTGCAGGGGATTGAACCTGAAGTTTTAGAGCCTCAGGTGTGAGAGTCTCTTTGCATAACTATAATGCTATCTCCCTGGCCCTGAGAAAAAAATTATATAAGACAGGGATAAAGAAAAAAAATGAAAGAAAAAAAAAAGAAAGAAAAGAGAGAGAGGGAGAGAAGAAGGGAGGAAGGAGAAATAAGTAAAGAAAGAAAAGCAAAGAGAGAGAGATGCACTGGCGCATCCTGGTCCAAATGGTGTGGAGACTGAGCCAGAAAGCTCAGGTCCACAAGCCCAGAGCTCCACAGGTAAATTCTCAGTCACATTGTTCCTTTACCCTTGCTTACCTATTATTATTTTTTAACCTCAGATAATTCCTCTATTTGTGTTGACACACACAATTCTATATAGTTACATAACATATATAGTAGCAATACTTTTAATTAATGTCTGTATTCCAAAGTATCAAGTGACTTATCTGTATTTTTTGGTTATCAGATCTACAAATAAAATGTGGTTGTTTTTCTCACTGGCTTACATACTGGAGCAGTGGGGAGGACACAGCTCAAGACAGGTAGAATGCAGTGCCTTTCAGACAATCAAACCAATACCCTCTACCCACCTTCTACCCCCAGTCTCCTCCCCTCTAATTATCATGACACATTCTCAGAATATGAGAATTGTTTCATTATTATTATTATTATTATTTTAGATAGAGACATAAGGAGGGTAAACAGCACCACCTGGCCCCAGCATTGCTTTTGTTATGTGCTTTGGTTTATTTACTTTTTAATATTCATATTCCACCTATGAGTGAAAACATCCAGTTAGTTGTCTTTGACTCTGACTCACTTTGCTTGTCAATCATCATCTCCAGTTCCATTCAGATTTCAAACATCTGTCAAGTGATAGTCTACTGGGCATGTACACCTCGGCTTCTTCCAGTTATGCAACCTTTAGCATTTGGAATGGTTGTAAAACTTGATTGCTGTACATAAGAGTGCATTTCCATGTTTAACCCTGCTGTCATGGCCTTCAAGTAAATACCTAGGGGTGGCATTTCAGGACTGTAAGATATTTTTATGCTTATTAGCAACCTAAAAAAAATCTCTATTAAAAAATCTCTTCTTTCAAAATGTTTTAGCTTTTCTGATCATTTGAAACTTTACATTAATAATTCAGCTTATCAAACCACCCACACCAAATACAAATGACAAATAATTATGGTTCATGTTTTCTGCTGTTACTCAAATTAAGGACATTCATTGGTCCCTGAAGTTTGTTTAGACTTAAAAGAAGTTTGTGCAAATGTCTCCTTCATTTTAAAAGTCTGTGTATTGATTTTTTAAAGATGTTAAGTCCCTCCTTTATTCAGAAGAGACTTCAGTACTGTAACAATCATGACAGTCACTCAGCTAATACTTTCAACTTCTTTTCTTTCAAACCACGATAGGATTTAATATTTAATAGTCATTAGACTGCTTCTTTGGGAACTGGACTTGACCCTGACAAAGGAATTGAACAAGGAAGTTTTAGGCATCATTTCCAGATATAAGCTACAAGACCCAGGGAATCATTCAGCGGGTCCTTTTCACTGACATGGCTTTGTGACTCAAACCATCTTTGTTTAAGTCTAAGGTGTGTGTATAACATATTGTTGTACAGTTTGTCCCTCTCAGTGATGCCTAACCTCAAGCATACACATATGGATAGTAGAAATGAGGCTCTTTCAAGATAAAGTTGTATGTGACTCATTAATTTTGAGAAGCAACTACTATCCATTTGGACAACCCAGATTTTCATTTTAGAGTTTTAAACTTTTCATCGGGATGGCCCTAGGCAGCCTGTAGGTTAATCATCTGAAAGTTATACTTGGAAGGACTGATGGCTGTCATTAGGATGTGGCACCGTAGGACATCAAAAAGAAAAAGATGAACTTGCAGACTGTAATAGAGATCTGATGCAGAGAAGGAAACTTCTTACCCAGAAAAAAGACCCTATAGCAAAAGCAATTTAGGGTTGAATGCTAATTTTTACTGGCCTCTTCAATGGTCAGTGCTTTTTCTTTTTTTAAAGTACTATAGATTAAATAAGTATCTAATCACAAAATTGAAAGTTGTTAAATGTAATTAAATCATGTGAGATGACTTGAGAGAAAAAACCAATCTGCGTGGTTGCTTATCAAGAAAAACAAGCCCAACACTCTATGAAAGCCACAACAATAGCAAAGTGCCCATTCTCAGTTAATTGTGTCCCATGGCAGACTTTGTGACTGAGGAAAGATCCCTTAACATCTTTGAGATCTATCACTAAAACAGGAACACTCTACTATTCACATGACAGTGTTATGTACAGTTTAGGTTGGATAAAACAAGAATGCTTCTGAAATGCCGAGACTGATGGCATAACCAGTTCATCTCAATTTTTAAAAATAATATTTTAAACTTAGAATAATGTATTGTCTTCCCAAACAATTACCTCAGGTACAGCTTCAAACACTGAAAATAAACTAGCAAACTCCAATGGTAGATTGAAACTTCTTCCTAAAACCTCACACTAAACTGAGTTATACACTATAGTTTATTAAATTAAGCAAATAATTTTATAAGTATATATAAGATATAGAATTATATATAATTACATGTAAGTTATATGTTATTTTATTATATATACATATTACTTTTATTCCACTGCTTCTCTTCTAAGCCACATGAGTACCATTAAGAAGAATGTTAATATATTCAGTCAAAAATATTCTTCCAAGTCATGGAATATATATTCCATGAAATACTACTCTGTAATCAAAAAGATATAGTTTCCTTTGGAAACCAGATGGTTTCAGTCATAGGTGGAATCTAGACATCTGGTTTACATAAAGTTGCCAAAAAGGAAAAAAGTCTAAACAAAACAGAAGCAAGCAAACTGTAAGACTTATGAGAACTCTGGTGGTTCTCTTTGGGATGTGGGAGAGTAGGGACACAACTTTGGTGGAGGGTGTGATGTGGAAATGTACACTGTAAGCTTAAAATCTTATAAGAAACTATGATTAACAAATAAAAATATATATTGGAAAATGTTTCTTCAAATTGAAATAAGCTCCAATGCTGTACATGATCAGATTTTTGTTGTTTATAAGAGCAAAAGCTGTTTTAATTGCTATTTTTAACCTAGACCTTCCAAATAGTTGTGGACATGTTTACCAGTTTGACTGGGGTAGCCCTGACTCCCTGAGCATTCTGCTGTAGGGATGCTGCTTCATGTCTTCCTGACCATCAGCTTTCCTTGCTCGCCACCACACTTTTAATTAACTGCAGCTCATTTTCCTTTAGTTTAAAGCAGAGACAAATGTGGAAACTCAACAGTGCCTTTTGATATCACTATAGTGAAAGTTTTAACTATTTTTTCTAGCTTTATAGGACATTTGGACCTAAACTTTTCTTTGAGGCATTTGGTCCATATTGAAAGATCTTCAAAACATGTTTGTGTTCAACATGCTCATAAATATATCTGGTCCCTGATTCATCAAAAAATACTAACATGTGGAGGTCAAGCAGTAGCGCAGCAGGTTAAGTGCACATGGCACAAAGCACAAGGATTGAAGTAAGGATCCCAGTTTGAGCCCCTGGCTCCCCACCTGCAGGGGAGTCGCTTCACAAGCGGTCAAGCAGGTCTACAGGTATCTATCTTTCTCTCCCCCTCTCTGTCTTCCCCTCCTCTCTCCATTTCTCTCTGTCCTATCCAATAAAATGGAAAAAATGTCTGCAGGATTTGCAGTGATGGCACAAAGCCCCAGTGATAACCCTGGAGATAAAATAAATAATTAAATAAGTAAACAAAATAACATTCTTCCACTGGATTTTGAAGTTTGCTCACCAGTCATCAACACAATGCTCACATTACTGCCACTGTCATGACTGATGTATAAATATTCCAAGTTTCTGGTGGAAATCTTGGAGATTACTGGTCTTCCATGAAAACACATTTTCCTAACACAATCCATTAGTTTATCCAAAATCCTTCTGCGTTTGCTACAGTGGGCTTACCTTTTTCATTTCTATCTTCTGAAACTCGTGAAAACTTGGACAACTTGACCCTCCATGGACAGGGGCACGTTTCTGCCGTATTCCTCATCTCCTAGCCCCAAAGCAGATAGTGTCTAGCACAATAAAAACTTTAAAAAAGTAAAGCAGACACTTAGGCCTTTGGGAGTAGCTCCTGAATAGCCTCGTATTTTCAGTCTCCAGATCCATCATGCACAATTAAAGATTCATGCTGAGACTTCATTGTCTGTAAGCACTCTGTCTTCCCACCTTTTCATTGTTAGTGTATAAATCACCTGTGGAAGCCCAAGCTAAGACTGCACCATACACAGCAAATGAGTAAGCTGCCTTGCAGTCTTTCTGAAGATCCTATCACTAAAATGCTAGAGACTTTTTAATATCAAATATTTGTGTAAAGCCGGTTCTTAATAATTCATTGATTTTTTTTTTTTGGAGCACCAGAATCATGCAGAGGAACTTATTGGGGGGGGGGGGTGAGGTTGTGACTCATCTGGTAAAGCCATGTTTCAGAACTAGGGTTCTAGCCTTTAGTTTCTACCTGTAGCAGCGAAGCTTCATGAGCAGTGGAGCAGTGCTTCAAGTGTCTCTCCTCTCTCTTCCTCATCCTCTCTCTTTCTCCCTCTTTCTTGCTGCTTCATCCCTCTCCCTCCCCCTCTCTCTCCCTCTCTTTTCCCTCTCCCTCCCTCTTATCTCACCCTCTATCCAAAAGGATAAACAAGCAAAACAAGTTACCAGGAATGGTGGGGACAGACACCAAGCCTATCCCTCCTACACTCAAACACTTTCCATTACTCAAAGGCCAACATCTTTACAAAGGCTCAACAGGCCCTGCAGCAGATGATGAATGACCATGAGCTAGATCTTAGTACCCAATGTGGTCTGTGTTGCCTCCTTCAAGCCAGCCACACTAGACTAGCTTTCCTTTAAAAACACCAGGCACAGTGACCCAAGAGGTCATGCAGTGAGTGGGAAGAGCTCTGAGCATCCTTGAGTGAGGTCCTGAGGTCCCTGGCATCATGTATGCTAAATGAGACATCAGTTCTTTCTTTTTCCTCTCTCTCTCTCTCTCTCTCTCTCTCTCTCATCATGCTAATAAATAAATTCATAACAACAACAACAAAAACACTGCGCATGACTCCATTTTCTGTTTTCTCTGTTGGCCATGATCCACTTCCAGTTACCCACACCCTTCATCCTTTCTGGTTTCCTCAGTACTGCATGGCTGTACTGACCCTACGAAACTCCAGTGCCCTTTTCTGAACTTCCCACTTCCTGTCCTGCCAACTCTGCTTCATTTCCTTTCATCACAGTTATTGCCATCCAACACAGCATATTTTTATTCATTTTTATGTTTTTAATTATCTTTATTCTTATAGAGATAGAAATCAAGGGGGGAGGAGTAAGAGAGGGAGAGAGAGAGAGACCTGAAGCCCTGCTTCACAACTCATGAAGCTTTCCCCCTGCAGTCAGGGACCAGGCCTCAAACCTAGGTCCTTGGGCACTATAACAAGTATGCTCAACCAGGTGCACCACCACCCAGCCCCTGGACTTTTATCTTTTGTCTTCTCTGTGTAGTAAGTATAAGATATATTCCTTGAAGGTAAGGAGTCTGTTTGCTTTGAACAGTATCCTGTGTTACCCAGAATAGTAGTTGACTCCGAATAGGTGTGAAACATCGGTTATCAAGTTCCTAAACTTGAATATCAACTTTGAATAACTCAGCTAAAGCCAGAAGGCTAGTTCAGCCTATGAATTCAACAGGCTCCAATGCCTGAGCCCCCAGGGGTTGTGGGTTCAATCTCTGGCACTTTCTGTCAGAGCTGAGTGGTGCTTTGCCTACAAGTCTTGTGTTCCACCTCAGGGCTATCTCCCTGGCTTCTCATTCGCATGGTAATCAAGGGTCTTGCTTCTCAGAAAATTTCTGAAGCTTACTGTGTTACAAAAGAGAATGTCTGCCTGACACTAGTGCCTTGGATAAAGGAACTGATTTACTTCCCCACATTGACCAGTGCAGTTTGGAGCAATGAGCTCACTCCTGATGGCAAGAGCTGGGGGGAGAGAAAGTCTGGTCTTCACTGACCTTTCTGGCCGGCACAACCTTTAAGCCAAAGGAGCCCAGAGCCAGCCAACAGCCACCATGCTGAGCCCTCTTCTGGGGCTCTAGCGATTCCCAGCTGCTGGCTTCACAGGCTTCACAAGTGGTTCACTGTCTTAATATTCCCCCTGGGTAACCCCTTGACACTCACACTCCCCGTGTAGAGATCTGGGACAAGCCAGGAGGAGGGAAAGCCTGCACAGGGATTAAAAAGGACCCCACTAGTGGTCTGAAAGTTTGTAAAGAAAGTACTGAGCACAGACTTCCCGTAGTATCAAAAGGGAAATTTATGGATTGCCTTTGAGTTCAACTTCTCCATTAAAGCTTTTTTCCCTATAATCTAGGGAGTTTTTACCATGGTGACTTATGGTGTTATGGAAGGGCTCATGCATGGAAAATGTCAATAGAAATAGTAACTCTGGAAGGGAAGGGCCTCCTAATTAGTCCCCATTTAGATTTTATGATGGCTTTGAGATCTGCTCATCCTGACAGTGCGCACTGTGGTTACATATTGTTCTAGCCTGAGGGAACCATAGGAAAATCCAGATTTATTGTACCTATCATACCAGCGTATTTCATGTGCCGTTATGAGCAGCCATGTCGCATTGATGCAGGAGTATTTATTACAGATTAAATCGTAGGACCTGAATGGTTTAGTGATGTTCTTGAGGTATCATTTATGTCATTAACTGGCTCATTATCAAGTCGGCAAATCTCCATCCTTTTCTGAGCCTACTGTTTGAGCACAGAGGATTTCCAGGGGTCTCAGGGCAGCTTCAGGGACAGTGTTTGGTGGTGGTGTGGGTGTGAGGTTTAAATACAGACAAAGCAAATGGCTCTGCATCAGTGCTGTGCTGTTTCACCTAGCTTCCTAGAAGGTGGTGGCTAATGCCTCTTTAGTGCTATTAGTTGGGGTGGGGGTGGGGTGCCCAGCTCTGCTCAGGCAGGCCCTGCTTTGCATGGAGGAGTGTGTGTGTGTGGGGGGGGGTGTGTGTGTGACTGGGAGACACTGGATTCTGGGCATGAATTTTCAGAAGTGACAAAAGCTAATAGGATAGGAGTGTCTGGCTGTCTCCTAAAGATATGGCCTCTAGTTTTTCTCCTCTGATACATAACTCCACATTTGAAAACCAGGAAAGGGAAAAAGGCAAGTGTGAAACCAAACTGTAGGCATTTAAGAAATTCAAGAAGTTAGCTGCTCTGCTGTGCTGATTATCTGTGGCAGGAAGACTCTGTCTTCATGTCTCAGTGCCTCTGGGACCATGTTGTAATTCCACCTGGAAAGCTGAGTGAAGAAGATTCACTGATTGCCGATTATCTTATTTTTTTATTTTTATTTTTTTAGATAGCAGAATATTCATGCAACAACAGGCTGGTGAGCATCTGTAGGAAGAATACTCGTATCAGTGTTTACCCCTTACCTCTCTGCTTTGGTTAACTTCTCCTATTTGCATTTCTTGTTTGACTCCAACTCATGGTTCTTTTTTGTTGATATTTATCTTATTTCTTCTCCTATATTGCCTCTTCATAAACCTAGGATGTGATATTTCAGTTGTTGTGTTCTTCAGTATGAAAAGGGTTTTTGTACAGGTACAAAAATACCTATAGAAATACTGAAGTCAATCTCATAGATTATCTGGAACAGAAATACCTTATTATTTAATTGTTTAAAATAATTAATTCAATAGAGAGACACTAGCTCAGTTCTAAAGATGCATTTTTATACAAAGTGAAATTGCAGGTGGAGCTGCTATGTATTTTAAAAGAATCTGATATTATATTACAATACTCAGTTTGTGACAACAGAACTGGCTGACATTGCACAGACCAGTGCATATAAAATATCATCTCCAGCTTACAAATTTCTTCTTTCAGTGGCATCACATTGGACACTTGAAGTCTGCCATGCTGAGAATATCTTCTCTAGAGATAAATCAAAATATTTTTTCTTTATTTCTAGAACTATAGACAGTAACTTCATCATTGGTTCATTACTGAGGAGAAGGTATACACACTGCTTTAAATCTTCAACTGCTCTAAATCTAAAAGAAAAAAAAATCTGGAAAAAGGCCTGTTGAATAGGAGTGATTATCAGTGATGCCAGCCATCATTGCTTCCTACACAATGAATTTACTCTCCCTGAGCAGATGCACAGTGCCCAGAGCCTCCTGGATAGATACCGGATGGCTACTTCTTTAATCAGTTAGTTCAGAAGAGGCTGCAGAAGCTTCTCGTTTTTTACTTATTGCTCGCAAGTTAGAGTTAATGAAGCAATGCAGAAAGGTCAGGAGGAATCATTTTTACTTTTAGCCGCTAAGCAGGAGAATTTAAAGGCAGTGACAACTATGTGGTGGCTTCTGTGTTGTAGCAAGAGCAAATCCCCACTCTGAAGAAAGCCTGTCACCTCCACAGAGCAACATTTTATGACAGCAAGCTATTACCAAATAAAATTATCTTGTTCTTTTTCATATTCAGTGTCTTTCCCACATATTGTTGTGACACCAACTGAGATCTTAAGACATAAGTTATGTCTTACTTTTCTCCAAAATTTGGATAATTTTCAGTCAGTTCTGATTTTTCTCTTTCAAGAATTGAAAAGTTAACTTTTTGTGTGAAGAAACTGATTTCAACCCTCTTCCATACATCACCTCCCTCCATCTAGGTCTTTAAGAAATGTTGCTTGCAAGTGGAATTTAGAGGAAAAGCAAGATTTCTGTGAGCTGTTCAGTTTGTTCTAATAGTATTTACAATGTTCTGGTTAAGTATTTTCAGTCCAGTTCTTTAATGAGTGAGAAGTAGATTTGCAAAAAAACATCTGGTCAGAGAATTATCTTTAAAATAACATAAATATTTAGCTTTAAGAATTTTTTTTCACTAAACATTTAAACTTTGATTCAAGCTACTTTTAACAATTCCTTATTTTTAAACACATGCAGTATTTAAGAAGAACATTCATAAGTACAGGAGCTTGTAATATTGTTTATATATTCCTTTGATAAGTGTGCTAAGCAGATTGTAATTGTGTGCATGTATATCTCTGTGTATGTGCATCGGTAACACTGAACCTTCATGGATAGCCAATTAAGCAGAAGTTGGCACTAAGTGAGCCATCTCTCCTGCTAGGTGTATACCATAGGCACGCCTGAATAAATAAAATCTGTGCTGCTATAAATAAACTCCTTGAAATAAGAGGTTCTTCTTCGAGGCTTCTTTGTAATGCTCTTCTCACAATCTTATTGCTTGGGCTTTCGCAGTAGAGTCTTAATATTGAGCCGGTTCATTAATCTACATCCTTTTTTAGGTTAGCCTAGGCTGTTCTTGTAGCCTGAGTACTCGCTGGGTTGCCGTAGGAACAGGGAATCTGCTTATAGGGGAGAAATGACTACTAATTAAATGTGAATAGCATTTATAAATTGCCTAGTTCTCACAAAACGCAGAACATAATATGCTGTGATGTACTTCATTAGTAAAAGTCACCTATATTTTAAAAATATATACTAGTCGAGAAAAAAACTATTTTAATGCAAAAAATGATCTATACGTGGCTTTGTTCTTCCTATAAATCCCATAATTTAATGCAGATATTCTTTTACTACATGTACACAGCAGAGGAAGACATCTGGCTGGTCTGTGAAAGGGCTGGAAACCTCTGCTATTCCTTCACCAGAAGGTAATTCCTTTTTGATTAGCAGAAGGATAGCTTCTCTGTCACAGTTGAGGTAAAAAAAAAAAAAATTGGCTAGCAGTGTCCACTGTGAATCTAGGTAGATAGAAGTCATGCAGATTTCTTAGGGGATTGGGGTTCTGGTGTGAAAGGACCATGCACAGTGCTAGCCCTCAGGTAGTGTATCTTAATCTTGTTTTAATGCTGAAAGTCCCTTTCCCCCTTTCAAAGGTTTTAAGTTTCCAACTTCATTATCTTTCTGTATGTCACCGCAGATGAGCTGACCAGGTTTGCCCTTCTTGATTCTACAGTTTAGAGGTAGTCATTGCCTCTAACCTTCTGCCATTTCATTTGGGGAGCTGAGAGTTTGGGATTCACTGATTTCCAAAAAACTGACAAATAACTGGCCCACAGCACTCTGGCAACAATAATTACTACTAGCCCTATCTACAGTTACAGAACAGGCAGGCCATTAAGTTAAATGGGATGTGGGCATAGTTATGTTAACTTTAGTTAGGTTAACTGAGGGAACTGTTACAGTTTGATTACTGCTTTCTAGAAAAAAAAAAAAAAACTCTTTTCTTAGTAAGACTACTCATATCACTAGCTCCAGACAGACTATTAAAACAAATTTCAGATGTTTTTTAAGAAAAAAACATCTTCAGTTATTTACTTTATATATGTATTTGTTTAACAAACAAAAGTACTAATTCATGTTCTTTCTTTAGTCAGAGCCAAAGGTGGCAATTTGTTTTTTCTTTCTCTCTCTATTTCTTTCTTCCTTCCTTTATTTTTCTCATGCCATACTTCCAATGGGTTTGTTTATTTTTAAGTTTATAGAAACCAGCCCTTTGGCTTCACCATCTGAGCATGAGTATCTGACTCACAGAAGTCAGAAAGCCAACTGTTTGCTTTGTTAGTGTGATTTGGGCAACTCTTCTTTATACTAATTTTTAGAAAAGTATTTGCTGTCAATTTATGGGCCAGGTTAAGGGTGGTAAAAGAGATGTGTTTTACTTATTTTTCTGGACTGGCCATATTTCTTGAACTAACTAAATTCTAGCTTTCACGTGTATTTGAAGGAACAAAAAAGTGAGTAGGATGATACTTAATATTTGAAAGGTACTATATTCAAACTCTAGTAAACATTCATCTTTTATATTGTTTTTGATGGATTTAATTGAAATTATCTTGAATTTAATAATGTTTGATGAATAAAACTACAGACACTTTGTAGACTTCAATGTACAAATATTGAACATAATTGAATAACAAACTTCTTACATGACCAATCTGTCTTTGAATATCATTTGAGTCTTCACTTTTTGAATTGGATTTTCTTTTTAAGTGTTATAGGAAAAGTTCATCTAAATTAAAACACATTAATAGGTTTTAGTGACTAGGAGAGATAATCTGAAAGTTGAGTCTCCTTATATAATTTTTGTGATTGTTAACATTAACTATTTTTTCCTAGACTGGGGGTATGGGTTGACCTAACAGTGTCCCTGTCCAGCAGAAAAGCTATTACAGAAGCCAGAATTTCCACTTTCTGCACCCCATAAAGAATTTGGGTCCATACTCTCAGAGGGGGAGAAATCTTGGGGGAAGATGACCAGAGGACTCTAAACTTCAACTCCATCAGGCATCGAAGAAAGAAGAAGAAAAGGGAGGGGCATTTGGATGTAGTAATAAGTGTATGTGTGCTTGGAAAGGAAGAGAAGATGGGACCTTAAAAATGGACAAATATATACAGATATAAATAGATAGTTGTAGAAATAATAGTTAATCCATATCAGCAACCTTGGTAGAACTGCAATAGTTTCCGGTACAGGAAATGGCGAAACAGTGGTGGGGTTGGTACAGAGTTATACCCCTGTATCTTAAATTTTGTAGATCAATATTAAATCACTAATAGAAAATATTGGGTTTTTGAGCTTTTTTTTTAAACTTAGAAGCTCTTGGTATAAGCACACCGGTTTAGTTCTTAATATTGATTGTGATCCACTAACGTAGGAAATCTTTTTTTTCCTAAGAGCCAGTCTTTGAAATTCTATATAATAAAATCCTAATAAGAGACCATTTCAGCTAGAATTTACTATGTGTCAGGAATTATATAAATTCTTTTATATACATGTTATCATTTCCTTCTCCTTTTTCTTTCCTTTGTTCTGTTTGTCTTTTCTTTGTTTAGTTTCACCACCCCAGAGACCTGATCTCCAGGACAGCTTTTCCAGATAGGAAGAGAGAAACAGAGAGAAAAGAAAGGCACCAAATTTCCCCCCAGTGCCAGGCTAGCATTGCAGGTTTCCTGTCTCTGGGGGCATTTCCTGCTTCAAAGGGCATTTCATGTTTCTGGGGGCAGGGTCTGCAGGTGAGGGGGGCATTGCCTGCAAAGTGAGAAGGGGCTATTCAGCACTGTATAGTCCCAAGACAACTGGCTGAAAAGTCCATAGACTGCTGCATGTCAGTCTTTGAGCAACCCAGCAATATAAAGGGAAGCTGCTGTAAAGGTGTGTAAAGTGTCCAAGAGGTGACACCTCCAATAGAAGCGTCAGTCCAATGCCAACAACCAGAGGAAGAAATGCCAGGGGATAAAACACTGCACATCTATCTTGATGGGGGAGGACAGCCACTGTAATTTTGCTTTTCTGTAGAAAGTGATCTGAAAATGCCAAAAGGTGATAGAAGCAAGAAGGGCAGACAGTGATGGGTGAGAGAAAGGCAGTAAGAAAGTTCTGTCCAGGGGTTTCCGGAAGATGGTGGACTGAGAAGCTGCTAGTGGCTTGAGGTCTGATCACATCTTCTGGAAACGGTAGGATTTTCTGCCTTTAGTAGGCCAGTCAATAAGGGGTCCTAGCAGTGACACCAAGGAGGTGACTATAACTTAATTTGGGTTAAGAATTAGAGTAGAGGTGGCGCAGACTAGCGGGCAGGCTGCTCCAGACTTCCCAGGCTGCGGCAGGCAAGGCGGGTGCACCGGGCAGAGTGCTGCTGGGCGGCCAACAGAGGACCGGGAGGGAGCACTGTAGCTCGGGGGCTTTCTCTTGGGAGTCTCTGGGGACCACCGCGACCCTGAGGGCGGATCCAAGGACATCCTTGAGTACAGCTCTCATTGGATCAAAAGGACTTGGAGCTAGTTTTCATCTTTGAGAAATTCTTTAAAAAAGCTTCAGGGGGGGGGGGTTTCCAGGAAGATGGCAGACTGAGAAGCTGCTAGTGGCTGAGCTCTGACCACATCTCCTGGAAACGGTAGGATTCTCTGCCTTTAGCAGGCCAGCCAATAAGGGGTCCTAGCGGTGACACCAAGGAGGTGACTACAACTTAATTTGGGTTAAGAATTAGAGTAGGGAAAAAAGGGGAAAAAAAAAAAAGGGAAAAAAATTTTTTCTTCCTTTTAATTTTCAAACATACCTCCTTCCCGCCCCCCCCCCATAACCAGTCCTTTTCTTTACCAAATTCCTGTCCCACCACGGAGTATCATTAATTCTAAGTCTATACCCTTCTGAAACCTCTGGCCTTTTTTCTTTCTAAGTAGCCAAACCCCCCCACCTCACCCCGCATAGCTAATTAAATAATTAAAAATAAATACATTAAAAAAACCCTTTCCTTTCACTGCCCTTTTATGACCGTTCTTTTTCTTATCTTTTTCTTTTTCTCTCTCTCTCTCTTTCTTTTTTTTCTTTTTCTCATTCTTATGATCCCTTCTTCCTTAATCCTACAGCTTGCAAAGTCACAGCCCCCAGGCCCCACACCAACAAACAGTGTGCTTTTTTGAATTCACTGATACACATTTGGGAATTTCCTTTCACTGCTCTTTAATTACAGCTCTTTTTCTTATCTTTTCCCTTTTCTGTCGCTTGTCTCTCTCTCTCTCTCTTTTTAATCTTTTCATACACTTCCTCCTTCTTTGCCTTTCTGAATTTGTGAATTATTTTGGGGAAGAAATCTGACTCAGAGTTGACTCTCTATGTGTGTATCTCTGCTCTAGTTCCCTTTCCCCTCTTGTTACCCCTAGAATATACAGTGAATAGTAGATTTGCATAACTGTCTATTCTTGCTATCCTTTCTTTCTTTTCTCTTTCTTCACTGGGATTTGGTTACTATTTTTTCATGGACTGGAAAAATTGTTTGGCTAACTGGTAACGATTAAACTACTTCAGTTGCTACTGTAATTCCTGAGGTTGGTGAGTGCAGTTGTCATAAAAGTATTTAGGACAGTGTTACTTGTACTCAAGACACAACAACTGAGGAACAACAGAGCATAAAAAAAGAAACACATAAATAAAAAAAATGGGTAGATCAAAAACAAATAAAACTGCTACTCCAATGAATGAAGACAAAAGCCCAGAAGAAACTACAAATCAGCCAGAAGTAACCATAGATAAGAAAAGTATGCAAGCAATAATAAACTTATTAATCACAGAAATAAAAACAACATTGGAGGAAAGGAATGGCAGTATTAGGGAAACAACAGTTGAGACTCCCAAGGAAAATACTGATTATCTTGAGGCAATTAGAGCACTAAAAGCTGAAATAGCTGTAATGAAGAAAGAAGCTGAGGCAAGGGAAAGCAGACTAACAGAAGCAGAAAACAGAATTAGTCAGAAAGAGGATGAGTTAGAGAAAACAAAGAAAGAGGTGAAAGAGCTTAAAAGGAGATTGAGAGACACTGAAAACAACAACAGAGACATATGGGATGATTTCAAAAGAAGTAACATTCGTATGATTGGCCTGCCAGAGGAAGAAAGAGAGGAAGGGGAAGCAAACATTCTAGAGGAAATAATAGAAGAAAACTTCCCAGACCTTAATAACAGAAAGGACATCAAGATTCAAGAGGCCCAGAGAGTACCAAACAGAATCAACCCAGACCTGAAGACAACAAGACACATCATAGTCACAATGAGAAGAATTAAGGATAAAGAAAGGATCCTAAAGGTTGCAAGAGAGAAACAAAAAGTCACATACAGGGGAAAACCCATAAGATTATCTGCAGACTTCTCCACTCAAACTCTAAAAGCCAGAAGGGAGTGGCAAGATATATATATCGAGCCCTGAATGAAAAAGGGTTTCAACCAAGGATAATATATCCTGCTAGACTTTCATTCAAACTAGATGGAGGGATCAAAACCTTCTTAGATAAACAACAGTTAAAGGAGGCAACCAAGCCTGCCCTGAAAGAGGTTCTAAAAGACCTCTTATAAACAAGAACATCACTATAATACTGGCAATATATCAGAGCATTTTTTTTTCTTTTTGAACAATGGCACTTCTACTTCTAGCGTTTGCCAACAATGGCACTACAATACATTAAATCCATAATATCAAAAAACGTCAATGGCTTAAACTCACCCATCAAAAGGCACAGGGTGGGGGGATGGATCAGAAAACATAAGCCAACCGTATGCTGCTTGCAAGTATCCCATCTGTCACAACAAGATAAACACAGACTTAAAGTGAAAGGATGGAAAACTATCATACAGGCTAACAGACCACAAAAAAGGGCAGGAACATCCATTCTCATCTCAGACATGATAGATTTTAAATTAAATAAAGTAATAAAAGATAGGCAAGGAAATTACATAATGATTAGAGGATCAAGCAGCCAAGAAGACTTAACAATTATTAACATCTATGCACCCAATGAGGGACCATCTAAATACATTAACCACCTACTGAAAGAATTTCAAAAATACATCAATAGTAATACAATAATAGTGGGAGACTTCAATACCCCACTCTCACACTTAGACAGATCAACAAAGCAGAGAACCAATAAAGATACAAGAGAATTGAATGAAGAGATGGACAGACTAGACCTCTTGGACATTTTCAGACTCCTCCACCCCAGAAAACTGGAATACACCTTCTTTTCAAATCCACATAACACATACTCAAGGATAGACCACATGTTAGGCCACAAAGACAGCATCAATAAATTCAAGAGCATTGAAATCATCCCAAGTATCTTCTCAGACCACAGTGGAGGAAAACTAACATTTAACAACAAACGGAAAATGTAAGAATGGCATACATCAAAAAGGACAGCAGCAACAAATGCTGTAGAGGATGTGGGGACAGAGGAACCCTTTTACATTGCTGGTGGGAATGTAACTTGGTACAGCCTCTGTGGAGAGCAGTCTGGAAAACTCTCAGAAGGCTACACAAGGACATTACATATGATCCAGTAATTCCTCTCCTGGGGTTATACCCCAAGGACCCCATAACACCCAACCAAAAAGAGGTGTGTACTCCTATGTTCACAGGAGCACAATTCATAATAGCTAAAACCTGGAAGTAACCCAGGTGCCCAACAACAGATGAGTGGCTGAGAAAGCTGTGGTATATACACAATGGAATACTATGCAGCTATCAAGAACAATGAACCCACCTTCTCTGACCCATCTTAGACAGAGCTAGAAGGAATTATGTTAAGTGAGCTAAGTAAGAAAGATAAAGATGAGTATGGGATGATCCCACTCATCAACAGAAGTTGAGTAAGAAAATCTGAAAGGGAAACTAAAAGCATGACCTGACCAAATTGTAAGTAGGGCACCAAAGTTAAAAACCCTGTGGTGAGGGGTAGACATGCAGCTTCCTGGGATAGTGGGGGGTGGGAGTGGGTGGGAGGGATGGGTCATAGTCTTTTGGTGGTGGGAATGGTGTTTATGTACACTCCTAGAAAAATGTAGACATATAAATCAGTAGTTAATTAATATGAGAGGGGGAAAATCAATTGTATGTCTCAAAGTTTCTCAAAACACAAACTGAATCTTTTTAATATATAGGCTGTGTATTTGATATGCAGACTCTCTCAAAAACCTAGACCAAGTAGATTAGAAGCATCCAATAGCACAGCTATATACAAGATACTGGATACTGTACAGCAAACCATAACAAAAGGACTTTTCAAAGTTAACCCAATTACCAAATAATGTGATGATAACATTAACTATTGATTGTCTTTTTGAACCCTAAGACAGCAGGAACCTCACATCTCCACTATAGAGCCCCTACTTCCCCCAGTCCTGGAACCCTTGGATAGGGCCCACTTTCCCGTATGCCTCTCCCAATCCATACCAAATATTGCATCTGCCGATCACAACCTAACCAACGCAACAATTGCCACCTCAACATGCTTCACCTCAGACTGTGTCCAGACACTTCACTTATGGAATGACAACCCTTCAGTTTCATTACTCGGGTGAGACCTTTCCTTTTATAGTACACTCTAATTTCATCTCAGGTGGTTCACTTTCTAATAATGTCCCATAACCTAGATATACACCAGTTTCTGTGAGAGAGAGCTTATGTTCACACGTATCCATAAACTACTGCAAAATATATACCTGAAAGCAGAAGTACACTAGAGTTTGCAGTGAGTACCTCCCTAACACTTCCTCTCCACTATTCCAAGCTTTGGGTCCATGATTACTCAACAATTTATTTGGCTTCGTATGTTAACTCTCTTTTCAATCACCAGGTTCCAGATGCCACCAGGATGCTGGCCAGGCTTCCCTGGATTGAAGACCCCACCAATGTGTCCTGGAGCTCAGCTTCCCCAGAGACACACCCTACTAGGGAAAGAGAGAGGCAGACTGGGGGTATGGACCGACCAGTCAACGACCATGTTCAGCGGGGAAGCAATTACAGAAGCCAGACCTTCTACCTTCTGCAACCCTCAATGACCCTGGGTCCATGCTCCCAGAGTGATAGAGAATGGGAAAGATATCATGGGAGGGGGTGGATTATGGAGACTGGGTGGTGGGAATTGTGTGTAGTTGTACCCATTATACCCTATGGTTTTGTTAATTAATCCTTTCTTAAATAAAAAAAAAAAAAAAGAAAATTCTTTCCTTGGAGTTTGTGAATCAGGTTCTTTAGATAATGTCAGGTCACATCATTGGTTTCAGGGGGTGGGGGGGCTATAGTTGTAGGTGATATCAGAGGACTAAGGTCCAAATGTATTTCTGGGCATTCCATATGAACAGATGCTTCTTCATTTGAAGGCTTGACATAGCTGTAATCACTTACTTGTAAAGAAAAAATTTGTAACAAATTAAAAGTTTACTATAATTAATAACTCAATGATTATAATTGGTTTAAGTACCTTTATAATTTTGGAAGTCCTTTCTAGTATGATTTTAAGGTTGTTTAAACAGTTTATGCTCAATAAAATGTGGAAAGATAAACAGAAGAACCATTGTTAGAAACCTCAAGTATAGGAATCATTAGCATAACCATTATGTGATCTATCACTCACAGAGGCTGGTTCTACCTCTTTAATTGAAAAGGTATATGAGAGCTTTACATATCAATAGCATCTTTTCTACCTTTTGTTAGACCCATTTAAGATGGAGACACACCCTAAGTGTGCACAGGATCTTCAGACCAGATTTAGTTAAAATACATTAATTTTTAACTAATTTTTACCTTAGAATTGAAACACACTCAGGTAACTAAGAGAGTTAACACGTCAGTGACAGTGTTTTGTTTTGTGTTTTTTTTTTTTTTTTTTTTTGGATTGTTTCTGGACGTCTCCAGAAATCATGGCTGCATCCAGCATTTTTTTTTTTATAAAGTCAATTAAGTTTCAGAGTACTCGGAGCAAAATGGGTCCTACAGAAATTCAGTCGTTCAGATCACACACTCACAAAACACAACTGAAAACAAAGGGGTAGACAGCAAGCTTATGATATTCAGAGAGAATGGTGGGGGAGAGAGAAGCAGAGGTTTTGTTTTTTTAGGCTCTTTGAACCAGATTTTCAGATCCTGCTATGTCGCATTATAAGTCCCAGAGGGCATCCTACTCCAAAAAGGGCCTCAAAATCCCAGTTAGGCTGGTTCTGACTGTTCCTGCAGGATTGCTGCAGGCACCCATTCCCAAAAATGCCTTTCCATAGACGAAAGAATCGAGTCTGGAGGGTAGAACTAACCACATGTCTCCATTCGTGGGGACTGCCAAGGTTCTGGAGAAGGCTTGCAAGTTAGAGTCACCTTTCTCTATGGAAGACATGGGAGAGGGAGTACAGAAAGTCCCAGGGGGAAATCTCCACACATCTTCCAAGATCTATAATCATGGTCATGAGGAACCAAGTTGTGTCTCAGAGCAAAATGTGGCAGAGATAGAAAACCTGTCTCATGGAAAAAGAGTAGAGGGTTTGGGAAACCTCTTCATAAGGAGGAAGGCCATCCATGGCGGTGGGGTCTCAAAAAAAGAATGAGGGAAAAAAAAGAATCACAGTGCCTTTGTAAAACACGAGGCTGCAGAGAGCCAAGGCCATATACTTATCTGGGGGCTGGGTGGGTTAGGTCCCATGTTGGTGTGCCAAAATGCCAGGCTAGCTTTGCCAGAGAGAGAGACAAGAAACTAGTGGCAGTGTGGTAATACAATTCTTTATTGATGTGGACGCCCCAGAGTCGGGTGTGAGTACAGCGGGTTTAGGCCACGTGGAGCTAGCAAAATGGCTGACTCCTGCTGTGCATGCCAGCCCTTCTCCAGGCTGGGACACAGAAGAGAAAATAGAGCTAAACCAGGAACAGCAGCGGGCTGTATAGGGTAAAAACGGAAGTGGAAGTCAGGAATGGGATTGGCTAGGAGAGGGGGTAAAGAAAAGAGTGTGAAGGTAGAAAGCTTCCATAGCAGCTGTTGCGAAGGTTCTAACAAGTGGGATTAATCAATACCCTGCAGGCAGGGCAGGTCTCAGGCAAAACAATGATTATGTAAATAGACCACAACATCAGAGCAAGGGGGCTGCCCGACACCCCAGTGTGGTGGAAGCCAACATCAAATCTGGATTGTACATACAGCAAAGCAGACACCCTCCCAGGTGAACTAAGAGAACAACTTTCATTATTTTCAATTCACAATCCCATTGGGGAGTGAACTTACTGACTCATTATTAAGTTAAAAAGATAAGGTTGAGAGATACTGATTTTTTAAATTTTTTATATAGAGTTAATATTGATTTACAAAACTTTAAGGTAGTAGGGGTATAATTCCAGACATGTCCCACCACCAGAGTTTTGTGTCCCATCCCCTTCACTAGAAACTGCTGTAGTATTTCTCCCAAGATCACAGATATGGGCTGGTTCTATAACTATTTTTCTATGTCTGTGTAGATATAGTCTCCCCATTTTTAATAGTTCTGCCTTCACTTCCTTTCTAATTCATGCCTACACCTATTACTACTTCCAAGTGTCTTTTCTTTATTCCTCTGAAAGAGTTGATTTCTTTTCTTTTCCGTTTTTTTTTTTTTTTTTTTTTTGCTCAAGATATAAGTGTTCAAACCAGAATCAAATCCTAGAAGAATTCCAGAGCCTCAGTATTTAACACTTTCTCACTAAATACTGAACCCTTTGGTCATCTAGTTTTCATATTGATTTATTTATGATAGTTTCCCACAATAAAGGATTCTCTGCTCTATCATATATGCCTTTTCTTCACTTTATTCACCATTCATCTTTTATTTACATTTTTCACTTACTGAACTTTACCATTCCAAGTGCCTTTTTTGGATAAATTAGAAATATAGATAGATAGACAGATGACCAATACAAAGAAGCAGGGTAAAAGAGAGAAAGAAAGCCAGCACCAATGCTCCCTCCAGTGTGGCAGGGCTGTGACTTGGGAATGGGTCCCATGAGTGAAAGCAGATGAACTGCCCAGGTCAGCCATCTTGCCAACCCTCCTGTCTTTTTTCTCCTTAACTAATTGACTATAAGTAGTGTGCACCATTATCTTGTTTTTTTCCATTCCTATGCAGATAGGCCTTGGAAAACGGAGGCACCCTGCACACACTTGTGGTGTAGCTTGTCATTTTTTAGCACAGCTCTACTTTAGAACAAATTTTTCGTTTGCATTTCTTGAGCAAACTGATCATCTTGTAGTGTTAGCATCTGTTTGCTGTTCACCAGAATTCACAAGTTTCTTTTTTAAAGATTATAAATATATCTTTTAAACAGTCTTTTAGGAGATAAAAAATATGTATGTAAAGGTTGTGGTCATCCCAAGTGATTGATTTTCATATTAAAAATAAAATAAGACATTGATTCGTAAACCTATACGGGGATTAAATTATTGATCTGGATTAAGAACAAACATCAGCATTTTCATAATTTTATTGCATCTAAGGTTCCAGTTCTCACTTAGAAAATCAAGTTAATCTGTTAGAAATGCCTGATGCAGGATGCCTTTGCATTTATAGAAATGAAGCATGTGATACTTCAGGAGTTGTAGTGACTCTTATCTCTAAGTACCACAAAGTACCCTAAGTAGCTTGTGCTGTTGGTCACCTTTATTGCCCGATTATCCCAGCTCTCATCAGAAGACTAACCATTTGAAGACTGAATTGTAGCCAACTCTGCTGTCACCAACTCAAAACAGTAAGCTGGAGGATTAATTTTAGAGAATGTTTATGCTCCAAAATAGAAAAGAAAAAAAATGTAACTGAGTTTGCTAGCATGCATTTTAAAGACATTCTTGTATCAAAAGGAAAACCATTCAATTCTTCAGTTGGAAATCAAAATTCTCTTGTAGTTTCTGAGCTCAGTAATGGATATTCAGGTGGACAAGGGGCATACTAAGAGACAATGACAAGGTGAGCACCTCCATGACACCTTGTTCTAGCCATGTGATGTTAGGAAAAGCCACATTCTCTTTAACTATCATTTCCTTCCATGCCTTAAGGAGTATTTTTCATCTGTTAAATGTACCACACAGTGCTCTTATAAGGACCCAATGAAATAGCCTGACAGTTTTTGGAGAATTATAAAGCAAGATACAATTAAGTGTAATACCTTATTAGTTGAGTTTTTGTCTTCTACACACAGTTTAAACCCTATCAGTCCTCCCAATTCTCATAGCATGACCCTACCTGGGAAGAATAAATTGTATTAGTGCAATGTGTTCACTAGTTGGAGGCATCACCAGCCTACTTATGGAGCTGTTTCAGTTTGTCACAAGTTGGTCTATACAGGTTCAACAAGTCATTTATAAACATTTTTTAAATTAATAAATAGTTCCTGCAACACTTGGAAGACACTTAGAATCATCATGTTTGATTATGTGCTAACTGTAAGGTGGTAATAACTGGAAAAAGCTATTGAGGGCTGATCAAGGTGGAGTATGATGTAATAATGATGTCGAGACCCTAATAATGATTTCATTTATACTCTCAGATTTGAGTTACCACCTGACTCCAAAGTATTTGTTTTTAGTCATAATTTATATTATCTCTGACTCAGAAATGAAGTCAATGTTTTTTTTCTTCACAACCCAGGAATAATATATGGTTTCCTTGTCCTTAGTAGCAAACATTTTCTTGTGTGAGTGGCATATATTACACTTGCCTAAATTACACTCAGATTCATGACATTCCAAGTAAGATATACTCTCTGAGACATTTCCAAAAATATACCATTTCTAGAACATCTACCTGTCTCCACACCATGGTAAGTACTCTGTCTATTAACTCTAAATAAGTTAAGTTCTCATTGACTCCTGATACTGGAGAACATATAAAAAATTCTTTATTAGTATATGAAATTTTATTTAACTTTTAAAAAAATTTAAAACACAGAACTGTTACATATTAATACTCCTTGGGGCTTTCCAACCTATCCCATTTCCTGCTAGATATTTCCTTGTGCATTAGTTTCTTTAGACTGACAAAAAGTACCTTAATGGTTTAATAACACTCATTTATTGTAATCATAGGACAATTGCTAGTTGTTGATTATGGTCTTGATTTTATAGTATTTAAGTATATGCACACATATAATTAAGTTTGCAATCTGACAATTTTTACCAAAGTAAAGTTGAATGATAGGAGCCAGGAAAGTGGCCCCTTAGCAGAGTGATTGCTTTGTAACTCTGATGGCTCAGGGTAGCACAGTTGAAAGAATCAAGAATCTGTCTTTCTCTCTGCTTCTCTATTTCCTCTACCCTCTCAATTTCTCTCTGCCTTATCAAATAAAGATAAACGCATTTCTTGTTAAAAACTTGTGTGGGTAAATAGCATAATACTGATGCAAACAGCATCTATTCCTGAGGCTTCTATGTCCCAGATTCAATCCCTGCACCACCATAAACCAGAGCTGTGCAGTGCTCAGAGGTGGGAGGAAGCCATAAAAAAAAAGAAGTTGTGGTCTATTATACACAATGGAATACTACTCAGCTGTTCAAAATGATAAAGTTGTCTCCTTTCTCTTATATTGGATAGAGGGTGAAGCAGTCATGTTAACTGAGATAACTGAAAAGGAGAAGGGCAATTACCAGGCGATCCCACTTACAGGTAGAATGTAGGGAACCAGGACAGAAAAGGAAAGTACAAAGTAAGACTTAGGGGGTGGGTATGGAATATTGCACTAAAACAAAGGACTCTACAAAAGAGAAGGATGGAATAGTGGCCAGGCCTCAGGGGTCTTGGTGCAGAATGGAAAAAAAGGACCCAATTTGGGGTGAGAATATTCTGCTGACACTGGCCACACAGAGCCATAAATCATACCCAGGTGTCAACAGCTACACTGTAAACCATTCACTGCCCCTCCCCCCCCGGAAAAAAAATGACAAAGACAATATGGCCTGAATGGAATGATAACTGTAAGGAAAATCTCAAGAAACAACATTACACTCAAGAAGATAACCTCTCTCCCTTCTTATTAGCCAAATGGGAAGCAATACTCCTAGGTTTTATTAGGTGAAGTTTTCATGAATTACATATCTTTCTCTAGTAAATAGACCCCTCATCAATTGTCAAGTGTTACTGCCATCTCTGACTGTTCCAGTTGTAATTGACTATTGCTGAAGTTTACAGTACCAAGTGTTTTTACCTTGGAAACTAACTACTCAAGAATTTCTCTTTCTCTGTTCCTTTTATATACATGGCCAGTTTTAAAACAGATTTGGCTTCTGCTCATCTGGGGGTATAGCCTGAAGACTGTATTTCTAAGAAATTCCCTTGTGGTTACCAGCCTATGAACCCCACCCACCTTATCATGAAAAGCAAATATTTGAAAATCCTTAACAATTCAGGAAAACCTCTTTAGTTTGAAGCTAGGTGACTGAGCAGGTAGAGTGCATCCCTTGCATGCATGAGGTCTTCAGGCTGAACTGCAGCTATGCAAAGGACAGAATTCCTCAAGAGTATATCCCCCATCCCTGAAAATAAATAAATATTTTCTAAAACTTCTTTAGTTTTAATATATTTCCAAAACCCCAGTTTTATTAATGCATTGTCAAATTTGAGATGGGAAGGAAGCTGACCATCTCATAGTTCTTTGCTTCTGTGAGAAAACTAATGTCTGTGGAGAAGGATCTCGGGTCAGCTTCCTCATTCCTTGGTAGGTAGGCTATTCAGAGAGAAAGAATCATTGTGCTGATCACTCAGGATGCAGAACATTAACTGGGCCATGTGTGACCAAGGTGCCAATGTGTCTTAAAGGCCAGCATCCTTGCAGTGCCCCCTCTCTCCTCCCTGCTCACACTTGTCTTCTGTCCTCACACCTCTACAGTCAAGTGGGCAATGAGGCCGGCACATGTTCTGTGTCTTCCAGCAGGGTACTGCATGCCTTGGGTGTGGGACAGAAGAGGTGAAAGGCCTTTTCCAGCTGCAAATGAAAACCACACTGAAAGGATAGGCTCGCTCCATCAATAAACCAAGAGATTAGTGTTGGAGAGGATGTGGAGAGAGGAACTCTACTAAACTGCTGGTGGGAGTGCAAATTGGTGCAACCACTATGAAGAATGGTGTGGAGAATCCTTAAACAAAACAGATAATACCTTATGACCTAGCAATTTCATTGCTAGGCATATACCCGAAAGATGTAACAACACTGATTCCAAGGGTTACATACACCCTATATTCATAGTGGCTTTATTCACAATAGCAAAGACTTGGAAACAACCAAAATGTCCTTTGGCAGATAACTGGATAGAAAAGTTATGGGACATATTCTCAACAGAGTATTATGCAGCAATAACAATGGATAATATTGTATCCTTTGGGATAAAGTAGATGGAACTGGAGAATATGATGCTCAGTAAAGCCAGTCAGGAGGTGAAGGACAGCTCCAGGAAGGTTTCACTCACGTGCGGAATATAGACACTGAATATACAAATGTGAAAAAAAAATGTCAACTTATTTTCAAGATTGTGGGAGAGCTATAGTGGTTATCTATGTGGGTGGGGAAAAGCACACCAACTTTTGGTGATGGGAGTGGTGAAATAAATAAATAAATAATTTTTTTAAAAAAAGTGTTCCCCAGATCCTGGCTCCATGAAAGAGCTCATTTTTGTCATAGGGACAGAAGAGCTCTGGGAACATGACACATAATCTGACTTAAACAGATCAGAATTCTTGATTTGTGAAATAAAGTAAACTGACACGTACAAGACACTCTGTTGTAAATGCTGGGCTAGCATTTCAGTCTCTGTACTAGCAATTCCTCAAAGCAACAGTAGGTCCCCAGAAGAAACACTCAGCAAGTAAATGCTGCCTACCCACTCTGACATTGCCTAGGCAGAAAGTCATCCTTATAGTTACTTGGAGCTCAAATCTTGAGTTGATTCCTCCTTCTACCAGAAACTGGGTAGCTCCTATTGTCAGATCTGCCTTGGAAGTAGCAGGTCATCCAGTGATTTCTTACTCCTTTGGCTACTACCATCAAGTCTCCATCACTTCTGGCTTGAGTTATGTAGTGTGTGCACTTAACCAGGTGCACCAGCACCTGGCCCACTTGAGTTATGTAAATAATGTCCTACTCAATAGCTCTGCTTCTGCCCTCACTATTGTTTGTCTAATGGCCTACCTGCAGAAAACTCCCATCCTATCTCTCTCTCTCTCTCTCTCTCTCTCTCTCACACACACACACACACACACACACACACACACACACACATACATACACAGCAATAGTGCCATCCAAACTCTAACAGTCTTCACAATCTCCATGAGCTCAGTCCACATTTCTATTACTTTTCCACTTCTCTGTGCTGGTGGCACTGGCATCCACTTTGTCCACTTTTTCTTTGAATGAGCCAGGTACACAGCACCTCTCCTAGAACCTTCTAGATCTTCATAAAGCTGCTCCTTGCCCTCCCCTAAGTGTTACTTCTCAAAGGCTATGTGTCACTTTTAATGAGATCCTCCATAAAACTCCTATTTAAATATTCATGCTCCTCTTCTAGGGCATTTGCTTACTACCTTTCCTGGATTACTTTGCTTTACTGCACTAGCCAGCATTATAGTTATTCTACTGACCTGTGTTCGGCATCTTTTTCCTCCCACTAGAATGTCAACTCCATGACAGTAATGGTGTATTTGTTTTTACTTATGGCTAATACATGTACCATTACCAAATTCACACACATTTTTTAAATACTTTATTTTATTTTATTTTTTTACAGAGAAAGAGAAACCTAGATGGAACAGGGAGGTAAAGTGGGAGAGAAAGAAACAACTGCAGCCCTGCTTCACCACTTGTGAAGTTTCCTCCCTGCAGGTGGGGATCAGGAGTTAAACCTGGGTCCTTGTATCATCCCCTTCTCTCTCCATTTCTCTTTGTCTCTACATACACACACACAGAGAGAGAGAGAGAGAGAGAGAGAGAGAGAGAGAGAGAGAGAGAAATAAAGAGAGAAAAGGAAATGAAGGAAGAAAGGAAGGGAGAAAGAAAGGTGAAGGAAAGAAAGAGAGGAAGAAAGAAAGAAAAAAAGAAAAAGAAGCATGGGGCAAATAGGTTGTTCCCTGGATAGGACACTTGCACTGTTTTTTGTGAGGTCCAGGTTCAGGCCCTGATACCATATGGGAGCTACTGTTACAATGGAGGAAACTTTGGAGCTAGTGTGTCCCCTCCATTCACTGCCTCTCACTCTGTTTATCTGAGTGAAAAAACAGGCCCCTCATGGTAAAATTGTGCATGTTCAAGGATCCAGGTCCACTTTAAAAGCTCCCATTCTGCAACACAGTCAGCAAATAGGAAGCTATGTGTCTTTGTGTCATCTCCCAAATTGCAAAATTAACATGGCTGAACTTTGCAGGAGGAGTTATGTTTTTGTGCTTTTTTGTGTTCTGTTAAAGATGATTCTTCTTCTGCTCCTCTGCCCAAAAAGAAAGCTGCTTCCAGGGAAGTGTTGTGAAACACCATGAAACAGACAAGAGTTAATCTGGCCTTCCATTAAACAAGCATTCACAAAGGACTTATGCACTCACTCCATCCTGCTGTATATAAATACACAGTTAATAGGCATGCAGAATTTAAAAAGTCAAAAACAGTAACCTGTGATATCTAGCAGTATTCTGATACACACCTACTGGAACATAGATCTAATATGAACTTGTCATTATTAACTCAAGTTTTATGCAATTGCAGGTGAATGATTTAGAAATAAGTCTTTAAAATACTTCTGAGAGTCGATCATGAAACTAAAACATGGCATTGCAGGGTCAAGTAACTGTCAGATGAAAACTAGATAGATCACATTGCAAATAATTAGAAGAAGAAATATTTTCCTTGTGACAAAGACAAAACACTTTCTATCTTCCAAGGTTATTACTGAAACATGGTATCAGTATATGTAATTAGAATATCATGAATACTCAAATTTCTCTCATGCTGAGAACGTCATGATAAGATCGCCACTAACACACTGATTTTGCTGCATGACCTTTCCACTGGAAGACTCCAACCATCCTGCCTTGGACTAATCTGCTACTTTCCACTCCGCCTGACAAGAAGAAAAAAATCAAAGAAAGACCTGAGATCTGAGAAATTGCAGTGCACACTAAAGAACTGCAGGAATACCTGCAGCTGGAGGTAGGACATTCTTGATCCAGTCGTCAAAAAATGAATGTTTGTCTTATGGAGTCATTGTTCTCTACCTGCTTTGGGTCTTTCTAGAATGTGGTCCTTTATGTTTTCTCAAATGCAGACATAACCTCCACAGAAGAAATGGGGGCAAGCTCTATGTGTAGCATGGATAAAACAGTTGTAGGGGAATCTAATCCCTCTCAGTTCAGAAGAGTATACAAACTCAGTAATACAAGATTACAAAAAATAAAGCTTTGTCTGTGATAATATTACTGCCTTGTAACATACAGCCCCTTTGTCTAATATAAGTGCATATTGCCAAATTATGTGCCCTTTAAAATATAGAGAAAGGGACCTAAAATTTACATTGAGCATCTATTATCTGCAACTTATTATTTAATTGTCTGTACTACCACACAAATTGAGTTCTTATTATATGCATTCATTTGAATTTATCTCAGCATAGACCCCACCACAGGCACTGGTTTAAAGAATATGCCCAGTGCATGGAAGAAACAACATAATGCTCCTATGAGCACATCTTCCTTGGGCTCACATCACCCAACATATACATCCTAATATGCTTCTTTTCTGATAACACAGCCCTTTGGTGGTAAGAAGGACTATAAAATTACTTAACAATGGAAAGCAATGGTAAGGTCACCGGCCAATTAGAACAGATCTAAGCAGAACACTGCACCAGGATCCCGGGTCTTATTGCAGAATTGATGTTAGCATTTTAATTGCCAATATGCAAGGGTATCTTCTGCAAAAGGACTTGACTGGGCAGAGGGTGCACTGGGGATTTCTGGTTGCTCTATTCACCATCCAATACAGACATCACCCAATATATTTTTTAACTTTTTTTATTGGCTTTATCTATTGAATAGAGATAGCCAGAATCGAGAGGGGATGGGAGTGGTAGGGAGAGAGATGAGAGACACATGCAACACTGCCTCACCACTTGCAAAGCTTTCCCCCTGCAGTTGGGACCTGGAGGCTCAAACCTAGGTCTTTGTGCACTGCAACAGGTGTGCTCAACCAGGTGTACCACCATGGGGCCACCCCTATCCCATTACTCAACATCTTGAAAAAATCTCACAATAATACCAATGTCAACTCTCAGCTAAACCATGGCAATTGTCCATTTCCATGACTTCAGTTAAATCATCCCCAGATGAGCAAATATTCATATTTAGTCTATAAATAATTTCCAACAATCAGTTAGAATTAAAGTGATAACTTGTGGACCTTATAATCAATAAATTCAGAATCTGGACTCCTTCCATAAACATAATCTTTGAATTGTCTTTTCTTTTTTCTGTAAGGACAATGTCACAATTCTGGCTCCCAGACTAGGAATTTAAGGCCTTCTCTGACTTCACCATATCCCCCTATCTTCAACATCTTTGGTTACCAACCTACTCTATCACATATCAGAAACAAGCTCTGGCATTCATCCTCTTCTTCATTATTCTCAACAGAGCTGCTCATGCCCTCATACCTTTGACAGGAGCTCCTGCCTCATACCTACTTCATTGCAATAGTCCCAACTTCTCTGCCAGCTGCCAGGTTAACCTTCTCTATTCATGGTTAAACACAGACATTGAGTACGCTTCCTCCCCTGACCAACACGTCTGAAAGTACTGCCTTCATCACAAACTTGCTTTTAACTTCAATACCTCAGATCCACCAGTTGACCTGTGCAGGGCCATTTGGACTTCTTCTTCTTCTAGCGTTTGCCCTTCTTCCGTAGCCAGTCAACAGGTCAGGCTGAAAGCTGTCAGGAGCTGCTTGTTGCTGGCTTTGAAAGTGACTGGGATCCATGTGGATTCAGTCGGCTAGGAAGGATCGTCAGTTTCCCCAATGAATGGGTACTCACGGGATGTACCACGAGAAGGTCGATCCAATGCATCCCATCTGGAGGGCCCCAAAAAATGTCCTGTAAGCTATCTTGTGGAAATTAATCCACAACAAATTTGGCATCAATCTGATATTGTAAATGTACCCAAAAAAAATTGTCACTAAAATGTGTTAACTCTAGTAACCTGAGTTTGCTTAAAAACCTAATGTAAAAATAGTTAAGAATCAATATATGTGACTTAAAATTCGGTATGAAAATTTTGCTATATAGAGACTGCTACATGAGGTCACATAAGATGACCTTTACACGAAATTATAAAGATACCTAAACCAATTATAATCATTGAGTTATCAGTTGTAGTACTGACAGTCACACACACATTCTTACCCATTCTATCATGTTATAACATAAATTAATATTCCCCACTCTTAGACCTCTGTTCATACAACTCTCTTTTCTGGGAAGATCCATCTTTGCTCTTCCTTCCCTTTCAAAATCCAAGCTTTTTCTGTAAGGTTTTCTTTGCTCAAGAATTATTTACTGATATTTCCAAGAAAAAAAAATCCAGTACATGCTAATAAGTGTCCTTACAGGAACCTTTGTAGAATTTGTCTGCCTGTAACTTGTTGGACCATATCTTACTATTATTTTGGCTCATATACCACAAATGTCTTGATATTTGAAAATATATCAGTTTCTCAAAAAGTCCAACATAATCACTTAAACAGAGTAGGTACTTACATAAAATGTGTGGAGTCAGTTGCTATACCTCCAATACCTCCATCACAACATTATTCTTACTAAATGTTTTCCAGTTGTGACACTATGCATCTGAGTTCTACCACTGCAGTAACTCAGGTCATTAACTACTAGTTAACACAAGTTCTTAAATCAGCTGAGAAAGAATTCAGTTGAAATATTGCCACATATCTTAGAGCAATATACACAGCAAGTGAAAGTGCTTTGTTTTATGGGTAGAACAAATTCCCCCAAAGGAAATGTGTAGAACATATCTTTATAAAGGAGATTTGATATAATCAATTTACAATTTAAGATGGCAATTGGGATTCTTTTAGCCTCTACTTAACTTCTTTTTTATTATTATTTAAGAAAGGAGACATTAAAAAAAACATAGATTAAGAGGGGTACAATTCCACTCAATTCCCATAACCCGATCTCCATATCCCATCCCCTCCCCTGATAGCCTTCCCATTCCCTCTTTCTCTGGGAGTATGGTTCCAGGGTCATTGTGGGTTGCAGAGGGTGGAAGGTCTGGCTTCTGTAATTGCTTCCCCGCTGAATATGGGCGTTGTCTGGTCGATCCATACTCCCAGTCTGCCTCTCTCTTTCCCTAGTAGGGTGGGGCTCTGAGGAAGCGGAGCTCCAGTACACATTGATGGGGTCATCTGTCCAGGGAAGTCTGGTCAGCATCTTGCTGTCATCCAGAACCTGGTGGCTGAAAAGAGAGTTAACATACAAAGCCAAACAAATTGTTGAACAATCATGGACCCAAAGACTGGAATAGTACAGATGAAGTGTTGGGGGGTATTCCCTTCATGCTCTTGTGTACTTCTGCTTTCAGGTATATATTTTCCCCTAGTTTATGGGCACGTGTGAACCTATGCTCTATCTCAGGGGACTTGGACTATGTCTAGGTTTGGGGACTTTATTGGGGAGTGGAACACCTAGAATGGAATTAGAGAATACTATGAAAGGAAAGGTCTCACCCTAGTGATGAAGCTGAAGGGTTGTCATTCCACACCTGAAGTCTCTGGTCACAGTCTGAAGTGAAGCATGCTGGGGTGGCACTCGTTAGCGATGATTAGGTTGCGATCCTCAGATGCAATATTATTTGATATGAATTGAGAGAAGCATGCAGGAAAGTGGGCCCCACCCTAAGGTTCCAGGACTGGGGGAAATATAGGCTCTATAGTGGAAATGTGAGATTCCTGTTGTCTTAGGGTTCAATAAGACAATGGATAGTTATTGTTATCGTCACATTATTTGGTGATAGGGTTAACTTTGGAAAGTCCTTTTGTTAGGGTTTGGGGTATAATACCCAGCATCTTATATACAGCTGAGCTACCGGTTGCTTCTGTTCTCCCTGGTCTAGGCTTTTGGGAGAGACAACATATCAAAGACCCAGCCTATGTATTAAAAAGACTCAGTCTGTGTTTTAAGAAGTTCTAAACATATGATCAATTCTTTGCCTCTCATATTAATTAAATAGTGGTTTATATGTTTACACTTTAATAGGATTGTACATAAACACCACTCCCACCACCAAAAGACTGTGTCCCACCCCCACCACCCCCCCGCCCCCCGCCCCCCACTTGCTTCCACTTAACTTCTTAAGTCAAACCGAGATAGTGTACAGTTGAGGCCTAGCTTCACAGTGTGCAAGAACTTAGCTTTCTCTAAAGCACAGCAGCAATTCAAAATGTGCCCTGAGTTCAGCTCAGCATTCACTTACTGAACATGCACACTGGTGCTAGCACTATGGAAGCAGAACAGTGATGAAGGATGCCTCATGGCTGGTGTCAAAGTCATCTGATCTCTTGAGCAGAACAATTCAAGGCCAAGACAGATGAGATATCTATCCCCTTCTGGAAAATATACTGAGATCTTTCATTTGGTGTTGGTGTGGAAAGTTCTGCAGGAAAGTAAAAGCGACAAAATTAATCTAATATACAAACCTTTTTTAGGTGCACTGTCTTCTTGATGCTGAGAACAAAAGATAGAAAATACAGTCCTAACCCTAAAATACTTAACTTATTTCATGAAAATTAATTGAATAACTATTTATCTGCTGCAAAATAGGGTATAATAAAAATAACATAGAGTTCCATTCATGAAACTGTGATCTTAGAGTCCAATACAGACTGATTAATACTTAGCATGTAAGATCAGTGATGTGTCCTATATTAATTTTTTTTTTAATTTATTTAACATTGGTCTACAAAATTATAAGGCTTTAGAACTATTATCAAGAAAGTGTGTGTGTGTGTGTGTGTGTGTGTGTGTTTGTGTGTGTGTATGTGTGTGTGTGTATGCAACTCACAGCATGGAGACTGAAGTTCCTGTGCTGTTATACCAGGTAGGACCCCCACCTTCCAGTCCTCTATTCCCCACCCCAAAACTCTTTCCTCTAATAAGCTCTGTAGGTTTCATAGTCTAAGAGTCAGTTTAGTGATTGGTATCTTTTTTGCAGACCCATTTGTTTTGGTATTTAAGACCCAAATTTGAGTGACACCATCTGGTAGTTGTCTTTCACTTCTTTACTGCCTTACTTTGCATAATCAACTCTAGTTTCACTGGTCATGTATTCTGTGCATGAGAGAAGAATCCAAAGTGTGCTTTTCACAGATGTCCTCTTATGTAGTGTCTCCTCTCATCCTCCTATTCATGTGATCTGTGTGGTTCTTGCATCTGAGCAATCAAAATGACTTTTACCATCAATAGTGCAATAGTCACCTTGAAAATGCTTTCTTTTTGCCTTAGGGAATACACTTATTTACTTTCTTTTTTGGCAACTATTATCAGAAAACCCCGTTTGACTTAAGGATCAATAGTCTTTGATTAACTATTTCTTTCAGAAATTCCTATCTAGATGATTCATGCCTATTTCAATCTTATGGTAAATATTCACTATAAAAGAAAGAATAATGTCAAATTGCATTTCTTTAATTAAAATTCTTGCTATTTTATACAGATATGTATATAATGCAATTTGTATAGAAAGCAACAGTTAATTTGGGGAGGGCTATTGAAGTAAAATTATGTTATCTTTTTTATATATCACAACATTACTTTTTATCACACATAGCAGTTTACCTTTGATTTACACAAACAACTGTAAATGTTTTATATATTTGTGAGGAAGTAAATGATATTAGACCATCAATCTAAGGGGACTGCAAATAGGGGGGGGGAAGCGATTCCATTTCAGAAGCTGTTAAATCAGTTGTGCCCCCTGGCTGATTTTGTCAGCTCTATTTGCTGTGGGTGAAACCGTTGATGCCTAGAATACTGGAGCAGCCCTGGGCGTGCTGGAGAGTAAATAGCAGCAGAGTTGTAAACCACACCACACAGCTCACACTTGGTGCATAAGCCCAGCTTACACTTGCCTCTGAATAAATCCAGCAGCTTTAAAAAGAACAAGAGAGAGAAATAAAGAAAAGGGGAGGGGAAAACGAGGCAAAGCTGGGCCCACACCTTCTGTCACTGCCTCTAGCTTTAGCCCCTCAGCAGTCTGCCAACAGGGCACTGGTCTGCCAGTTGTAAATTTAATTGGCCATCTGGGGAAAGCACAAACCACTGACTAGAGATTAATCAGCAAATTAACCCAGGCATAATACACAATTCCCAGAGGAGCCTAAGCAGCTCTAGGCTGAGGCTGAGGCCGAGCAACCTGGGATGTGGGAGAACCTGCCTAGAATGCTGTTATGTTACTGCCTACTGCCATACAGGAGAATGTCTTCCCAGTGTCCCAAAATTCCCTTCTGTGTGACCTTGCTATTGCCCCTGATTTGTATGACAGTTGCAACGAGATTCTTCTTTTTTTTTCTTTTCCCTTTTTGTAAAGTACTAAACACAGATGGCACAGGTACTGTGATTGCTGGGGAAACTGTTGATGAATCAGTGGAAGTGACAACTTTTCTCTAGTGGGCCATTCACTGGTTTGCTGAAGTGCCTACAAGAAGAAACAATAGTGAACTTGGAGCTTCACCTGCTTGGTGAGTCACCAGAGAATCACATGTATCTGACTAATTTCTTTCATGACACAGAATACTCTACCATGGCCTCTGTACTGTAAGAGATGTGCAGATCAGAGAGCTCCATGTCGAATCGAGGTCATAGCAAGCAATTTCAAATGTGCCTTTGTGTAAAACAGTATGCTCTCAACTGTTTCAACAGAACGGTTACCTGGTCAATTCATATCCAGACCATGAGCTGAGACCAGGAAAGAGAACACTGAAGGAAAGCCAAACACCCCGGAGCTAATATGACTGCCTGTAGGGAATCTGAGAGTGCTTTGGATGGGTGGAGTAGAAAGGTATTGTGGGAGAAGTCTTTGCACAGCTGGCTGAATAACACACAAAGAAGGGCTCTGTGAAATTGAGGAATTGTTTTTAGCATGCAGGCTATAAGGTGGAACATGGGAGATAGTATAATGGTTATGTCTAAGGCTCCGGGGTCCCAGGTTCAATTTCCTGCACAAACATATTCCAGAACTAAGCAGTGTTCTGATAAAAATCAACAACAAAAACATAAGAATAGTTGAATAAGCTTGGATTGAAGAGAGATTAAATGATAGCAAACCAGGGTATATGTTGGAAAAATTGAGATTTGTCTTCTTAAAATTGGTGACTCCAGCAAGAACATGGTATTTATTGTACTAGTGTGTAGTGGATATTCTTTATTTCTTCATAAAAGAAAGAATAATAAAAATTAGAAGCCATTGTTCCATAAGGCAAAGTACCATAGAGTCATTTCTGGTGATAATTCACATTGATTGAACAGTAGTTCATATCACCATAGCCTTACTCAACCTGCTCTTAAGGCAGCAAGTCATAACCTGATAAGAAACCTATGGTATCCTCTAATGCAAAACATTGACCAACAGACACGTAAGAGAGCTCCTTCTATCAGATTCTCTTCATAGGAATTTGAAAATGAGACACAGAGATTCAGATATTAGCACAATGACTTGTGTCAGAAAGGCTGTGACAGTATAAATAAAAGAAAATAAAAAATAAAATAAAATAAAATAAAATAAAAATAAAATAAAGAAAAGGCGATTCCATCTTCGCTGAAGACTGTGTCTAAATCTTTTCCTAGTCTCTGATAGTATGTGATTTCAGTGGGTTTATATAGTATGTGATTTAAGTAGGTTTGGATGGGTTTTCTCTTTTATAGAGAGAAATTGAAAGCAGTAGATGCCATAGAGAGGGAGAGAGAAAGACACCTGCAGTTCACCTTTCATGAATCTTCCCCCTCCTAGGTGGGGATTGGGGACTTGAACCCTGGACCTTGCACATGGCAGTGTGTACCCTCCACTAGATGTGCCACCACCCAGATCCTTTTTAAAAATATATATTTATTTATTTATTTATTTATTCCCTTTTGTTTTCCTTGTTTTATTGTTGTAATTATTGTTGTTATTATTGATACCTTTGTTGTTGGATAGGACAGAGAGAAATCAAGAGAGGAGGGGAAGACAGAGAGGGGGAGAGAAAGACAGACACCTGCAGACCTGCTTCACAGCCTGTGAAGCAACTCCCTTGAAGGTGGGGAGCCAGGGACTGGAACCTGGATCCTTATGTTGGTCTTTGCGCTTTGCACCGCGTGCTCTTATCCTGCTGTGCTACCGGCCTACTCCCCACCCAGCTCCTTGATATGGGTTTCTGGTTATGCAACAGAAAGAACTTTGACCAGACATTCAGAAATAGACACAACACCATCCATCATAAACCAATGAAAGCCTAAATAATTTTTAAAAACCCAAAGGCCTGAGAATATAAAAGCTAGTTACTGTGCCCCCACTCTTTCCAATACTTCATATAATTTAGGAACTTAGCAACATGCTGGTCATTTTCAGAAGTACAAATCATGGTAAATTATTTTATACAGTTCTGCCCTGATTCACCACACAGACCCATTTCACTTGCCTCTGGCAAAATAGATAGGTTCTTTTCTTTCACAACCAGGTATGAATTTTGTTCCATTTTATTACATTATTGCAAGTAATGCTGCCCTCCAAACCACATGCCCTTAAACTAAAATGACTTCTGGCTGAACACTGGATTATCTGTGACAGTAAATCCGTCAATATGAACAGTCTAGAGATCACAGCTGTTAAAATAGATGCCTTTGGCTTCAGGTAGGAAATTCTTCCCTCAGATATACAACTCGGCCTCCATAAGTTTTTCTAAAAAGTATTTATTTAAACAGAATAGTAAGTCACCAAGCAGGTTTGTGGGGGTGGGAAGGGAAGCTTTTATATGCTACAGAAAGGCATCCAAAGAGTATAGAAAGCAGTTCTGAAGTAAACAGTAAGTGCAATAACTAGAGATTTATAAAAGCAAAATATACTAGTCTTCTAGGATTTGTGATATTATAAAAAAACAACTTTCAAAAATGTTGGCATGCTTGGCCTCTGCTCACTGCATCTGACTTAAATGCCCAAGCTGTGTTCATTACACACAGGAAATAATCCCTAACACAGTAATCTCCATGTGCTCTGGTACAAGGGTTTCCTTATCTCCTCTGGGAGGGATATAACACACAGGTTAGAATGAACTCAAGGAAATTCTGTTCAGTTTGTGTGGTCTCCTCTGAATTGTTCTAAAACCTTCCTATCTAGCTTCAGCTCTGTTTTCCTAATTCATGTTACCTCAAGTGTGTGTGTGTGTGTGTGTGTGTGTGTGTGTGTGTGTGTGTGTGTGTGTGTGTATATACATATATGAAAAAGTAGAGGAAACATATTTACTTATTGTTAAATCAATAAAGTTTTTTTTTTAAGAGGAGAACTGCTGAACTCTGCTTTGGACAGAACCAGGACCTCCAATCCTCAGGCATAAAACTCTTGTGTAAATTGTTATGGTAGCTTTTAGCACTAGACATTGTTTAATACATAACAAGGAAATGTTGATGTACAAAACTGTTGTTGTCACAGGTATACAATTTCACTTTTCCCTCATGACAGGTGTTAACACACAACATTCTCACAGGTGTGAAGGGACATCATCTTGTCTTGATGTGCGATGAGCTTTTTTTTTTTTTCACATGCCAGTTAGCCATTGGAATCTCTTATTTGGTGGTGAATTTGTTTCGACTCTTTTCCAACATTGTAACAGAATTGTTTGGGAGGTTTTGTGGCTGAGTTTTATGAGTTCCTTGTGTGTTTTGGTTTTTAGTCTTATTATATCTGGTGTGCGGTGTGTGAAAAATATTTCCCATTGTGTAGAATATCTGTTGTACGGAATCTTTTCACTTTGATGTTCTTTAAATAGAACTGTTCATTAGTTTGGTGAGATACTTAGGAAGAGCACTGTAGGATCATAGCTACAACTATTTTTATTTTTTTAAGGAAACTACAATAATGTTTCCCAAGGGGACTATGCCAGGGAGTAGTCCAACCAAGAGTAGACAATGTTAATTTTCTTCACATCCTTGCCCACACTTATCATTTCCAACCTTCTTTATGAGTATAAAGTATTTGAGCTGGTATGTCATCATGGTTTTAGTTTGCATTCCCTTAGTGATAAGTGATGTAGAATTTATCTTCATGCATATATGGATCATCTTTATGTCTGGTACACGACCCAGCTTTGAACCTACCTCCCACCATATTAAAGAAAACTTCAGTGTTGTGGTCTCTTTCACTCTTCCTATGCTTCTCTGCCTCCCTGGTGCTCCACTTCCCCAGAGCCCCACCCTACTAAGGAAAGAGAGAGGCGGGCTGGGAGTATGGATCCACCTGTCAATACCCATGTTCAGCTGGGAAACAATTACAGAAGCCAGACCTTCCACCTTCTGCATTCCACAATGACCTTGGGTCCATACTCCCAGAGGATTAAAGACTAAGAGGAAGGGATGGGATATGGAGATCTGCTGGTGGGAATTGTGTGGAATTGTATTAAAGACTATCAGAGGAAGGGATGGGATATGGAGATCTGCTGGTGGGAATTGTGTGGAATTGTACCCCTCTTATTCTGTGTTTTTGTCAATGCTTCCCTTTTATAAATAAAAAAAAGAAAATAGGATAACTAGAAAACACATATGGAAAGGCAGTTTTGAACCATATTGGAAGTTTGACCTAACTTTACAATGTCTATAAACTTAAAAACAAACAAACAAACAAAAAAAACTGAAATATTTCGTCTATTTCTCCTTATCAAATTTGATTGAAATTACTGATATCTGAACAGTAACTTTTTTTAAATCCACAAAGTATTCCCACCATTATATATATAGTGATGCCTTGAAGCATACCAGCAGTAAGACACATTGAAGGAGTAGAATCTAAAGGCACACAGGGATTTGAAAACTGCGCTGACACTTTACTGCTAGCCAAATGGACACAATATTGCCACATTAAGAGAAAAAGCCTTTATTTTACAAATAGAGAAATTTCTAATCAGTATAACTACAGTCAAAGACATGATCCAGTAGAGAGTGAACCAAAAAAAGAAAATCATATGAAAATTAGAACAATCCATTAAGACCCCACTAGTTTTATACTTAGCAGTAATGAGCTTTGACCTTCATTTCAGTTAAAATCCACCATCCTAGATACTATTTTCCTTTATTTTATAATATAAACTCAAAAAGACTAATGCCAGAGATTTTACATCTTTTGTGATACCTGTTTCAGACACAGAGGTTGCCTTTCAGTTCTCTAGTCATTTTACTTCTTATTTCAAAATAAAAAGTCAGGTAAAATATTATCTTTTGGCCACTTCCTTGTGACTGTACTGATTCCTAGATTTTAGTCACCCCAGATATCAAAATTGTGTAGACCTTTAGATCACAGACTGTGTTCTCTGCACATTGAAAAGAGAAAAAGATTTTCCATATACAAATTGCTCTGGGTATATGCTACACTATTTTGAGCAATAGTCATAAGAGTAGAGATTCTTATCTTTTTCCAGAACTTAAGGAAAACAACTCTTGGTTTTCACCATTTAATGTGATTTTTATGTATGGACTTCATTACGCTAAAGTACGTTCCTCCTATTCCCAATTTAACAAAGCTTTTTAAAATCATAAATGGTTATTGAATCTTATCTTGCTGAGTATTTTTAGCATCTGTTGATATGATCATATGATTCACATAGAAGCTGAAAAAACAAGCAACTAAAAATGCCCCAAACAATAAGAAATGAATAAAAAGAAAGATTAAGATGATGAAATACCAGCAGAAGGACAATGGTCAAATAAACCTACAAAAATGCAAATAAGCTGCAAAAATGACTTCACCAACTAAGCTAGCTGAAGCCAACTATTTTTTACTCACACCTACACCTGTTGCTACTTCTGAATATACTTCCTTTTTTTCTCCTCTCTCTCTGGGTCCATACTCCCAGAGGGATAAAGAATAGTAAAGCTATCAGGGGAGGGGATTGGATATGGAGTTCTGGTGGTGGGAGTTGTACCCCTCTTATCCTATGCTTTTGTCAATGTTTCCTTTTTATAAATAAAAAATTTTAAAAATTTAAAATCATTAGTAAATAATACTATTAACAACTGACTAGTAATTTTACTAATTGATAACTAATAATATTAATAATTGATTGGTGATTTTGATAATTTCATTTGTTATAACTAAAATTAACTATACTGCAAGAATCCTACTAGAAAAGTTTAAGGATTAAATTGAAATAACAACTGAATCCTCTATATAGATCATGCTAACCATTTTACAGCATTATTTTTATAAGCAAGTCAGAATAAGAGAGCAGAGCAGAGATTGAGAATTCTGATACCAAAAACATGCAAATCCTGTGCTCTCTTACATTGAACTATCCTGATCTTCTAGACATCTTTAAAATAAATTGTCTCATGTTCTGGTTTTACCAGCTATCCTGTTCTCACAAGAAATGATGGCTTGATTAGTTACTTACAGAATGATAGGCGTTCCAGATGCATAGAGAGGTCATCAAGAAGCACACCTGGACTGATTACATGAGAAATTTGTTTGTTTTCATGACAACTCTGAGTTACAGGTGTGAAATATTATTGGGTTCTCCTTCCACAACAGGTAAATATTCTAGAAAGGTTTCTTTGTTTTCTTGTCATTTTTTATATTCAAAGTATAGTCTTGATCAGCCTAAACTTTCCACCTCCTATTTGAGAAGGGACTGATTTTAAAGTTCCCAGTGGATTTCAAGCAAGCATGTGCCATTGGCTATCTACAGTTATCCCATGGCCCTTGAGTCTCTGCCTCTTTGCACAGATACTGCCAAAACTTCTCAAGTCTATTGCCTTTGAAGTATCCCTTAACTCACAGACTAATCCTTACATTCTCACTACATCTCAATTAACTCTCCCTACAGGTCTGCTTGACTTCTGCCCTCTCTTCTCTTGTTCAGGCAAGGCAACTAACAAGAGGTCAAGAAATCCAATGATGAAGGAAATAGTTGACTGAGGAATGGAACTAGCCTTGCAGTTTCCTTCAGTCTCTAAAGTGAAGATGCTCTCGGACTCTTCTCCACTAACTTGGTGTTTCAGAGATAAACACATTCCTAATGACCCAGACCCCTCTCTCTCTCTCCTCCTCCTCCTCCTTGTCCTCCTCCTCCTCTTCCTCCTCCTTCTTCTTTTTCTCTCTCTCTCTCTCTCTCTCTCTCTCTCCCTCCCTCCCTCTCTCTCTCCTTTTTCAGTTTCTCTCTTTTTTTCTCTCTTTGCCTGTCTGTCTGTCTCTCTCTCTCTCCATCCAACAGGGTCACCACCTTCAGACATATTATGTTCTTAAAATACAGTATACTGGATATATATATTCCCCAAAGATAGTTGTACTGTGTCTTGGGAAGAAACTTCTTCTTTTAGCGTTTGCCCTTCTTCCGTAGACAGTCAACAGCATCAGGTTGAGCCTGATGTAAAGTTTTGAGACCTCCTTTGAATCTGGAGAGGTGGCAGTCGTTGACTGTGTGGGTCATAGTCTGTCTGGAGCCGCAGGGGCAGTTCGGGTCATCTCTGGCTCCCCAGCGATGGAACATAGCGGCGCACCAGCCATGGCCTGTTCGATAGAGATTGAGGAGAGCCCAATCATAACGTGCTAGGTCAAAGCCGGGTTGACGCTTGCAGGGGTCTGTGATGAGGTGGTTGTTCTTTACCTCAGCTGACTGCCACTCTGTTTCCAAGAGACTGGAACAGAGAAGTTCAGTGTAGGCGTAGGGGACCAGATTGGGTGACGAGACATCAAGCGTTGAACAGGGTGGGCGAAGATATCCGCGTATATTGGCAGGTCTGGTCGAGCGTAGACGTGGGAAATGAACTTAGATGATGCCGCATCCCGACGAATATCTGGCGGGGCGATGTTGCTAAGAACTGGCAGCCATGGAACCGGGGTGGAACGGATGGTTCCAGAAATTATCCTCATGGAGGAATATAATTTGGAATCGACCAAGTGGACATGGGGGCTACGGAACCATACTGGGGCACAGTATTCTGCAGTGGAATAGCATAATGCCAGAGAGGATGATCGTAGTGTGGAAGCGCTCGCGCCCCATGAGGAGCTGGCCAGTCTTGCAAAGATGTTATTCCCGCGCCCACCTTTGCTGCAGTTTTTATGAGATGTTTGTGAAATGACAGAGTGCGATCGAGAGTAACGCCAAGATAGACTGGCTGGGCTTCATGCCGGATTCTCGTATCGCCAAGCTGTACATTAAGCTCACGCGAGGCCGAGGCATGGTGTAGATGGAAAACAGATGATACCGTTTTTGCAGTGCTAGGGATTAGTCGCCATTTTTTACAGTAATCAGATATCAGAGACATGTCTTTCGTGAGTGTTTCCTGGAGGATGCCGAACTTGGATGCCTGAGTTGCACAGCAGATGTCATCGGCGTAGATGAACTTCCTTGAAGAAGTTTCTGGGAGGTCATTGATGTAAATATTAAATAGCGTAGGAGCCAGAACAGAGCACTGGGGGAGGCCACTTGAGACAAGTCTCCATCTGCTAGACTTGTCACCCAGATGTACCCGGAATCTTCTGTTTTGGAGAAGAAACGATATAGTGTTGGCCACCCATGGAGGCAGGCATCTTGAGATCTTGACTAGGAGACCACGGTGCCAGACCGTGTCATAGGCTGCTGTGAGATCAACAAAGACAGCACCCATCTTTAAATTCTTCTGGAATCCATTTTCAATGTAAGTTGAGAGGGCCAGGGCTTGTTCGCAGGTAGATCTTCCTGGGCGGAAACCAGCCTGGGCGGGTGATAGGAATTTCTCTGTAAGATGAGAAATACGTGACAGAAGCAGCCTCTCAAGGAGTTTGTAACACACAGAGAGGAGAGAAATTGGTCTATAGCTGGTGGCCAGTGTTGGGTCTTTCTTTGGTTTCAAAACCGCTATAATCTTCGCACGATGCCAAACTTTGGGCATAGACTCAGATTCCAAGATGTGGGACAGGAATGAAGCGAGCCACTTCTTTGCCGCGGGACCCAGGTTAAGAATGAGTTCTGGGGTGATGTTATCATAGCCAGCAGCTGTTCCCGGTTTAACCCTCTTCAAAGCGTCGTCCAGTTCAGACAGTGTAAAGGGAGAGATTTTTGGAGATGGACAAGATAACCGGAAGTGGGATGACCATTCATGGGAAATTTCTCTTTTCCAGACTGGGTCGATCTTAGCACGTCCAACTTGAGTTAGGTGACTGGCCACTGAGTTTGGAGATATGGGAGGATGGGAGACGGGAGGGGGTTGGCTACCGGCACCCAGTCTGTGAAGAAGCTTCCAGGCCTTCCTACTTGAGTGGGCGAAGTTCAGACTTTCCGTGAGTTGTTGCCAGTGGGCTTGGCGTGCTGCATCCAGGGAGCCAATGAGATGGTCAGCCACATCTGGGTTGCCCGACTCATCATACTGCTTTAGTAGTTGCTCACATTCAGCATCAAGACAAGGCGTATAGTTAGCACGTCTCCCACGAGGAATGGCTTGGGAAGCTGCTTTGAAGATGGCTTGGCGGAAGCGCCTGTAGGAATCTTCAGAGAGGATAGAGTTAATTGGAATTGCAGGAATAGATTTGTTGGTAAGATCACTGAACAGATGCCAGTTTGCTTTCCGAAAGTTCCATCTTAGTTTCTCCGAGCACAGAATCAGTGGGAGCTGGAGACCAATGTGGATGATAGCTGGGTGGTGATGACTGTGCGGGAAGATCTTGAGAACTTGTCTCGTAGCGGGAAAGGCTTGGCCGTTGACTGTGCTAATCCAGCACAGGTCGGGTGACGAGTCTTTATTCCATCTAGCACTGTGAAAAGAGCCTGGCTGTTTGGGATCATATAGCAGGGAGAGGTCATTCGCTGAAGCCCAGTCGGCTAAGATAGAGCCGTCAGCACGAGTGGAGGAATATCCCCAGTCTTGGTGATGACTATTAAAGTCTCCAACGTAAACGGCTGGGTGATTAGGGCTAGGCAGGACCTCATTATCCCATGAGGCACTGGGAGGCTTATATACGTTGACGAGCTGAATAGTTCCAATAGTAATGGAGTCGTAGAAGGTCGAAGAGGCCGTATGGTAAACGTCCGCAAGACACGATTTGGCGTAGATGGCTCGGCCATGTTTAGGATGGAGATTATAGCATATTAAACTGAATCCACTGATGGTGAATCGAGCAGCTTCATCGACTGCTATATGTGTTTCTTGTAGGCAGATAACATCTGCCTGATGCTGAATCGCCAATTGACCAATAAGAACGTGTTTGGCAAAGGACAGCCCCTCGACATTAAGTTGGAGGACTTGAAGAGCAGGACCAACAGCTTGAAAGCTGGCAGGAGCTGCTTGTTGCTGGCTTTGAAAGTGACTGGGATCCATGTGGATTCAGTCGGCTAGGAAGGATCGTCAGTTTCCCCAATGAATGGGTACTCATGAGATGCACCACAGGAAGGTCGATCCAATGCATCCCGGGAAGAAACTAAAAAATAGATATGTGGAAGTATGTACCCCAATGAGCTTACTGAGTAAACCATGGTCAATAATCAGAATTTGAAGGATCCCTGTGCTTGGACAACTGTCAAGATGGAAACTACAAGGCTGACAGCTAAATGTATGTTTAAGACCTCTTTTTAGTTAACATTTCCCCTTACTATGTTGGGAAGTGTATTAAAATATGAAGGTGTTTCTCGTTGAGATTCTAATTTTCCTTTTCTTTGATTGGTCACTCCTGCTATTTATTCATTCTCCAGCTGTTCTTGTTTTATCTGATATCATCAAATAATCATGCAATGAAGCCTCCTCCTGAACACATTAGTTGGCTGCCCCAGAAAATAGAGTTCCAAATAGAGACAAAAATTAGTGGTCTTTCCTCCACTCCACCTGGGCTGATTATAAACTCATTCAAGTATATAAAAAGGAAATCCTTTCTTTCACTTTGTTTACTTTAAATAAGTAGTTCCTGATAGTAGTGCTTCCTAGAAATGATGACTCTGCCAAGTAACCGTTATTTAATGTAACACATTTGAACTGACAATCATAGACATGAAATTTGTCTTTCTTATGCATCTCCAGAAAAGTCTGATGGTGTATCTATCTATTAAATGAAGAGATGGACAGACTAGACCTCGTGGACATTTTCAGAGTTCTTCACCCCCCAAAATTAGAATACACATGCTTTTCAAGTCCACAGAACACATACTCAAGAATAGACCACAGGTTAGGCCACAAAGACAGCATCAATAAATTCAAGAGCTTTGAAATCATCCCAAGTATCTTCTCAGATCACAGCGGAGTAAAGCTAACATTTAACAACAAACAAAATTACTAAAAGACACAGAATTTAGAAATTAAACAACATACTGCTTAAGCACCATTGAGTCAGAGCAACACTCAAGCAAGAAATTCAAATGTTCCTGGAAACAAATGAAAATGAAGACACAAGCTATCAAAATACTTGGTACACAACTAAAGGAGTATTGAGGGGGAAACTCATAGCCATACAATCACATATTAAAGAACAAGAAAAATCTCAAATAAATGACCTTACTGCACACCTTAAGGTGTGAAGTGTGAAGAGGAACAAAGGAACCCTAAGGCAACCAGAATTAATCACTAAAATTAGAGCAGAAATAAGCAACATTGAAAATATGAGAACCATACAAAAGATCAATGAAGCCAAATGTTGGTTCTTTGAAAAATTATTGACAATAACCTAGCCAGACTCCCTAAAAAAAAAGGGAGAAGATTCAAATTAATAGAATTGTAAATGATAGAGGAGATATCACACCTGACACCACAGAAATCCAGGAAATCATGCAAAACTTCTATGAAAAACTATACGCCACCAAGCTAGAAAATTTGGAAGAAATGGAAGAATTCCTAGAAACATATGCCCTTACAAAACTGAACCAAGGAGAACTACAAAACTTAAATGGACCAATCACAAACAAATAAATCAAAACAGTTATTAAGAATCCCCCCAACAACAGAAGTTCTGGACCAGATGGCTTCACAAATGAATTCTACAAAACCTTTAGGAAACAGTTAATACCCATACTTCTAAAGTTTTTCTATAAGATAGGAGAAACAGGAACACTTCCTTCCACCTTCTATGAAGCCAACATCACCCTAATACCAAAAGCAGATAGAGACACAACAAAAAAGGAACCCTACAGACCAATATCTCTGATGAACATAGATGCCAAAATATTAAACAATATCTTGGCCAACAGGATACAGTGGTATATCAAAAAGATTGTACATCACTAACAAGTGGGATTTATCCCAGGAATGCAAGGCTAGTTCATCATACATAAGTCAATCAATGTCATTCACCACATCAATAATAGAAAAGCTTCAGAGGAGATCCAAAAGGCTAACAAACATACAAAAAACTGCTCCAGGTCGCTGGTTGTCAAAGAAATGCAAATAAAGACAACATTGAGATACCACCTCACTCCTATGAGAATGGCATACATCAAAAAGGACAGCAGCAACAAATGTTGGAGAGGCTGTGGGGACAGAGGAACCCTTCTACACTGATGGTGGTAATGTAAATTGGTCCAGCCTCTCTAGAGAGCAGTCTGGACAACTCTCACAAGGATAGACATAGACCTTCCATATGACCCAGTAATTCCTCTCCTGGGGATATACACCAAGGATTCCATAATTTCCAATCAAAATGATATGTGTACACCTATGTTCATAGCAGCACAATTCATAATAGCTAAAACCTGTAAGCAACCCAGGTGCCCAACAACAGATGAGTGGCTGAGAAAGCTGGGGTATATATACATAATGGAATACTATGCAGCTATTAAGAACAATGAACCCACCTTCTTTGACCCATCTTGGACAGAGCCAGAAGGAATTATGTTAAGTGAACTAAATCAGAAAGGTAAAGATGAGTATGGGATGATCCCACTCATGAATAGAAGTTGAGAAAGAGGAACAGAAAGGGAAACTCAAAGCAAGATCTGATTAAACCAAGAGTAGGGCATTAAAGTAAAACCCTGTGGTGAGGGGGAGGGTGGGCATTGGGCTTCCCTTCCCAAGGTTGGGGGGGGGGGTGTCGGGGTCGGGGGTGAGTGGGTGGGATGGGACACAGTCTTTTGGTGATGAGAATAGTGTTTATGTACACTCCTATTAAAGTGTAGTCATATAAACCACTATTTAATTGATACGAGAGGGGAAAAGTTGATCATATGTCTAGAACATTTTAAAACACAGACTGAATCTTTTTAATACATAGGCTGTGTATTTGATATGCGGACCCTCTCAAAAGCCTAGACCAGGGAGAACAGAAGAAACTGGTGGCACAGCTATATACAAGATGCTGGGTATTATACAGCAAACCCTAACAAAGGGACTTTTCAAAGTTAACACAATTACCAAATAATGTAATGATAAAAATAACTATCCATTGTCTTATTGAACCCTAAGACAACAGGAATATCACATTTCCACTATAGAGCCTATATTTCCCCCAGTCCTGGAACCTTAGGGTGGGGCCCACTTTCCTGCATGCTTCTCTCAATTCATATCAAATAATATTGCATCTGCCTATCACAACCTAATCAAAGCAGCAAGTGCCACCCCAGCATGCTTCACTCCAGAGTGTGACCAGAGACTTCAGGTGTGGAATGACAACCCTTCAGCTTCATTACTCAGGTGAGATCTTTCCTTTCATAGTATTTTATAATTCTATTCCAGGTGTTCCACTCCCCAGTAAAGTCCCCAAACCTAGATATAGACCAGATCCCCTGAGACAGAACATATGTTCACACGTGTCCATAAACCAGAGAAAAATATATAGCTGAAAGCAGAAGTACACAAGAGTTCATCTGCACTATTCCTTGTTAGTCTGCTTCTAATTCTGCCTCTAAGACCCTTTCTGTTGCATTGCTTAATGCTGTGGTCTATTTACATAATCACTGCTTTACCTGAGACCTGCCCTGCCTACAGGGCATTGGAACTATCAAAACTCAATGACAGGGGGGAAAAATGCAGACTCCTAGGGAAAGGAAATAAGTTACATACAATGTCAGAGTTATAAGACTTTCATCAGATTACTCTTGATAAACCCTAGAGGCAAGGAAAGAGTGGAATGACATATTCAAAGTTCTAAAAGAGTGGGAATTCCAGCCAAGAATCTTGTATCTTGCAAAACTATCCTTCAAATATGAGGGAGAAAAAAAGGTTTGCTCAAATATTCAAAATCTAAAGTAATCTGCCACAGTCAACCCCACTTTATAAGAACTACTGAACCGAGTTCAGTAAAGGAAGTAGCTAAGGAATACATGTTCCAAGTGGGGTGAATAGCAGTATACTATAATTAAGAACACATTAAAAATAGGAAATTACAAGCAAATAGGAGAGGAAGTTAAAGGACAAAGCAGAGTTAACAAATGTTTGTTAATCAAAATCAATTTAAAAGAGACTTTTATAGATACACAATGCTAGTTATTACACTTAAGGTAACCACAAAACAAAGCAGGGAACAAATATTTTAAACTGTGGAAAACTATAGTGGTTACCAAGGGATATGTAGGGGAGGACACAGACTTTGGTGGCATGTCAGAGGATAAATAGATATAATACTTCAAGTTCTTTAACTGCCTAGCCTCTAAGTACAAACATTTGCTTTAACCTAAGTAATCAATACCTCAGATTTGTAAGATGATCAAACTCTAAAACTGGGCTTAAACTGTTCAGGGAACTCTAAAAATATATGTGTGCATATATTTTAAGCATCTAGGTCAACTAAAACTTTAGGCCAGACAGATCAAGACCATTTGGCCCTGTCAGTATCTAACATATAAAGATATACCACTAAAGGCCACAAAGCAAAGTAAGATCTAGTATATTACTATAGATGCTCACCATTGAATCAGCATAAAAAACAGACCCCCCTCCCAACTTACCTGGTTTTAATAACAATTGCTTATTCCTATTCTAAACTCTTTCTAAGACTATAAGAAACCCCTTGCACTCTCTTTGGGGGTCTTCATTTCTCCTAGTCCTGGAACCTTTAGGACCATTCCCATACTTCTTCGATAATTCTCTCTGATTCCTTACTGCCATACCACCGATGGCGACCTCAACCAAATCACTACTAGTTCTTCCACCCCACATTACACTGCTACTGAATTCTTACTCTGGACTGTAGCCAGAGATACAGAGGTTGGGGTGTCAACCTCGCAACTCTTCAACCCTAGTGAAATCTGCACTCATTTCAGGACCCGTCTTCTTGAGTAGCAGAGTGGGCTGACCCAGCCTCCCTTTGGAGATTGGGGCAGTCCCTACCATTGTCATTTTATAGTGAGGACAAGTTTCCAGAAAGGTCCATGAGAGAGGGCTTATGATGACCTTCCTGATGGAAGTGACCAGTGATGGTAGAGAGAGGGATACATTTGATGTCCAGATCCATCAGAATATCTACTTTTTTTCTGGCACTTATGTATTTATTTTCATGAAAGAGAAAGAGAAAGAGCAGAATATTGCTCAGCTCTGGCTTATGTAGTGCTAGGGAACAGACCTAAGACCTTGGCTGTGCAAGGTCAGAGTTTTATTGTAAAACAACCTCCTAAAACTCTGAATATTTACTTAAAATTGCAGATTTCCAAGGACTACATCCTCCCCTAGTAAAAATATAAAACATCTTATGTAAATAGTTATCTACTGTTTTCTATTTTCATTAAAATATAAATGGGAAAAATGACTTTAAAAGGTTAAAAAAACAGAATTTAGTAAAAGTTGGGTAAGAAGCTTCTAAATGCTCAGAACACAATGATACCTATAGGAACAACATGTAGACTCAGACTTTAGCAAGAGACTTTCCATCTTGAAGTATAAGAAGGAATCTCTTCCCAACTCTTTCTGTCCCTTTGTCTTTCTCTGTCTGTACATCTGGCAATGACCAGGAACTCCCAGAGGCAATGGCCAGTCCTTGCAGAAACAACTTCTTGAGCGTAGTGCTCTGAGCTGCAGAATGACAACACAAGGCCCACATTCCATCCTCAGATCAGTGCCACATGTGTGTATTCTGTAAGCACATGGTGTATGCTGTGTCTGTCTGGCAGGAACATTTATGCTTAAAATACAGCCTGACAGTTCCCTGCCATCTTGCAAAACAGTGTGGCTTATTTAGAACAAATCTGTTATGACTGACCACAGAAAGATGCCTGTGTGTTTCTGCCCATCTCTATGAATAGGCAAGAGGGCCATCTGGACATGTGGCATTTACACATCTCTGAGCAAAGTTAGCATTCAGCCTCAGAGTGAAACCCATCTCCCAGGGACTCTGTGGGTTTCTGCTGCTTCCTGTAGAATGGAAGGGCAAAACAAATGCATTTCAGTAAAACAGAAGTATCTTTTTTTTCTTATCTGTCATAGCCACCGTTTGATAGTATCTGTATTTCATTTTCACTTTGGAATATCACAAGAGAGAGAAATGGCAGGAAGCAAGTTGCTTCCACATGGTTGTGAAAGAGAGTTGTTATATTTGGTTGCTCTCTGTGGCACTTCCCGACAAGTTTTTTTTTTCTTCTTCTTTTTAATCTACCATTCTGGTGGCAGGAGGAAAAAAAAAAGTAGAATCATTTTCTTTTCCCAGGAGAAATTTCTGCTAATTTTTTTTAAAGTGGTCATGGTGGCATTTCCCTTTTGTCTACCTTTATTAAAAATCAGTCTGATTTCCACATCACACACTTAGACTAATATGTTTTCTTTAAAATGCTTTCTTAAATAGTGCAGAATACTTGAAGAAAGCATGGACTGAGATAGACTGTGATTTTGTAACAGAACATTTATAAACTCAAGGTGCTTTCTTGCCCATAAAATAACTTGACTTTTTTAAAATTTATTTTTTATTTAAGAAAGGATAAATTCACAAAACCATAAGGTAGGAGGGGTACAACTCCACACAATTCCTACCACCCAATCTCCATATCCCATCCCCTCCCCTGATAGCTTTCCCATTCTCTATCCCTCTGGGAGCATGGACCCTGGGTCTTTGTGGGTTGCAGAAGGTGGAAGGTCTGGCTTCTGTAATTGCTTCCCTGCTGAACATGTATTGACTTCGGTCCATACTCCTAGTCTGCCTCTCTCTTTCCCTAGTAGGGTGAGTCTCTGGGGAAGCTGAGCTCCAGGACACATTGGTGGGGTCTTCAGTCCAGGGAAGCCTGGCCAGCATCCTGATGGCATCTGGCACCTGGTGGCTGAAAAGAGAGTTAACATACAAAGCCAAACAAACTGTTGAGCAATCATGGACCCAAAGGTTGGAATAGTGGAGAGGAAGTGTTAGGGGGGTACTCACTGCAAACTCTAGTGTATTTCTGCTTTCAGGTAAAACTCACCAGAATTATATAGCTAAACTATTGACATTGCTAGAAAAAAATTTTTTTCATTCAAATGTCTTTTGTTTTCTGTCTAGGTAACTTGGGTAGTATATTACTTTATTATTTGCTCTGTCCTTGCTAGAATGTGAACATTTTGGCAGATATTGCTAACATGAAACATAAGGTTTGGTGAAAGGAGGTAAATGAGCAGGAAGATTGATCTCATTCTCTCACCTTTAAAATTCAGCAAGACATTGCCTTGCTGAGATCACTGCTTACAATCTGAAAATTCACAAGACATCTCCAAAAGGAGCATTTAAAAATATTTTAAGGGTCAGGTGGTGGCACATCTGGTAGAGGGTACATGCTATAATGTGCAAGGACCTGGGTTCAAGCCCTCATCCCCATCTGTAGGAAAGACGCAGCTGCTGGTGTCTCTTTATCTCCCTCTCCAACTTCTCCTCCCCTCTCACAATCTCTTTGTCTATCCCCATCCAATAAATAAATATTATATATTTTTATTAATGACTTAGTAATGATTGACAAGATTGTGGCATAAGAAGGGTACAATTCAACACAGTTCCTACCACCAGAGTTCCATGTCCCGTTCCTTCCATTGGAAGTTTCCCTATTCTTTATCCCTCTGGGCGTATGGAGCAAAATTCTTTATGGGGTGCAGAAGGTGGGAGGTCTGGTCTCTGTAATAGCTTCTCTGCTGGACATGGGTGTTGGCAGGTGGATCCACATCCCTAGCCTGTTCCTATCTTTCCCTAGTGGGGCAGTGATCTGCCGGGGTGGGGGGGGGTTCCAGGACACATTGGTGAGGTCGTCTTCCCAGGGTAGTCAGGTTGGTGTCATGGTGGCTGAAAAGAGAGTTAACATATAAAGCCAAAAAAATTGTTGACTAATCATGAACCTAAAAGCTGGAATAGTGCAGATGTATTTTATAGACATACTCACAGATAAGAGAACAAAAAGTGATCTACAAACCGGTATTTGTCATGGTGCTGAAAATGGCATTTGTCTCTCTCTTTTTAAAATTTAGAAAATAATAATGGAAACGCATTGTCCTTTTAAAAAGAATTTTTGTGGTTTATAACTTGTAACATGCTTGTAATACATGCACCTGGTCCTTGTACAGTCTCTTCAGTTTTTATAAGAGCAATTAAGGCACAAATGAATCAAGAGGTTGGCTCCATGGTGATCTGAAGTGAGATCTGTAGAGATGTAGTAAACTTTGAGACTGTAGTCAGGACGGCATCCTGGCAGAATTCTGAGAGTGATTTTAGAGGAGGAATAAGCAAGACAAAAAGCTTGACTGAGAGATCTCAGTAGATGGAGGATTTGCTCCTGCTTAGTTGGGTAAACAGGACCATGGGTTTCTGAAGGAGACTATTTAGGGAGAAAAAATTCAGGCAGAGAGATAGTCAAACTGCCCAAGTCTGACTATCCAAGAGCAAACTTTCAGGTGAAAAACACCATGTAGGTCACCTATTTGGAGATGAATGGATGTCATTCAACACATCAAATGTTTATTGAACACCTCTCTCATTCATGGACATTGTATAGGTGCTAGAAATTCACAGATGAACGTGAGAAGCTCTCATACAAAATGTCTACTGATAGTATTACACTTGTGGTTAAATCATTATTGTTGATAAAATTTCAAGGAAAGTAATTATCCAAACACCTGACATTTCATATTTTCTATGATTGGATACAATAACTTTACACTGGCTATTACATCAACTTAATTTTTGCAGCAATAATTCATTTGTTTATATGTGTAAAATTTCCTTTAAATGTCTATTAATTTTCTTTCAGGTGGCAAGTTGCCTCTTACCAAATTACCTTAGAAAGAAAAAGCTTCTGACAGGAAGACGAGCAGCTGGGTAGTAGCCTACAGTAACTCTGTTATTTTGCACTGAGATAGCATTTTAATATAAATGGCTGAAATATAACCTAAAAAATAGGTATTCATTGCAAACTTCACAAAGCTGGTTAACATTTAAGCTGTTATATTTGTGGGCTGACTTCATTATAGGTACTTTCCATCCTTTAGTGAAAATAATGGTGGATTTGGGATAGGGAGATAACATAATGTTATGCAAAAAACCTGTCATGGCTGAGCCACCAAAGGTGCTCTGGTAAAAAAGAGAGTCTGATGATGGCACACCTGGTTGAGCCTACATGTTACAGTGTGCACAGACCTGGATTCAAGCCCCAATCCCCACCTGTAGGGGGAGAGCTCTGCAAGTGGTGAAGCAGGACTGCAGGTCTCTGTCTCTCTGTCTCTCTGTCTATCTCTCGCGCTCTCTTGATTTTTGGCTGCCTTTATACAATAAATAAAGATAATTAAAAGAAAAAAATGTTATTTTCACACTGCCCACTTGAGTGAGTCTGGGAGCCAAAGTTCAAGCATTCTAGCATTGAGAAAATCTATAGTAGAAACTGAAAAGAATTCAGTATTGTTGATAGCAAGTTTATTTGTCTTTTCTACATGACCAAGATAAGTTGAAGTTTTAACCTTAAGGAAAAATGAGTCAAAAGAACAACTGTCCATCAGAAGTCAAAATTTAAATTAGCAGTGGTTACAGATAATTCCTGTTCAGGATTTGAAGATTCTTGCTCCTGGGGGCCTAGACAGTGGTGTGCTTGGTTAAGCACACACATTACAACACACAAAGACCCAGGTTCAAGCTTCTGGTCCTCACCTGCAGATGGAAGTGGTGAAATAGGTCTGCAGGTGTCTCTCTGTCTCTTTACCTCTCTATCTCCCACTACCCCATCAATTTCTCTCTGTATCTATGCAAAAATACATAAAAATATGTATTAAAAAAAGATTCTTGCTCTTGTGAACTCATTAAGTTTATATGGCCTTTGAACCTCCAAGATGAACATACAACTTTGTAACGTATTAATTGCCTGTCCTTTGGATAATGAAAAAATATATTTTTATTTTATTATTGGATAGAGACAGAGAGAAATTAAAAGAATTAGGAGAGATTGAGAGAGAGAGAGAGAGAGAGAGAGAGACAGAGACACCTGCAACCCTGCTTCACCACACATGAAGTTTTCCCCCTGCAGGTGGAGACTAGGGGCTCAAACCTGGGTCCTTACACACTGTAATGTGTGTGCTTAACCAGGTGCTTCACCACCTGGCCCTTCCTTTGGAGAATGTTTTAGCCAACTCTCAGTTTGACTAAAGGAGTATATGCTATGGGCCTTCCCTCACAGTACTTAATCCATAGTAAACATCTTGTCAAGACCCTTCACTCATTAACTAAAATATATATATGTATGTATATCATCTCATCCTTGTTACATAGCATGTATGATAAAGACAGACATCAGGTAAAATGATAGCCAGAAACAGAGAAGAAAGGAAAAGTGGAAGAGACACGGAGAGTAGCCATCAAGGTAGCATATAAGCATGTGTGGCTGCATAGAGACAGAGTGATGGTTTTCACTTGTTGTCCCAGAGGCTTCCTCATTATGTACCAACTTTTTTATTCTGGTAGAAAATGAGAGGCAGAGACAGAGAGGAGAAAGAAGAGAGGAGAAGACACCACAGTATGACACTTCCCAGGGGGCCAGGTGGTGGTACACCTGACAGAGCTCCCCAGAACCCTGGGAGTGAGACTCGGTGACCAATAAGCTTAGCACTAAGTAGAACTCACTTGAAAGGCCAAAGAGATAGTGAAGAGGTCTAAAACAACAGCACTTCAGATATTTAAAAGTCTAAGTTGGTGTGGGCAGGTGGTGTGCAGCAGGTTAAGAGCACATGGCACCAAGCACAGGGACCGGTGTAAGGATCCTACTTTGAGCCCCCAGCTCCCCACATTCAGGGGGGGTCACTTCACAAGCGGTGAGGCAGGTCTGCAGGTGTCTCTTTCTATCCCCCTCTGTATCCCCTCCTCTTGCCATTTCTCTCTGTCCTATCCAACAACAACATCAATGACATCAATAATAATAACAAGGACAACAAAATGGAAAAAAAATAGCCCCCAGGAGCAGTGCAGGCACCGAGCCCCAGCAATAACCCTTGAGGCAAAAAAAAAAAAACTAAGCTGTATGACAAAGTTTGTGTGTGTGTGAGTGTTGTTGATGCCATTCCTTAAAGGTGATAAATAAAATATCTGAGCCAGAGTATGTTTTGCTTCAAAGTGGCCTCCATAAAGAGATTGAGTGTAATTAATATATTGTTTCCCCCAGGAAATACTGGGTGATGTCTGAAGACACTGCATATCATGGCAGCTAAGTGAAGGAATTCTCAGCACTGTCGTTTGTGCGGTATTGACCAGAGAGGCTGTGAAAGACGCTAGAAAGCCCAGAACACTCCCTTCCCACAACAAGGGGTCTCAGTAGGCCAGAAGACTTTGAGTTGTAGCTGGGAGAAGGAAGCCATGTTCTGATGCTTTTGGGAGAATCCTGGTTTGAAAGCAGCAAGGAGCCGCACAGGGTGCTATCCTGGAGATTTCTTGTGTTTAAATTTTAGTCTTTCTGATACGATAAACAATTCATCTTGCTTCGACTAGTCGGTCACCTATTGAATTCTTGTCCACTCTCTGACTCTGATCCTGACCCAGTGAGTTCACTTCTGGGGATTTATCTTATGGAAATAATCTTAAAAAAAAAAAAAAAAGACGTGACCACAGGCATGTTCTCTGTTTTGTTATTTATGACTTATTCAAATACTGCAGTAAGATAAATTGACTTAGAGGTCATCATGCAGCAGTCCAGAGAAAATGTAGATTCTGCAATCAGAACTGAAATTCAGGAGAGAGGTTGAAGCAGGTAATATAAATTTGGTGTGTTAATGTTGCCATAGGACTTAACATATCTATATCTCTAAAATTTAATATGTTACCATTTCTTACTTGTCTGGTTGGCAGAAAACAGGACTTTAGTGATAGCCAAGAGCTCCCAGCCCCTGCCTTGGATGTAGCTATAAAAGAATCCCGAGCTAACGTGAAGTCAGGGAGCTGGGAAAGCTGGGGTCTTAGTCGGGGACAATCTGTGCCTGCAGGATGGTGCCCTTGCTGCTTCCGCTGTGTGAGGCTGCTTTTTAGCCCAACGCCCACAGCGCAGATGTCCACAGAGATGATCTCCCACTGTTGATCCTCCTCTCTGGGGTTGGCCTGAGAGCAAATGCCATTGGAAATCTGGAACTGGGCCTAGACACCCTACCCTGCCTGCTTCAAGTTGCCCCGACTTCTAGTCAGATGTAACCCCATTTGCTTTTTTGTTTTCAAAGAAATACCTCTGTGAGCCATAACCTCTAATTCACACATTTTTCCATTTCTCTCAATGACAGGAGATATTTACAAACTCTATATGTCTTCCCTGAATTTGACAGTGAGTGAGAGAAGTTCACTTAATTTCTTTTAGCAGATTTTAAAGACATTAACAAGGTATGTGGAGCAAGTTACACAATTGCTAAAAACCATAAACAAGACAAATTACTACACACAGAGCAGGTGATTGAAATAGATGCTAATAGAGAAAGCAGCTAAGGGCAGTCCGGGAGGAATAAACACTGGACTCTTCATCATAAGGTCACGAGTCTGATCTTCAGGAGTATAATGCTCTGATTCTTTCGCTGTCTCCTCCTATCTTTAAATACAGTCAATTACAAGATGGAAAATTATAATAAGGTAGCTTAGTATTCTAGAAAGCTAGAGCTATTGCCTATAATTGAATCTTTTAGAAGTTCTAGAAAGATGAAGATTTACAGAATTTGATAATGATTTGAGTTTGATCAAAAGTAGATCATGAAGACTGTGACAGCTCCAGGAGCTCTGTTTTGGGAATGGAATACAAGGTGAGTCTATACATGAATTAGATGTAGCATGTATGCAGAAATGAGGACCAGTTTGTTACAGGGCTTACCAATGAGAAATGATAGGACACACCCGTGAGAGACAATAGCATAGAGCTAGAAGGAATTCACTGGATGTTGAAATTGCAATTTATTTGTAAGCAAAAGTAAGGAGCTTTCCTGGAACAGAAGAGCCTGAAGGCAAGCTGAAGTATAAAAAGTCAAGAGGTGGACACAATGAAATAACACCAGAAATACTGCTAGAGGAACCATGACCTTGAATGGAGGCAGAAGTAAGCTTTGAGATCAAGGGAGGATGTGTAGCAAGATCTAAGTGAAGCTGTAGGAACAAGAGAGCCACTCTTCTTTAAGGACCTTCACCATGGGAGTAAACCAAGGAGAGTCCTTCCTAGAAAGGACAAGTAACTTGGAAGCCTGACTCAGGGAGTGATGATTTGGAAACATTTTTCCCAAATTAGGAGCTTAATAGGATTCATTAAAGGGAAATAACAATGAAACAAGCTGATGCTTGTGCTAACTTTTTGCTTCTACACAAATTCCCAGTTCTCTCCTAGCCCCCCTCTCAATGTTGATCCACAGATATAAAACCCTTTCTCTCAGAAAACAAATTACGATCACATCCAGAAGTGTAACCCAGGTATCAACTTCAAATGACACAACTGTTTTTATTTCTAGTAAGGGCCTTCATTGGCTTAACATGGCACTCCCTAGGTACTCTAGTTCTCTTTTAACTATGCAAGATCATGCTGTAAAAAAAGTAAATTACATGAAATCAAAAGCCATTGAAAATATTAGTCTGAATCTTGATGGGGCTACATAGAATCTTAATCTTGAAAATGCAGTAAAATTTGACTCCATCATAATAACCACAAGAGGCAGATCAATATGACTCAGTTAAGGTCTGTTCTATAAATCACTGCTTGGTGAATGAATTAGGAACATGAGAAGCTATAACCCAAATAGTGAGGAGGGAGATGGGAACACTGTTCCCCGGAATTAGCTTCAAATAAAATTCATCTTGGGGCTGCAGTAAGACAGAATTATATTATGTACTGTGGTCAATGATATATCGACATTAACTCAACATAGGATCTTGAGTTTTGAGAGCAAAGTTACACTGTTCTTGTAAAAAGGAATGGTTCTTTATTCTAGGTGAACTAACTTTGATTTGTAAAACAGTACAACTTCATGGATATAGTCTCATGCTCACATGTGTGTATGTGGCACACCACACCCACCAAAGTTTCTATGACCTCCCCTCCACTCTGAGAATCACCACAGTTTTCACCAAGTCTAAGAGATAGTTTGGTTGCTATACTTGTCTTTTCTACAAGTTCATTAGTTTTAGTTATCTAAATTCCACATGTGAGGGAAGGCAGTGTCTTGATTTAGGTCAAGAAGAGCTCCAAATGCCATGTCAAGAAAAGTAAATTGATAAAAACAATGTTTGGGGAAAAATCACTGAATTTCTTGGTAGAGTAGAATTACCAAAGCAAAGGACTCTGGGGAATAATAAGGAGGAGGGGGCTGTGGTAGGGAGGCTCTGGGATCCTGGTGTATGATGGCAGAAAAAGGACCCAAGCTGGGAGAGAGATGGTTTTGCAGATGATAAATCACACTCACTTATCAATAACTTTTGCTCCCCAAAGAGATGGTTTTTTAAAAGGCAAATTAAAAGATACCTTCAACTTAAAAAATAAACAAAGAAAAACTTTGAGAAAGGCCAGAATTGGAGCCGGGTGTTGGTGCACCTGGTTGAATGCACAATGACCCAGGTCTGAGCCCATATAGAAGCCAGAACTCACACCTTCTACATCCCATACAGAATTTTGGTCCCTACTCTCAGATAGATAAAAATAGGAAAGCTTCCAATGGAGGGGACTGGACATGGAACTCTGGTGCTGGAGTTGTACCCATTATCTTGCAATCTTGTTAATCTTGTTAATCACAGGGCTATGCACTTGACAAAGCAAGATATGTGCTGGTCCATGTTTATACATAGGAAAACATTTACAATCTGATTCTTGTTAAAGGGTGAAAGAACATATTTATTTCACTATTATGAATATTTATGCAAATAAAATACCATTACCGAAAAACAAAAAGAGACGGTAATAATCACTGAATGCGTCATACATGCCATTCTCTAGGTTGACTATCTCACACAGATGAACAATACTGTTCTTCACACTGATCTATGAAGTTGGCATCATCCTATTACTATTTCACAGGTAAAGAAGCTGATCCAAGAAAAGGATAAATAAGATTCCCAAGAAGACAGAGCACAGAAGTAGTAAGGAAGGGTAAGCAGTCTTATTTTTCATAACCATCCTGCTGTCTCTCCAGCCCTGGACAGTCTGACTTTGGAGCTATTCTCTAAGCCAGTAGTTGACAATCTTTTTTCCAGGAGAGGGCCAGATAGTAAATATTTTAGGCTTTGCATACCATACGGTCTCTGTCGCAACTACTCAACTCCACCATTTAGTGTAAAGTATTCAGATAGTATGTAAATGAGAAAATGTGGCTGTGTTCCAATAAAAATTTATATATGGATACCAAAATTTGAATTCCATAAATTTTCATGTGTTACAATATAGTATTTAAAAAAAATTCCCCTAAAATCTATAAATGTAAAAATCATTCTTAGTTAGGAGCCTCCAGAAATGGGGTAGGGGTGGAGCGGGATGGATTTTGTCCCACAGGCAATGGTCTGAGAACACCAACTCTACTACACAGAGCGACTTAGCCTGGAGGAGAGGGAGGTCAAGCCTCCCAAAAGTCTACCTCTGACAGCCTTCTTCAGGAAGGAAATTGGGGTGTTTTCCTGCTGGATTGAGGAGGCTGAGAAAATGCCAAAGGGTGATTTGGGACAGAGCTCAGAATAATTTCTGGTGTAAAACAGCACCTATGCAAGTTCCTAAAGATAATTGTAAAATCTTGCATATTATCTGTTTGCTGCAGTAAAGAGTATTTCTCAGAGACATAACCTCTACTTGGAATTCAGTGGAAAAAAAGCTACAGACAAGCAAACATTTGAGCCACTGGCTGATGGACCCTGGATGGAGGCTTTTGTACTGTCCTTGGTCAGTAAGCTTCCCCTATGAGCCAGGGAGACCAAGGCCTAAGAGATAGTAAGAGTGGGATGATTTAAAAAAGACATTTTTTAATGTTACTAGTGATTTAATATTGATTCACAGAATCACAAGATAACAGGGGTGTAATTATGCACCGTTCCCACCACCAGTGTTCTGTGTCCCCACTCCCTCCATTGGAAGCTATAGTGGTTCTCCCAAGGTTGCAGATATGGGTTAGCTATTACTTCTACAACTATCCACTTGAATTAGTATATATTTGCCCATTTTTTATGGTCCCATCTTCTCTCTTTTTCCAAGTCACACCTACACCTGTTACTACATCCAAATGTTCCTCCCTTTTTCCTCTTCTCTTTTTTCCCCATCTCATTTCTCCCTCCTCTGGGAGTATGGACCAAAATTATTTATGGGGAACAGAAGGTGGAAGGCCTGGCTTCTGTAAATGCTTCTCCACTGGACATGGGAATTGGCAGGTGGATCCATACTCCCAGCCCTGTCTCTCTCTTTACCTGGTGAGCAGGGCTCTGGGAAGGTGGGGTTCCAGGACACATGGGTGAGGTCATCTGCCCAGGGAAGTCAGGATTGCTGTAAGATATTTACTCCTCTTCAGACCCAGTAATCACCTGCCCAGTTCAAATGGCCTCTGTTCAAAATTTGTATAAGTTACCACATACACACCAGGGACTCTGCTTTTGGTGACTGTAAGCCAGGCAGTAGAATCTGTCCAGGGACTGTTCTTGTCTTCTGAGAACTGCACAAGCAGGGAGTTTTTTTTGTTGTTGTTGCCACTGGGCCTTCATTACTTAGCCAAACATTTGAGAGAGAAAGAGAGAGAGAGACCCCAGCACTGAAGCACTGAAGCTTCCTGAAGTGGGAGTGGGGCTTGAACTTGTGTCCTGCCTGTGACAACGACAATTTCTGGTGAGTTATCTTGCTTGCCTTGTTTTGCAAGTTGAGATGGTCACAGTGACTCTGAAGCCCCTGAGGCAGACATGGAAACTGACCCTAGCAGCCACCTCTTCCACTGTCAGCCAGTCTAGTCTGTCTTATCCGGAGAAGCCCTCCTTAGACAGCAGCTTGTCAGAGTGTCTCCATTCCCTGGAACATGTGGTACTGCTCCCAGAATAAGGTGAATTACCTCCAGAAAACCAGTGGTACAAGGCAGTGACTTTTCTCTCCTGTTCTGAATAAGTAACTGATGATATCCTCAATCTTGCTCTTAGTCCAAAATATAAATTATTTAATACCCACTCCTTCTGCTGAACTTTGACCTGCATCATACAGGATTAAGGGAGCAAAGTGGAAATGGAGGTTGTTTTGAATTAAAAGATATAAAGATTTGACCATATTTAGCCCATTTAGTAACTGGGCTCATAGAGGGAAGACAACTGAAGCTAAAGAAATTGTGTGACTAGCAACAATGAGACCAGGGTCTGGGTGGCTAAGCACCTGGTTTAGTGCACATGTGGTCATACTCAAGGAGCCAGGTTAAAGCCCCCACCCCAGATTTGGAGGGGGAAAACTTCACACGTGGAGGAGTAGCTCTGCAAGCATCCTTCTTCCTCTGTATCTTCTTGTCTCCTTTCAATTTCTCTCGGTCCTATCAAATAATATTAACATAAAGAAAACAATGAGGTTGATAATTTTTTTCTGTCATGTGAACATGTGAGTGCTTTTTAAAATGGCGTCTCTGTGAAGTGTTTTGTGAAATTTAACCTTGTTGCCATTGCTGTAAAATACTTTTTACAAAATCATATCGATGGGGTTTATAGTTAATAATATACTTTCCCCATATTTGGGAGCTACTCTCTGCCCTGATGCAGCTTTATGGTCCTATTACCAACTCTGACACCATCTCCCCAGACAATACCTTTAGCCCATCTGCATGTATTGCACTCAGGCAAAAATTAGTAAAATCATGGGTCCTTTGGAACACACCTAAAATAGACTTCCTAGCTTCTTCCAACATGAAGGCCCCAAATCTCATCTGCTATACTCTTACCTTTAGGTTCCTGATTATTAACCAATTTGTTAACCCTGATGAGGTTGTCTTCTCAGGATAGTCAGGTTAGTGTCAGTTTCCAGATGCTAGTATGATGCCAACTAAACTTCCCTGGACAGACAACCCCACCCATGTGTCCTGGAGCTCCGATTCCCCAGAACACCACCCCAAGAGGGAAAGAGGCTGGGAGTATGGATTGACCTGTCAACGCCCATGTTCAGCGGGGAAGCAATTACAGATGCCAGACCTTCCACCTTCTGCACCCCACAATGACCTTGGGTACATACTCCCAGAGGGATAAAGAATAGTAAAGCTATCAGGGGAGGGGATGGGATACAGAGTTCTGGTGGTGGGAATTGTGTGGAGTTTTATCCTTCTTGTCCTATGGTTTTGTCAGTGTTTCCTTTTTATAAACAAAATAAAATAAAGTAAAGTAAAAAAGAAAATCACAAAATGGAAAAAAATATATATATATACATTTCTTAACTATGATGCATGATTCAGAAAGCTTGGAAGACACTGAACACGAGAATATGAATGTTTGACATGGTTTCATACCAGACATTTGCTACTTCATGCCCAGATTATCACTCAGTAGCTTCTAACTATGCTGTCTGCCTGGAGTCTCTTCCCCTTCTGGTTCATCATATATGCTTCTTCTAGGCTGGTCTCAAGCAGCTCTTTGGAAATGTAACTCACCAGCTCAAAATACTTAAATTATTTTCCTATGAAAAAGAAAGTCCCCAGGGCCAGATAGTGGTGTACTTGGCTGAGTGCACATGTTACAGTGTGCAAGGACCCAGGTTCAAGCCTCTGGTCCCCACCTGCAGGGAGGGGAAGCTTCACAAGTGGAGAAGCTGCAGGTGTCTCCATGTCTCTCCCTCTCTATATTCCCCTTCCTCTTGATTTCTGGCTGTCTCTATCAAGTAAATAAAGATTTAAAAAATTCTCCATACTTAGCTTAGAATCAAAGTTCTCTACCTATCTGGAGGTGGTAAAGGATTCTATCTGGTGGAAAGGCACAGGAGGTTTGTGACAGTTTTATTGGTTTAGTAAGTTGTTATAAATAATAAATCTTGGAAAATAGAAAAGAGACTAGAATGCAAAATGTGTGGTTTGGCCTTCAATATTTCTTTTTTTAATTTTTTAATATTTATTTATTGGATAGAGACAGCAAGAATTCAAAAGGGAAGGGGGTGATAGAGAGGGAGAGAGAGACAGAGAGACACCTGCAGCACTGCTTCACCACTCACAACGCTTTCTCCCTGCAGATGGGAGCCTGGGGCTTGAATCTGGGTCCTTACGCATTGTAATACATAAGCTCAACCAGGTGCACCACCACCCAACCCCCAGCCTTCAATATTTCTACTCCATGTTAATACTTTAAAATATGGGAGAGACAGAAAGACTTGATGCAAGCAACCAAATATTCTCTGAGACAGACTTTTCCCTATGTTCTCATTGACTTGTTCTTCATCAGCTTTATTATTTTTATTATTAGTGATTTAATAATGGCTAAAATATTTTAAGATTACAGCGGTACAGTTCCACACAATTCCCACCACCAGAGCTCCATGTCCTCTCCATTGGAAGCTTCCTTGTTCTTTATCCTTTGGGAGTATGGACCAAAGATCTTTATGGGATGCAGAAGGTGGGAGGTCTGACTTCTGTAATTCCTTCTCTGCTGAACATGGATGTTGGCAGGTTGATCCATACCCCCAGCCTATTTCTATCTTTCCCTAGTGGGGCATGGATCTGGGGAGGGGAGTTTCTGGGACACATTGATGAGGTCATCTGACCAGGAAAATCAGGTTGGCATCATGGTAGCATCTGCAACTTGGTGGCTGAAGGCAGTAAGATATAAAGCAAATTGTTCAATAAACAGGAACTCAAAGTTGGGCATTGAGCAGATGAAATTCAGGGTCTTCCTATGGGAAGAAATTAGGAAGTCTATTTTAGGTATGTTAGGGGCTGTGACTTTACTAATTTTTGCCTGAGCCTGATAGCTAACATGCAAGTGGACTAAGTTTTATCTGGGAAGACAGTATCAGAGTTGTAAATAGGCCTAGAAAGCTGGATTAAGGCAGAGAATAGCTCCCAAACATGAGGAAAGTATATAAATTCCGTTACTCATAGTCCATAGTCACAGCTGGGAGCATTCTAGGCTACACTCATTTTTCTCTAAAATGGAACAAGAGATAGAGATAGATAGATTGAGAGCAGGAGAAATGTATGGCAAAACAGTGCACTATCCAGATCAACAATTTTACTGGCCCATTTTCTATGCGTCTTATAATTTGAGGATATTAAGAACTGTATGTGTTTTCAACTGCTCTTAAATAATCAGCAGTAGGGTGAAAGTAAGCTTATTTTCCATGTCAGCGGTAGCCTTTACATGTTTGAGCATAGATGAGAGGACCATGGGCACACAGTAACACAATAATCAATAGGAGTTGGGGTATCCCTGAGGGTGGCCATAACTATCTAGCTGAGCCAGGAGAATTCTAAGACCTGAAAACTAAGGGTGAAAGTTTAAACACATACTTGTTCTAACTAGAAACCAGCCATTCCTTTTTGAGTTTCAATTCAACTTGGACTGAGAACAAGACCACTTTAGTTTCCCAGCTGTCTTGTGACTCTTACCCTCTTCTGCTTATTCCACAAAAGCAATGGACTTTTGCTTTATCAGAAGTATCCACTCACAGGAAAAGATCATCTTTGAAGACTTTTCAACTTTTAAATCTTGGGGCTATAAAATCCTTTAGCATCCAATTGCATCAACATAGCATATAAATGTTATAGAGCACAAGCGTTGAGGTGTGGCTGTAAATTATGTAAGCCTATCTATATGTATGCCTATTCATGCTGAGATGCATGCAGATGGTGAGAAATATTCTTTCCCCATTGCTGTAGTGAGTTTTCTTCCCAAGATTTGTGCTGGAGACATCGGCAGTGTCTCCTCTCTCTACAGATGACTAATGTGAAGAGGTAACTTTGGAAATTGCACTGCCCTGTAATCGCCCATATTGTGTACTGTGGATAAAACTGATTAGAATAATATTGAAATTCCCCCAAGGGATTCAGCAATTATAAGTCAAGTCCCAAATGGAAAAAGCTTTTTTGAAAGGTTGGCAGATGTCTTAATGAAAATGAAGCATTACAGTAATATATTAGGGCCATTTTTTTCATTATTGACAAGCAAATCACTAAACTCTATAAATTACTGGATGAGACAGGCAGGATTACGTTTGAATGGTTAATCAAATATTATATTTAAATGCTTATTTGTTAAAATTTTTTATATGGATATCAGTAGGCCAGCCGTTGCCCTTTACTAAAAGTTCCAATTCGGCTTTGGTTTCCGAAAATTCAAATATTTAAATTTACACTTATGAGGAATCGGGTTCAACCCCAAGACTAGCAGCCATCAGGTCAAAGTCAACACAGAAAAGTGCCAAAGTGAGTGTTTCCCTAAAACAAACCCACTTGCTTGGCATTTCCACTCCCTTCTTTTTCTTGTTTGTGTTTGTCTTCAAACAGCCTCTTATAAAAGAACAACACTGAAATAAATCTTTGAGGAACATATACAGCTATTTAACAAATGATATAGGTACACATCACTACTGCACATGCTGTGTGTGTGTGCCTGTGTGTGTGTGTGTGTGTGTGTGTGTGTGTACATAAATGACTTAAATTTTTTCCTGCATTTATTTCCAAGGATTTGACCAAGCACCAAAATACCATATACATATTACTTACTAGGGCAAATGTGTTCTAATAGATATTTGTTCCAAGAACAGGAATCTTTCTGTTTCATACCGCACATGAATATTAAATAAGCTACCTGCTGGCAACTACACAGTACTGTAGTCTCTAATTTTAAAAGTACACTGTATTTTAATACCTATTTTTAAAGAGATATCAATTTTTATGGAGCAGTCCATGCGTTGTTGATGGATAAATCACCCAAGCATGGTTAAAGGGAGCCTAATATCCAGCTGGTACCAGATCAGTTTAATTGTATCTCCTGACCTCAGCTCACCTGAGCCTGTATTAAAATCATAATCCAGTTCAAGTGTAAAAATGATGTACTGTTTGTTCGCCCTGTTTATAGAGGGGCAAACATACAGTTAAATGCATATGGTTAAAATTAGTGTAGTCATTTGAAAAGGTTGAGTTAGATCAAACTGCCTCTCAGCGTTTTCCCTGGCCTTTTTTTATTTAAATAACGAGACCTGCATCACCAGATGTGAGAGGCTGTTAAGAAAGTTGTAGTGGCTTTTTCAGGACCACCAGAAGCTTTCTCCCCTCCATCAAACACAAAAAGCTTTCAGGCATCACTTAATAATAAGTTTGTTCACTTTATGAATGTATTCGGCAGGCAGCAGGACAGAAACTTGGGGTATTCTAAACTCTTGAAATGTGGTCCTGCTTTGGAATGACTGAAACAGCAGTCCTTCAGCTTATTTCCATGTTCATTCGAGTAAAATATCATATTTAGATTCAGCAACAATTACATTTTTAAAAATTGCATTCCCTCGGTTGTTTTTTTTTGTGTGTGTGTGTGTGTGTGTGTGTGTTTTCTGTTTCTGTTTTAAGAGACAAGAGACATTTTATGTCCTAAAGTGCTGCCCCATGATCAGGGAAGTGGTTCAGTGGATAAAGCCTTGGACCCTCAAACATGAGGTACCAAGTTGGAGACCCAACATTCATGTGTCAGTGTGAATCTCTGGTTCTCTGACTTTGTCTTCATTCCTCGCCTCTCTCGTAAGTGTATAAATACTTCCTTTAAAGTTCTGCTCCAGCTAGACCTATATTGATCTTAATCTTTCCAAATGCTGAACTGAAAACATTTAAAGGGTCAGTGGTCTTAAATTTTAACTCAAGTCAGTGCAGTAGTTCACCTGAATAGTGTGCTGCTTTGCCATGGACATACACAGGTTTGAGCCCACCTACCCCAAGCTTTGATGAGATGGTTCCCCCCCCATGTGTGTGTGTGTGTGTGTGTGTGTGTGTGTGTGTGTGTGTGTGTCTGTCTGCTTCTCTCTCTCTCCATATATATATCTAAATAAATAATTCACTAATACCCATCACAATTCAATTTTTTATTGAAAACATTTCAGTGCTCTGAACAGACTTGAGTCTGACTCCTCACAGCATATAATTCAACCCTTCCTAGATCTGTTTCATCATGAGTACCTTATATCCCTGAGTCTGGAGATATGTCTATTGCCACTTTGCTTCAGAGGATTCAAAGAAGTTCATTTTGCCCAAGTCCCATTTTTTGAGTGTCAAAGTCAGTACTTGGCTATGTGTCTGATTCTGTCTTCTTAGCCATTGTGACAAGAACTAAGACACAGTAGTTCTGAAGCTGTGACAAGCATCAAAATCTCTTCACATTTCCTGGAGAGTTACTAAAACAAAAGTAAAATTTCAGATATGCATACAGATGAACTCTTGTCTAAGACAGTGACCATATCTGGTCACCGTTGATTTTTAACCAAGCAAGCACTTTCTGTGTCCATAATTTACAGTATGGGTTCTTTCCTGCATCTCATCCTCTACCCGTGTTCACTGCAGCACATAGAGTTGGCTCTAAAGCAATAAACATATTAATCATTTTGATTGATTTGGTGGATATGACTTTCAGACTCTAATTTTTATCATCTTCCAGGGAGAATTTACAAAATATAGTTTATCTCTCTGAATTTACATAATATCAGATTGACTCCAGAATGATAAAGATGCCCCCCAACACCCAGAGAGGAAACTCAAGATCAGAGCACCATATCGATTTTATTCTATCTAACTCCACCCCCTAAAAAACAAACAGCGCAATACTATATTTCAACTCTCTTTGAAAGCATTTGCTGAATAGTAAATTTAACTGAGTCTAGAGGCTGAATTAAATGTCATGGAAAGATCTGTGGACTTGCAATAGGAATTATATCCTCATTATCAATGTAGCCAAGTCATTGAGAGAACCAGAACTGTCTGTTTCTGTTGTATTTTTCTTAAGCTCTTCATATAAAGTTGGGTTAATTGTTAAGGAGTTCATCCTGAGCCTACTCTCCTGGATCAAGTCCCCTAGTGCACACTCCAGCCCTCACCTCGTCCTCCATGACTACCGGATGCACACGAGTGTGTGACCACATCTCAGGATTGTCCCGTTCATCTTCCGCACACAATTCTTCAGCTTCTTTTCCATGATGCTGACCTGACAGAAATCATCTCCATCAGTCACTTTCAGTTGTGTTATAATAGATGGAGTGAAGTCTATACCCATAGTCGTGTTTTGTGAGTTCCAAACATAGTCTTTCTGCTCGAGACTGTTCTCAAGGACTCAAGTTCAAACCCCTGGTCCCCACCTGTAGGGGGGGAAGCTTCATGGGTAGTGAAACAGAGCTGCAGGTGTCTCTCCGTCTCTTTCCTTCTCCATGTCCCTCCCCTCTCAATTTCTGTCTCTATCCAATAATGAATGAATAAGTAAAAATATTTTGTAAATACTTTGCGTATTTATTATTTATTGTATAGAGACAGAGAGAAATTGAGAGGGAAGGAGACACAGAGAGGGAGAGAGAGAAAGAGACACCTGCACCATGCTTTACCACTTATGAAGTTTCCCCCCTTGCAAGTGGGGACTGGAGGCTTTAACCTAGATGTTTGCACATGTTAACATGTGCATTCAACCAGGTGTAGCTCCACCCAGCCCCAGGAGAAAAAATATCCACAGTCCTATTGGGGAAGTATTTCACCAGGTAAAGTGCATCTATTATCATGGACTCAACCCAAGTCTTGCTACTGTGGCATATTGCCTCATTTCTGACTATCTATCCGAATTAAAAAATGAAACAAAACAGTGTCACAGGGTAATGAAATCTATGTGCAAGACCTCGACTCCTAAAAAAAAAGGTTAATGGTAGAGCAGTTGTTCAAGTGCCCAAATTTGGATGACTTTCTCACGATTGTCATATTCGAGAATAAGCAATGACTTTGAAAAAGTTTTTAAAGTGTTTAAAATGATAGAAGCTGATCATTCTTAATTCATTATGTGGAACCTGATAGTTCTTGTGAATATATGTTAATACACAAATAATATTTGAGTATATGTGATATACCAGGCAGGTTCTCTGTGATTTCACATCTTTAGCTAATTTAATCTTTGAAAAAAGAACTCTGAGTTAAATACTATTAAAAACCCAGTGTCAAGAATAATCTATAGCACAGAGAGCTTAGGTTAATGTCCCAGTAGTGCTCTGTAACATGCTATCTGAGGAGAGATCTGTGTACATCTATGTTCATAGCAGCACAGTAGCTGGCAATTGACAGAAATAGCATTAAGATTTCTTCTAAGTTTGTGAGGGGTAGGGCTTGAACCCAGTTTGTACACATGGCAAAGCAGCACACTGTTCAAATGAGTTCTTTTACCGGCCCAGGAAGGTAGGGATTTTGTAAAATTTCTGTACATCTAAATAAACCTATAAAAACAAAGAAGGACAATTTGGTTCACCAAGACACAAATATTTGGTGTCTGGAAAATTCACTGAAAAAGAGAGATATAGTTTCCAAGAATTCTAAATAGTAGAAGCAATATTTCCAAGAAGTAAATACTAAAATCAAAGAGAAATGCATGCACCCCATACCTCTGCCTTTACCCAGTAGCATAGAGCATGCTACCAGCCAGACACACATACACACAGGCTGTCCTCATAAACAGCACTGGCACATGGAGAACATGGATGCCTTCCTCTGAATCTGTCTTCCATGTAAGATAGCTACCTACTTTCAGAAGCAACTAACTCCTACAGAGTGTGGCATTGAGTTGGATTCCATACTTAAAAATATTCTATTTCATCAAAAATATTAATAAGTGGAGGAATAGTTTTTTTATCTGAGGCTCTAAAACACATCTGCTATTAAGTCAGAGGCTTTATCCTATTTTACTTTTTAATAAAAAGAAAACTGATTCACTAGGATTTTTCAGCCCCATTGTACTGACTCTGTGGCAGAAATAAAGTCTGCTGAGTGAGCATCTCAGAGAAAGGGGGTAACATGTTGTGCTTTTTGTCCTATTTTAGCTAAAGGTCAGTAGGATTTTTAAAATAATATTTTCTAGAAATATGAAATAATAATGGCATTTATATAATTATTCATGTTAAGGAGGAAACGATCATTATAAAATAGAAAAAAAAAGTGTGAGGGGTCTTTTTGTGTTTTCTTTAAATGTTCAAAAACCTGAACAAAAGTTTAGGACTGCTGAGTTTTCTTCATAGATGCTTTTGGCTATTTGTCTACAAGCACTGCTACTCTGTCTCTCCTTCACTCATTCTTTGCTGCCATCTCTCCCTCATTTCTCACTTTTTCTTGACTTTTCCAGAATACTAACATAACAAAGACTTGCTTTCAGTCTTTGAAAATACTGGTGGCAGTAAGAACAAGGAGATAAACTTTCCCTTTTTAGGCAATTCTTCTGCCCAACACATATTTTAAGACTTCACTTTTTTCTCTTTCTTTTTTTAAACCTAGTCCAAACCTGCTAAAACATTTACCGTCTCTACTACCTAATGCATTTATTCATGGCCTATATATATTCTCCTCCACAACCTCTTCCTTCATGTCTTCATTTTAATAATATTGCTATGTGAAAATTGCTAGATGAATTATTTACTTTTTTCTATTACACAGCAATAAACTGATAACCTATCTCTGTAAACACATTTATAATAATTTAAGTTAGTCTTCTCTGCTTATTTGTTGGTTGGCCTGCCTGTCTTCTTTGCTCTCCTTTTTACATTCAATTCTCAAGCTCTTGGCTAGGATGGACTCGAGTTATTTTATTTTTGTTTGTGTTACAATGAAAAAAACTGCTAATCAGATGCAAAGACAAATTCAGTAGTCCCTTTTCATTTCACATATACTTTCATTAGCATTAAGTATGGAAAATTAATTGCTCTTTAATTACAAGTTCACAGAATTTAATCACGAACTACAAATAATCAAGTTAAAGAGTTATGCTGTGGACTAACTATAATCAACAAACCAAGCAGTTCTGCATTGAGGCCAGAACCCAGGTGATAGTCATGATCTCTAATTGTGGACAAAGGTGTGATTTCAAGCTCTCATTTGAGAATACTGTTTCTCAAGTATTTAACCCTTCATTTTTTCCTTACCTTTTTTAAAAAAGCCAAATATTTTTTAAAATTTTTTAAACTTTGTTTATTTGATTTGAAAGAACAGAGAGAAATGGAGAGGGAGGGAGAGATAAGAAGGGAAAGTGGGACAGAGTGACAACTGCAGCACACGTAATCAATAAGCCTACCTCAAGTCTCCATTTGTAAGATGTCACTATTAGAAATCAAAATGGGGACATGCTCCCATGTTACAGGCATTCTGCATTCTACATAGTCATCCAGAGAGGCCCCTATTCACACCACCTCACACAAACGGAAACATCATCTAAATGATCTGCCTACCCTGGTTGGGTTGAGCTGTGCATTGAGCTAGCACAGTAAAGTAGAATTCAGAAGGAGAGAAACATCCTCTATGCCAGGGTGATCAGACCATAATATGAGTCATAAATAGCACTTGACCTTCATTGAAGGATAGTGTCCCAAAGGAAGGAGAGAGCTGTTAAAAATGATAAAGGCTTCTCCTCTGTCATGTCTTGGATGGGCCTCGGAGGTATCATGGTGAATAAGATAAGCCAGCAAGAGAAGGACAGATACCAAGGATCTCACTCATAGGTTGGAATTAAGAAGTAAGAACAGGGCAAGGATAGATAGCATAATGGTTATGCAAACAGACTCCCATGCCTGAAGCTTTGAAGTCCCAGGTTCAATACCCTGCACTACCATAAACCAGAGCTGATCAGTGCTCTGATTAAAAAAAAAAAAAAAAAAAGGAGATTCCAGAAGATGGCAGAATGAGAAGCTGCTTGAGCTGGCTTGAGCTCCAACCACATCTACTGGAAACAGTAGGATTTTTTGCCTTTAGTAGGACAGTCAATAAGGGGTCCTAGCGGTAACACCAAGGAGGTGACTATAACTCAATTTGGGTTAGAAAATAGAGTAAAAAGAAAGGGAAAAATTTTTTTAATTATTATTCCCGAAGTGTACCCCCTCTGCCCACCCCCCTCATAACCAGTCCTGGGGGCCAGAGATCTGCTCCTAGCAGGAACCCCTGCTGAGCTTCTTTCTTTGCCAAGATTCCTGTCCCACCAGGGGGTGTCATTCATTCTAATTCTATTCCTTTCTGAAACCTTTGACCTTTTTTCTTTCTAAGTAGCCAATCAGCTGCCTCTGCTCAGGGGGCCTGAGGCAATCTGGAGCCATCCAAGCTGAAGACAGGACAGGATTTTTACTCTGTTCTATATTATTATCAATACAAGATAAACACGTATCCCTTTCCCCCTCTCCTTCAGGTTGACCAGAATTAACTCTTACTGTATTTTCCATTGCTAGGGTACTGGGTATCTTATTCACTGTAAAGTAACTTGTTTCACTCTTCTTACCACCCCTAACCATTCTCTCCCTCTCCCCCACATAACTAATTAAATAATAAAAAATATATAAATAAATAAATAACTCTTTCCTTTCACTGATCTTTTATTACTGTTCTTTTTCTTATATTTTCCTTTTTTCTCTTTCTCTTTTTTTTCTTCTTTTTCTCATAATTTTCATCCTTTCTTCCTTCCACCTTCAGCTTTCTGAATTCACTGATACACTTTTGGGAATTATTTTGGGGAAGAAATCTGACTCAGAGTGGATTCTCTGTGTGTATCTCTGCTCTACTTCCCTTTCTCCTCTAGCTACCCCTAGAATATACAGTGGATAGTAGATTTGCATAACTGTCTATTCCTGCTATTCTTGTCTAGTCCTGAAGTTTTTTTTTGTTTTTTTTTTACTTTCTTAACAATCAGCTGCCTCTGCTCAGGAGGCTTGAGGCAATCTGGGACAGGTTTTTTGCCCTGCTCTATTTTATTTTATTATTAATATTATATAAAGGTGTATCTCTTTCCCCCCCTCCTTTAGGTTGACCAGAATTAACTCTTAGGGTATCTTTCATTGCTAGGGTACTGGGCACCTTATCCACTGCAAGAGGAACTTGTTTCACTACTTCTACCTCCTATACAGACTGTTCGCTTCTACCTCCTCCTAGCTAATTAAAAAATAAAATAAAATAAAAAGTAAATTAATCAATTAAAAAACTTTCCTTTCACTGCTATTTTATTACAGCTCTTTTTCTTACCTTTTTTCTTTTCTGTCTCCTGTTTCTCTTTTTTTCACCTTGTCTTCCATTTCTTCCTTCCTTCTTCTCTGTCTTTCTGAATTCACTGATATTCATTTGTGAATTATTTTGGGGAAGAAATCTGACTCAGAGTGGACTCTCTATGTGTGTATCTCTGCTCTATTTCCCTTGCTCCTCTTGATACCCCTACAATACACAGAGAATAGTAGATTTGTATAATTGTCTATTCTTGCTATCCCTTCTTTCCTTTCTCTTTCTTCTTCACTTGGACTTGTTTACTATTTTTTCACGGACTGGAGACATTGTTTGGCTAACTGGTAGTGATTAAACTGTTTCAATCCTTGCTTCAGTTGCTATTGTAATTCCGGAGGTTGGTGACTGCACTTCATAAAGGTATTTAGTACAGTGTTGCTTGTAATCAAAACACAAAAACTGAGGAACAACAGAACATAAAAATAAGATACACACAAATCAAAAAAATGGGTAGATAAAAAACAAATAAAACTGCTACTACAATGAACGAAGACAAGAGCCCAGAAGAAACTACAAATCAGCCAGAAGTAACCATAGATAAGAAAAGTCCACAAGCAATAACAAACTTATTAAACACAGAAATAAAAAAAACATTGGAGGAAAGGAATAGCAATATTAGGGAAACAACAGTTGAGACCCCAAAGGAAAATACTGATTATGTTGAGGCAATTAGAGAACTGAAAGCTGAAATAGCTGAACTGAGGAAAGAAGCTGAGGGAAGGGAAAGCAGACTAACAGAAGTAGAAAACAGAATTAGTTAGACAGAGGATGAGCTAGAGAAAACTAGTAAAGAGGTAAAAGAGCTCAAAAAGTGATTGAGAGACACTGAAAACAACAACAGAAAAATATGGGATGATCTCAAAAGAAGTAACATTTGTATAATTGGCCTGCCAGAGGAAGAAAGAGAGGAAGGGGAATCAAACATTCTAGAGGAAATAATAGAAAAAAACTTCCCAGACCTGAATAACAGAAAGGACATCAAGATTCAAGAGACCCAGAGAGTTCCAAACAGAAACAATCCAGACCTGAACACACCAAGACACATCATAGTCACAATGAGAAGAAGTAAGGATGAATAAAGGATTCTAAAGGCTGCAAGAGAGAAACAAAAAGTCACATACAGGGGAAAACCCATAAGACTATCAGCAGACTTCTCCACTCAAACTCTAAAAGCAAGAAGAGAATGGCAAGATATTTATCGAGCCCTGAATGAAAAAGGGTTTCAAGCAAGGATAATATATAATACTAGACTTTCATTCAAACTAGATGGATGGATCAAAACCTTCTTAGACAAACAACAGTTAAAGGAGGCAACCATCACCAAACCGGCCCTGAAAGAGGTTCTAAAAGACCACTTATAAACAAGACATCACTATAATACTTGCAATATATCAGAACAAATAAATATTTGTTGAACAATGGCACTACAATATATTAAATCCATAATATCAATAAATGTCAATGGCTTAAACTCACCCACCAAAAAGCACAGAGTGGGGGATGGATCAGGAAACATAACCCAATCATATGCTGCTTCAAGAATCCCACTTGACCCAGCAAGATAAACACAGACTTAAAGTGAAAGGATGGAAAACTATCATACAGGCTAATGGACCACAAAAAAAGGCAGGAACATCCATTCTCATCTCAGACACAATAGATTTTAAATTAAATAAAGTAATAAAGGATATGCAAGGACATTACATAATTATTAGAGGATTAATCAGCCAAGAAGACTTAACCATTATTAACATCTATGCACCCAATGAAGGGCCATTTAAATACATGAAGCACCTACAGAAAGAACTTCAAAAATACATCAATAGTAATACAATAATAGTGGGAGACTTCAATACCCCACTCTCACACTTAGATCAACAAAGCAGAGAACCAACAAAGATACAAGAGAATTAAATGAAGAGAATGACAGAATAGACCTCTTGGACATGTTCAGAGTCCTTCACCCCAAAAAACTGGAATACACATTCTTTTCAAATCCACATAACACATACTCAAGGATAGATCACATGTTAGGCCACAAAGACAGCATCAATAAATTCAAGAGCTTTGAAATCATCCTAAGTATCATCTCAGACCACAGTGGAGTAAAACTAACATTTAACAACAAACATAAAATTATTAAAAGTCGCAGAATTTGGAAACTAAACAACATACTCCTTAAGAACCACTGGGTCAGAGAGTCACTCAAGCAGGAAATTCAAATATTCCTGGAAACAAATGAAAATGAAGACACAACCTATCAAAATACTTGGTACACTACTAAAGCAGTATTGAGAGGGAAACTTATAGCCATACAATCACATATTAAACAACAAGAAAAAGCTCAAATGAACAACCTTACTGTACACCTCAAGGACTTAGAGGAAGAGGAACAAAGGAACCCTAAAGCAACCAGAAGGACAGAAATCACTAAAATAAGAGCAGAAATAAACAACATTGAAAATAAAAGAACTATACAGAAGATCAATGAAGCCAAATGTTGGTTCTTTGAAAGATTAAACAAAATTGACAAACCCCTAGCCAGACTCACCAAACAAAAAAGAGAGAAGAGTCAAATTAATAGAATTGTAAACGATGGAGGAGATATCACAACTGACACCACAGAAATCCAGAGAATCATGCGTAACTTCTATGAAGAACTATACGTCGCCAAGCTGGAGAATCTGGAAGAAATGGAAGCATTCCTAGAAACATATGCCCTTCCAAAACTGAACCAAGAAGAACTACAAAACCTAAATGCACCGATCACAGACAAAGAAAGTTTTTAAAACACAGACTGAGTCTTTTTAATATATAGGCTGTGTATTTGATGTGTGGACTCTCTCAAAAGCCTAGACCAAGTAGATCAGAGGCAATCAGTGGCACAGCTATTTACAAGATACTGCGTTCTATACAGCAAACCCTAAAAAAAGGACTTTTCAAAGTTAACCCAATTACCAAATAATGTGATGATAACATTAACTATCCATTGTCTTTTTGAACCCTAAGATAGCAGGAACCTCACATCTCCACTATAGAGCCTATATATCTCCCAGTCCTGGGATCTTAGGATAGGGCCCACTTTCCTGTATGCCTCTCCCAATCTATATCAAATAATATTGCATCAGCCGATCGCAACCTCATCAATGCAACGATTGCCACCTCAACATGCTTCAGCTCAGACTGTGTCCAGAGACTTCACGTGTGGAATGACAATCTTTCAGCTTCATTACTCCGGTGAGACCTTTCCTTTCATAGCATTCTCTAATTCCATCCCAGGTGGATCACTTTCTAACAAAGTCCCAAAACCTAGATATACACCAGGTTTTGTAAGAGAGGGCATATGTTCACACAAATCCATAAACAAATGCAAAATATATACCTGAAAGCAGAAGTACACTAGAGTTTTCAGTGAGTACCCCTCCCCAACACTTCCTCTCCACTATTCCAAGCTTTGGGTCCATGATTGCTCAACAATTTGTTTGGCTTTGTATGTTAACTCTCTTTACAGCCACCAGGTTCCAGATGCGGTCAGAATACCGGCCAGGCTTCCCTGGACTGAAGACCCCACCAGTGTGTCCTGGAGCTCCGCTCCCCAGAGAACCACCCTACTAGGGAAAGACAGAGACAGACTGGGAATATGGACTGACCAGTCAATGTCCATGTTCAGCGGAGAAGCAGTTACTGAAGCCAGACCTTCCATCTTCTGCAACCCATGACCCTGGGTCCATGCTCCCAGAGGTATAGAGAATGGGAAAGCTATCATGGGAGGGGATGGGATATGGAGATTGGGTGGTGGGAATTGTGTGGAGTTGTACCCCTTCTACCCTATGGTTTTGTTAATTTATCCTTTCTTAAATAAAAAATAAATTAAAAGAAGAAGAAGGAGGAGGAGGAGGAGGAGAAGAAGGAGGAGAAGGAAGAGGGGGAGGAGGAGGAGGAGGAGGAGGAGAAGCAAGAACAGTAAGGGCTGTATGTACCAAAGCAAAGGACTCTTGGGAGGCATGTAGGGGAGTTGTGGTACTGACATGATGCTAGCAACGAACATAGGTTGAGGGAGAGAGGGTCTTATAGACACTTCTTATGGAGAGATGGGAGGTTGTGCCTATCTGTGATCAACTAAACTGTAAACCACCAACACATGCCCAAAAAGAAAAACCTATAAGGAGGGGAATGGGGGTGATCCAAAGTAACTTGGCATGAGACAGAGGAACAGTGATTGCTGGTGTGACCGCTGCTATTCTTGCTTTAAGATCCCACTGCTCAATTGCTTCATTTCCAAGAATGTTGAGTGCTGAAATTCACATTTCAGTCCTTACCCAAAAACTACCCTTGCCACCCACAGAGATCCATAGGCATGGGGCAACTCTATACCCAGTGACCAAACTGTCACCATATTGAGGAAAGCTTCAGTGCTGGAATCTCTCCCTCTCTCTCTCTTTCTCTCTCTCTCTCTCTGCCTCCCTGCCTTATCTATCTCTATCTTAAAATAAGTAAATTAACTAACTAACTTGATCCAAGGCATATATTTAACTCACTTTCTTGTCTAAGATTCAAGCCTATTAAATACCCTTAAACTGAGTTAAATCTGGTTTAGATTAAAGTGTAAAAGCCTCCACCTTCTTCACCCCATCTTGAATGGAGCTTGAAGGAATCATGTTCAGTGAGATAAGTCAGAAAGAGAAAGATTAATATGGGATGATCTTACTCATAGGTAGAAGTTGAAAACAAGATCAGAAGGGAAAATTCTAAGCAGAAATTGGACTGGAGTTGGTGTACTGCACCAGAGTAAAAGACTGGGTGGGGAGTCAGGGGAGAGTTCAGGTCCTGAAATCATGATTGCAGAGGAGGACTTAGTGGAGGTTGAATTGTTATGTGGAAAACTAGGAAAAGTTACACATACACAAACTGTGGTATTTTACTGTCTACTGTAAATCATTAATCCCTCAATAAATAAATTAAAAAGTAAATAAATAAGTAAATAAAGTGTGAAAGTCCTGACTCAATGTGAGATGCTGCTTTGGGTCAACCCAACCCAAGCATTCTAGTACAACTGTTAGCAATGCCATTCAGCTATCTTCTCACTAGTTGTGTTCTCATCTTTTCTTACAGGAGTTTCTCAGAATACTTTCCATGAAACTGTTGCCACACAAATCTGTTTCAGTCTGTTTTCTTTCCTTTCTTTCCTGCCTTTTTTTCTAAGCTCACTTAAGAAAAATGTGGGGGAGAAGTTTTAGAGAACAATAAATGGATTGTATCAGCTATAGTGGAACTGTAGTTAGGCATAATTATTCAGGGTGTGAAACTTGAAGTCTTACTGGGAAGTCTTTATCTAAAAAACAAGATAGCTTTGATCTTATGCCAAGATTCAGGGGGGTATAAGTGGGAGGAATAAAATGTCTGGATTAATGATATTCATGCATGGATTTTAGTGTGGGCTATTTGAAAACTTCTGGTTATCTAGAAGTTATCACATGGTGCACAGGAATCTGACAATTCTTGTTCTCCTCTCCTTAACTAGATTAATATGCTATAAGTCAGGACCATACCTTTCCTTTACAAATATTTGATGATTAATTCATAAATTTGATTGTAGTTATCTTAAGATCCTGAAAGGCAGCTGTTCTCACTACTATACCACCAACACCATCTGATTTATCCCATCCTTATCTGCAGGCCTGGGCATTTAGGAAAACAATCAAAAGAGAGTGTTTTCTCAATAGTCATCACTCAGTGATTAATATCACATTCCACTAGCTTTTCTTTAATTAAAGTCAGAGTACTTCTGTCTTTGTCTTTGTTCTTCCAAATGTCTCATATTCCTATTTTCATTTCTCTTCCTTTCTCCAAGCTGATTTCTTCAAATAGAGGTGAAGATAGAGAAGGGAAAGAATCACAACACAGAAGTTTCCTTCAGTGTAGTGGGAGCTAGACTTGGACCTGGGTAGCACATTTAACAAAGCAGCATATGATTCAAATGAACTATTTACTGGCTCTGTTTTCATCTCTATCTATCACTGGATATTACTTCATGTTGCTTGCTCCAGTCCCCTATCACAGCTACATGGCAAATAGGATTACTGAATTTTTAGACACAGGTCACATTATCCCAGTTTACAGGAATTTAACAGGCTTGAATACCACATAAGAAACTTAATTAAATATATGCCCTAGACTGTGTATGTATGTGTGCGTGTGTGTGTGCGTGTATGTGTGAAGAGAAAGAGAAGGCAGAGAGGCAAAGAGTGAAAAAGACCAAAGAACCAAAGTTTCCTCCAGTGCATTGGGGGCTGGGCTTGCAGTGAGTTTGCACACATTACAAAGAAGCACACTAGCCAAGTGAGTTATTTCAGTGGCCCTAAACTACTTTTTAAGTGTTTTTTTTTTATGTTCCTGGATTTTGCCTTTTCTTCTATATATTGTGGCAATAAAGTTGAATTCTAAAGAAGCATTAGTTGGTGCAGTGTCAAATACTTTCAGTGAGTATGAGAGGGCAAATAACCAAGCTGTCTAGAAGGCTTTTGTTAGATTACCCATGGAATTATAGTTTGATTGCTAATTTCACTCTATTTTCTTGCAATTTTTCCAAATGTATAAAATTCTCACTACTTAATGCTATGCTTCAAACTGACCTCCAACATACATACTTTGTTCAAGATGTGGAAATCATTTCCTGAATCTTAACTGGGCCAAAGAGACATATGTGTATGCATATCCATGATATCTTCATAAATACATAATATGTTACATATATAAATGTTTTATACTTTTTTCATAATGAACAATATGTAGACAAACACAGAGACTGAGACAAGTGCAAACATAAATAGGAAAAGATTCTAAATAGAACCTATGAAGAAAGAGATGGACAGTACTTTGCTTGGGGAAAGAACCACTATATTTGGAAAGTTTCTGTACACTTACATGAAGCTTTTGACTGGACAAGTAAAATTAGTATGGAATCTTTTTATTTCTTAGATGAAAACAGAATCTTAGAAATTCAGAAGAAACCAGTAAATCTCTCTCTCTTTTCAAGTTTTCAGCATATCTTTACATAAGCTCTGTTCCCTCAAATGCCAAGTGACAGGGAGCATTATAAAAACATCTTCTGAAAGAATATTGTATTCCCTGATACCTAAAAAGCATTGTGATCGTTGGTTATTCTCTGGATGAATTCCTTATCTGCCTCAAGTCTTCTTTCTGCAAAGCTTTTGTTCAGGCATTTCTTTCTTACTACTACTTATAAAAATTGAGAAGGTCAAGGTGCAAGTGGTAAGAGCTTTGGGTACTTTAGAAAATCATTTCCTTTCCTCACCTATCATTTTCTCTAAAGCCTTCTTCTGCTGAGTCTTTATCAACTGTGCTTCACATTGTATAACAACCCATTTGAGCTCTCTCTGTGCAAAACACCCTTTTAGTACTAAGGAGTTTAAAGTCCAGTGAAGTCTTCTGTGGCAAGTCTGCTTCCATGCTACATGCCCATGAGGAGTAATCAGTTATGAGTAAACAAAATGCTCTTTCTGATTTATGATGCAATCATAGAGGTTGAAATTCATAGATAGATTCATGTTGCATAGGCATGTCTCGGACAGCGGCACCAAAATTTCATGTTGTCAGGGCTAGAGATGCAAAATATTCCTTAGAAAAACCATTTCTTTGAGAGCCTGGAGACAACTTTCCTTTGGACACAAACCACTATAGGACTTGGCAGGGCCCAACAGAAGGTCCTTCCTGGCCCAGAGTATTTTTATTAACAAGGTTTAACAAGGTTTACAAAACATCTGGAGTACAGACACAAAAGGGTAAGTTCAGGTGGGAAACAGAACAATGAGATAAATCGTTAAAAGACTTAACATGCAAGGTGTGATAACTGAATCTAAAGATACTAGATTTAAACTCAGCATATGAATGACTACTGGTTAACAGTAGCTGACTGACATCCTTCCTCCATATGCAAAGGTGTGGCCTTTGTGTCCAGGAGCAGTTGCTGCCCTTGAGTTTTTGCCCAGATTTGTTTGAGGAATCTGCAGGCAGTTTAGTAGAAAAAGAGTTTTTCAGGTGCTATGGATATAGATTCTCCAACAGGCTCAAAAAAAGACTAGATATTTGAGGAAAAACTTCAATATTGCTTGTCTCTAAGATAATGACAATTGAGATAAGACTATGAGAAGAGTCATAGAAATGGTCTACTGTTTCATTATTTTCATATTACTAATACTTACCATCTCTCATTTCTTTGATGTTGCCTAATGATAACTTTATTTTCTGTATTTGTTATTAATCTACAATTTGTGTTGGAGCAATCTCTGTTTGTCTTTATTACTTCAGTAGTTAAGTTCAGCTATTAGCTTCTAGCCAACACACTATGTTCACAGAAAGTTGAGTGAGACATTCTGAGTTAAATTTCAGCTGAGCCTGCCTCCTAACTTTATTTATTCTTATCATTATTTTTTAGTATTAATCTATATGGATGAGGAGAGTTTTGCTATACTGGATTATGAATATTTCTACAGCTTCTCCATCTTTACATTGTTAGAGAAAATAATGGTCTCTGTTATATTGTAAATATTTAATTCTACCTTTATTATTCCATGAACATTAAACTCTATAGTAAAAGTCATTCATATCTGGGCTTGGTATATTACACCAAAGTAAAAGACTCTGGGGTGGGTGGGAGGAAGGGTTCAGTTTCTGGAACATGATGGCAGAGGAAGACCTAGAGGGGGATTGAATTGTTATGTGGAAAACTGAGAAATGTTACACATTTACAAACTACTGTATTTTGCTATTGACCATAAACCATTAATTCCCCCAATAAAAGAAAAATTAAAAGTAAGTCGTATTTTACAAATGTGACTCAAGCTATAAAATTAATAGAGGTGAAAGAAATTCTGAAGGTATTTATTTATAATCCATCAACCTTTGGAGACAAAATAATATTTCCATTTGGGTTTAATAATTTGTGGAAGTGCCATGTTTCCTTGTAGCAGTAGGAAGGAAGATAGTCATACTTTTAATCCTATAGCCCTTTTATCTCAAGATGATAAATATGCTGCAACCATTAATTAATTAAGTGCTACAGACTTCCCACTGAAGTAGGTGAGTTTCCTGTCTCCAACTGAGGCCAGAGCTCAGAGAAAGGCTGAGTCTTTCCTAATGCAGCTAATTAGGCAGTGCTACACCACTAGGGAAAATTTCTGATCCCAGCTGGATATCAACTTGTGCCCTGAAGAAATGGAACTTGATAGCCCTTCACGTTTTTTTCATCCTAATCTCTGTCCCTGCTGTTGATATTCTTAATCATATCAATATCTTCTTCTTTTTGCTCCATTATAGAGTAGTTGGTCCACAGGGCATCTGCAGTCTAAAAAAAAAATTTACAGATGAAAATCACACTGTGTTGAAACAAACAAACAAACATCCTTATTGTCCATTTTTAGTGTGAGGTAGTCAGTAGCAAAGACTCATATTTAATTGGTGTTGTGATCACCCCTCAAAGGCAAGATGGCCTCACACTGTAAAGATTTGGTTTGGCTGTTTAGAGAGGTGAACACGCACAGGCACACCATAAAGGTAGACAAAGATTTCTATTTATATAATGAACCTTCATGGAAAGAGCAGAACAGGTTCCCAAGCTCATCTAAAAATGATTGAAGAGAGCAGGAAAAGGAGTCTGACTCCAAATTTCACTGAATGAATCAGGTTAGCTGTGAGTCCCACAGGATTTGCTTGGACCTATAGCGTATCCTTGAACCTAGAAGTACAACCCAAGGAGTGAAGGTTTTTTTTTTATTGTTGTTTTGGTTTTCATTTCTTTGTTTACAGCTTACCAAGAAATAAGGTAGAAGGGAAAGAGGAAAAGGTAGGTAGAGTTTAAAAACTAGCAAAGATCAAAGTCTAACTTTCTCTTTATGACAAGAGACAGCCTACATAAAACTCACAGGATGCTTGGTATATAACACTACATGAATTGCATTGTTAGATAAACATTTGGGAGGGTATAAAAGAAACATATCAATTTCAAATTGCCTAAGACTTTTTTTTTTTTTACTGGAATGCTTTAAGCATAGAATATAATAGCTTATCAGAGGCTAGTGTATGGGAAATCAAAGTATCTCTTCTAGAACATAGTAGTGAAATGTGGTTAAACCCAGTCAGGATAACTTACCCAGTAGAGTGTGCACCTTATCAAGAATAAGGATCTGGGTTCTAGGTTCAAAACCACGAGGGAGCATCACAGCACCAAGGTAAGGGCCACAGATGATAGAGCAGTGTTATAATCTCTCTCTCTCTCTCTCTCTCTTCCCCACCCCCATTTCTCTTTATAAGAGAAGTAAGGTCAGGTTGGAAGCACTAAAATATTCACACAGTGGAGGCCTGTGTGTTGTAAAATATCAATAAATAAAATTAAAAATAATGTGGCTAGGCTAATATAGCTTATCTGTATCCCTGTCCTTCTTAATCAACTCTTTCTTAGGAATAAATATATATATATATATATATATTAGCTAAAATGTCCACTATTACTTTTATGACATTCTTAGGAGTTCAAGGAACAAGATTATCTCTAACCATGTAACAGTTGTGGGGAAGATGGCAATAAAGGGAGTTAAATACAGAGTCATATAAATGATGTCATAATTCTGGCTTGACATTAATTCACTCACTGAAACAAAACACCTGTTTCCATTCTTAGGTATCATAGTTTTGAGAATCATACATGAATAATTTTTCTCTATATACTAGTTTTCTTTGAGTTATGCTGTCAGATCTTTCCTTGTTTTTGTAATTTAATTTACTGTAGAAAAAGAACTGAACAAAGCCATCTTAAAAATTTACATCCACATCAAGAAAGCCATGAAGAAAATATTTGAATGAACTTGTCCCAGCAGATAAGCTATGAACAACAGAAACTTCTCAGTAGCCTAACTTTCCCATAGATCTTGCATGCTAAACCAAATCTGGGAGATAATATAATAGTTATGCACAAAAAAAAAAAAAAAGAAGAAGGAGGAGGAGGAGGGATAGGAAGAGGAGGGAAAAAAGAAAGGAAAGAAAAGGAAAGGAAAGGAAAGGAAAGGAAAGGATAAGACACAAGAAAAAGCCTTCATACCTGAGACTCCAAAGTTTAGGTCAAAGGTTCAATCCATCAGCACCTCCCCCACCCCCACCATAAGCCAGAGCTGATCTGTGCTCTGATTATTATTTTTTAAATTCTCTTTAGGCACATTTTCCGTCTGTTCGCTGATGCAAAACACTATTTTCTGCCATTTGTGTCTCTTCTTCTCTCTTCCTTTATTATAAATTACTCTCTAAACATGTACCAGTAGCACCAAACATACTATTTTATTTTTTTATTTATCTGTACATAAGTAAAATGACTTGATTTGTTCTTAGTCATTCAACTAATTTATTGGACCATATTGTGTTTTGGGAAATGTAAAGCTAGACAGTTGATTCCTAGTGCAATAGTGTGCAGCTTGGCAAAGTTAGACAGGTGATTCCTGGACTGGTGGTATGCAGCTCAGTGGGAGAGAACAAGCCTGTGAAACTCCTACAGGATAGGCTCTATGCAAAGGTCTAACTCCATCATTCTAAATGTTGCCTGTGTGGTCGTGCAGGGTTGGGAGGGGGGCATTGACCATCATAAACTCCTTTAGATTCTTTAGAAGTAAGCAGATCACCACCAAGCATGGCACAGGCTAATGAGAGAAAAGGTAATGACAAATATTTATTTTTCCTAATGATAAATCTATCTCCTGTACACCTGAGAGAAACTCATAAATTCTGAAAAAGTTCAACTATGTCATTGTTGGTCTAAAAAGAGAAAAGAAAAGAAAAGAAAAGAAAAGAAAAGAAAGAAAAGAAAAGAAAAAAGAAAGTCTCCCAGTGAGGGGTATTGGGGATGGGCACAAGGAGGAAGCAGCTAAGATAATGCCTGCTCTAAGAATCTTCTCTCGGAAGGGAAGGGTCTGTAAAGAGTAAGGGGCATACCAAGTTGCAGATGCTACCATGAAGCCATCCTGACTTCCCTGGGAAGACAACCTTACCAATGTGTCCTTGAACCCCACCTCCCTAGAGCCCTGCCCCACTAGGGAAAGATATAAACAGACTGGGGGTATGGATCCAACTGTCAACACCCATGTTCAGTGGAGAAGCAATTACAGAAACCAGAACTCCCACCTTCCTAGCTTCTTTCCATATGAAGACCCCTAATTTCATCTGCACTATTCCTACCTTTGGGTTCTTGTTTATTAAACAATTTGTTCTGCTTCTATCTTACCACCTTTCAGCCACCAAGTTGCAGGTGCTACCATGACACCATACTGACTTCCTTGGGCAGATGACCTCACCAATGTGTACTGGAACCTCACCTCCCCAGAGCCCTGCACCACTAGGGAAAGACAGAAACAGACTGGGGGTATGGATCCACCTGCCAACACCCATGTCCAGCAGAGAAACAATTAAAGAAGCCACACCTTCCACCTTCTGCACCCCATAAAGAATTTTGGTCCATACTCCCAGAGGGATGAAGAATAGGGAAGCTTCCAATGGAGGGGATGGGACACAGAACTCTGGTGGTGGGAACTGTGTGGAATTGTAACCTTGTTATCCTACAATCTTGTGAATCATTATTAAATCACCAATAACTTTTTTAAAAGCGTAAGGCAAGTCCAAGCCACTATTCCCAGCATTTCAGTCTGCTTGAAGCCTGGGCTGGAGGACCCTGGATCACTGCCAAGCCGGCATGTCCTGCACACCAGCTGCTCCTGCAGGTAGCGGACTTAAGTTTCATCTTCAGGGGTCCTTACTGTGGAGCTGATTCTTTGGGCTAAGATACTGGTGAGGGGATGACACACTTATCATTCCCCTACAATGACCTGTCCTTTGCTACATTTTCATGAGGTAGCAGGATGTTTCAAAACTTAAATCCACAGACTTCAAGGAGGAGATATTCATATTACAAATAAGCAGTTACGGAACAGCAGGTTTGATCTACATCAAACCACTGGATTCCACAAAATCTTCTCTTCTCGGACACATTTAGTGTTGTTAAAATTCGGTGGCTCTTGCCGGGCCAGATAGCTTCACGGGCGGGTAACAGAGACGCAGAGACAACGGCTGGGCAGGGAAGCTGTATTTCTTTATTCAGGAACAACGATTCATAAACTAAGACAAACTAATCACCAAACAGAACTCGGCTGTCTCTTTGCGGCGGCGCAAGCACTCTCTCTTTCTCTGGAACTCAGGAACTCTCCAACTCTGGAACTCTGGCGGGGCCCCTTCGGGGCAGGGCCAAGCAGGCCCTCGAAACTAACTAGACTGATCTAATTCTCTTGGTGGGGGAGGGCTAGAACAAACCAATGTAAAGCATATGACAATTTCCCCTTTTCTTTTAACTAAATGGCTACAGTATCAAGGGTGTGGGGTGAACAGAAACATATAACATACAGGCATTTTTAAAAAAGAAACTGGCACAAACATGGAGAAACATGTAAACAACAAGAACCAGTGTGCTGTTAAGGGAAGGCCTGAGGGGGCCATATCTGCCTCTGTGGGCTAAACTTTATCAGCTTAAAAAAAAACATTTCTTGCCTCTGGGGGGCTACTTGCCTTGACGGGCATTTGCATGGGGGCGGAGAACGGCCTAGAGTCCCAAAGGCAGCTGGCTGCAACTTACTTACTATGAAACAAAACTTGTTATTAGCATATCTACTGCACCATCCAACGTTTCTAATAGAGAAGGAATTTGAGACTTTTACATATCAACAACATCTTTTAACCTTTTGTTACACCCATTCAAGATGAAACACACCCTAGGTGTGGGCCGGAGAGGAAACTTCAGGCATGAGAATAATTAGCATAGCCATTGTGCAATCTACCATTTCTAATAGAGAAGGTAATGGAGAGTTTTACATATCAACAAGTCTATTTAACCTTTTGTTTAGACCAACTTAGTTAAAATATATTGATTGTTAACTAATTTTTACCTCAGACTTTAAATGTAAGTTAATTTTATCTTTATGAGAATTACGTTGAAAACCTTTTTCATTTAACTTTGTCTAGTAAGAATTTAGCCTTAAAGTTACTGTTTACCAAACTTAAAACACACACATAAACATGGTCATTAATACACGAGGAGAGAAACCTTTGTTACAAAGACATGTCATTTTAAACACGAATTTAAATCTGTACTGTCTTAGTTGTTGGGGGGGGGGGTTACCATCCGGAGGTGGCTTACCGCGCAGCTTCACTTTTAGGAATTGTAGGTTGCGATCTGTGCACAAATCTCTGCGTATTCCAGCTTGTCTATCTTCACACCAGACCGGCGGCTGGAGATCTCGTGTGCCCAGTTTTGGCAGGGAGCCCGGGGGTCTGGGATCGTTCCAGAATTCATAGAAAGAGGGCAGGCAGGCCAGTTTTGTAGAAGGCGTGGGCCTAGGTGCCCAGGGGTGGTGGCCATGATAGGCCGCCACGGCCCTGCCCCATGGCCCTGCCATGTCTGCTGCCCTGTTTGCAGTGGCCGAGCAGTGTGGAGAGATCACGCATCCAGTGCCCTGTGCCACGCGGTGGAGAGCCGGCTCCTGTGGGCTGGCCTCGGGCTCCAGGGGCTCTTGTGTGCTGGCATCGGCCTCCTGCGGGCTGCGGGGCTGCGGGCGCGGTGCGCGGGGTTGTCTGGGCGCAACCGGCTGGCTGGCTGTTTAACCAGGTGGAAACAGCAGCTCCACGCCTCGCCTCCCGCCTGCTGGCTCTTCTCGCTGGCTGTTCTGAGTTCACCCGAGCGAGTGGAAACCACAGAGTGGTCCAGAGATAAATGTTCCAGAAACAGCAAAACAGTCTCGTGAAGAAAGAACAGAGGCCTTTGGAGATCTCTTCACAAGCAGAAGAGAAGGCCATAGTACATAGGTAGCCAAATTGTCTTTACTTATCTGAGAGATGTGCAGGTCAGCCCCACGTTGGGCGCCATTTGTTGTTAAAATTCGGTGGCTCTTGCCGGGCCGGATAGCTTCACGGGCGGGTAACAGAGACGCAGAGACAACGGCTGGGCAGGGAAGCTGTATTTCTTTATTCAGGAACAATGATTCATAAACTAAGACAAACTAATCACCAAACAGAACTCGGCTGTCTCTTTGCGGCGGCGCAAGCACTCTCTCTGTCTCTGGAACTCAGGAACTCTCCAACTCTGGAACTCTGGCAGGGCCCCTTTGGGGCGGGGCCAAGCAGGCCCGCGAAACTAACTAGACTGATCTAATTCTCTTGGTGGGGGAGGGCTAAAACAAACCAATGTAAAGCATACGACAATTTAGAAAGCTGGAGGTCATTTGTTTTTCTGAATGTGGGTGTAACCTGTTCTTCTTAATCTGTTTATTCCTTTAGGCTGTAAAAAGCCTCAACAGAGGTTTGTCTGTCACTCAAGGCAAGAGGCACAGAAGGTGGATCTAGGCAGAGTTACAAAGTTAATATTTTTTCCCAAGGAAAAAAAACAACCATGAGAAAGTCAGTTTCCTAAATCAGATGTGTAGGCTTGTTTGCTTATCTGTTTGTACTCATGAATGATTGTGCAAACTCAGATTACTATTTTGAATACCTTTTTAAAAATCAAAGACTTAAGTTTATAGAAGAATGTTGAGGCAAACAGACCTCATGTAAACTCCTAGTATCCAACACAGAATTCATTTCAAGGCTCAGCATTTGTAGATGCTCTTAATGTACTTGTATACTCAGTGACTGATGTGAAAGATTTATTTTCACCAATACAATTATGGGGCCCAGTGGTGGTGCACCTGATTGAGTGTACACACAACAGTGTACAAGGACCCAGATTCAAGCCCCTGGTTCCCACCTACAGGGGGAAAGCTCCAAAGTAGTGAAGCAGGGCTGCAGTTGTCTCTCTGTCTCTCTCCCTTTCTATTTCCTCCTCCCTCCTTCTCAATTTTTTCTCTCTATACAATAGTAAATAAATAAAGTAAAAAAAAAAAAAGCTGGTACAGTTGTTGGCTTTTCTTTGCATCTTTGCAAAAAGGACCAATTTGAACTTACATTTTCTTTCTTCTTGGCAGGGAAATAGGTTAATATCAGATTAGTTTCTGTCTTTATTAAACCAGTTCCTGACTGAGGTTGCACCAAGAGGACGGCTGCAACAGTGTAATTCACTTGTAACATTCTGCTAAGAAAACTGTGGCAGAGGGTCTTTTGACTTGTTTTAAATGTTCTCAGGATTTGAATGACAGGTCATTGTTGTTATGTCATCCTTAAAACTTTGAACAACCTGCCAGAAAGGGTGGAATATTCATCAGAATAACAGGACATTTCTAAGTAGAGAGACAGTCTTCAGTGACTTTTAAACAATCTATGCACTGTGACTTTAAGTTATTAGAATAAGTAAAGGGTCTCATTCTGCAGAGGAAGAATCTGAATGGAAGAGGATCATACAAAACAAAATTTCTCCCCATAAAAGTAAAAGTTACTGGAGAGTATTCTAATACCAACTGATGTTTGAGACTGAAGTTTAAAGTTTGAAAGAAACAAGAATCAACCAATTCCTGAGAAATGGTTCTCCCATAGTCTGCATTCTATGTGATATTGCTAGTGGTATTTTCACTAGCCAAAGATAGAAGAAACTGGGGGTTGGGCAGTAGTGCAGTGAGTTAAGCACACATGGCACAAAGTGCAAGGACCAGAGTAAGGATCTGGGTTCAAGCCCCCAGCTTCCCATCTGCAGGGGTATCACTTCACAGTCATTAAAGCAGGTCTGCAGTTGTCTATCTATCTTTCTCTCCTCCTCTCTCTCTTCCCCTTCTCTCTTGATTTCTCTTGTCCTATCCAACAACAACAACAGCTATAACAATAATAACAACCACAACAAGGGCAAAAACAAGGGGAAAAAATGGGAAAACAGCTCCAGAAGCAGTGGATTCGTAGTGCTGGCATTGAGCCACAGTAATAACCCTGGAGGCAAAAAAAAAAAAAAGGAAAAAGAAAAAAAGGTAGAAGAAATTTACTCATTTTGAAAATGGAAATCTTTTTCCCAAGTAGATGGTAACTAACAGTAGAAATTATGTCCTATTTACTTATGGCAAATTGTGAGTAGAGAGACAGTTTTTTGGTTTTTTTTTTTTCTAACTATTAAATCAACTTTCTGGTTATTCTGTTGAGATATGTCTGTGACTTAGGGTGGTAGCTCAACATGCAGAGCCAAAAATTACAGACAGGCTCTGGGTTCGATTCCCTGCACTGCAAATAGTAAAGCTGTGACCTGGCCCCTGTCTACCCCATCTCATAAGATAAATAAATCTTAAAAAAAAAAAGACCATAAATAAATATCTGACTGTGTATTAAAAGAAAGTTCTGTTTTCCTCTGGATAATGATTAAGACCCACTTGCTCTGTAGATAAATATCAGCTGTCTAACTAAATGGAAAGATTTAGCCTCTGTGTTTTTCTCCTCACTCAGCATGCATAAAAAAAAATGTAATCAGTCTTAATAATGTTGGAAGGAATGAAGCCAAAGTCTTCTAAACTGTTAATATTGACCAAAAATGCACACAGCCACAGCATCTGCCCCTTGCCATTCACAAGACATATGCTAATCAGAAGTAAATAGCATCCATCCATGACTAGACTGGCAAACTCAGAACTGATTTACAAATACCAAAGTGTTCCTTCCATCCTTACCATACGACAGGAAGAAAAAAATCCACTTTGTGAATTTGTCGATCCATATCCAGCTCCTAATAAGGAACAAAAGTCATCCTTTCATTGTTGTTATTGAGCCAACATAAGCAAGCACTGGACAAAGACTCAGAGATATCATTTCTCAATGAATTTACACCCAGAGAGGAAAAGGTTTATCTAAATAATAAAGACCACATTTACTCCATTTTTATTATTATTGTTAGATTCAGAAGCACACTGCATTGACTTGCCAAATAAAAGTAACATTTCTGAATACTTGGAAGTTTTCACTAAGCTGAAGAAGCTTAAAGAAATCAATTCACCTAAAGGGGAAAAAAAATTGGAACATGATGGCACTTGAGGACTTAGTGGGGGTTGAATGAGGAAAACTGGGAATGTTACTCATATAAAACTATTGTATTCTACTGTTGACTATAAACCATTAATCCCCCAATAAATAAATGTTTAAAAAAGAAAATTAGTTTTGAGCTCTTGATATCTTAATAGTTTGTATATCTGGACAGCTTCAGGATGCTGAATAAACTTCACCACTTCTATAGGAGATGACTTTTTGGTCTAATGGTTCCCTCCTTCAGCTTCTCTCCTCACATCTGGTCACCAAAGAGTCGTTCCGTCACCCTGCAGACTGCTAATGAGAGCCTCCATTTAATTAATACCATAAGAATTTTAATTCTGACTGAATCAATTTAACGTGATGTGACTTTGTCAGCTTTATTCCCCAAGTAAAAAGTGAGCCTGATGTTTATTACATACACCATTTCACGGGCCCTGAATTCCCTGCTGACTTAAACAAATTCTAATTAAGACTAATTAAAGCATCATTTATGAAAGAACTTGTGATAGCTATGCAAACATTCTGGGTGGGTATGCTTTGCATAATAATCATCCTAGTTAATATTAAGGCTAGGTTCTTGCCAATTAGGTCTTTGAAACAGAGTTATTCTGAATTTAGTCCCTTTCAGTATGAGCAATTAATTTTTTAAAAAGTGCTAAATTTGTGTAGTGGCTTCATTAACAAAATAAATTTAGACGTAGTCGTAGTGTTTGCATTTCTTTAACTAAGCATAATTCTTAACCCAGGTGACAGTTATTAAAATAAAATGATGCAACTCTCTAATCTGGTAGATTCCTAATAGCCATTCAAGTAAAAAAAAAAAAAGAAAGAAAAACTTGCAAGGTTTCAGTTCCTTTTATAAATCTTGTTAGTCCAAAGCATGCTACTGAAGTATGTAAATGTCCATAGAGAATATAGGCACCAATCATAGTCTACTATTTTCTAATAAGATTTTTTTTTATATTTATCAATCTGTTGCGGATTCAAAGTGTTATACAAGAAAATTAAATTCTTTAGTTTCACAATGACTTGATAGGCCAATATGTGAGGAAATGCTCCCAGATACCTGCTGAGTATAGTGAAATTAAAAATCCTTGCAGCATTCATAGCTTGCTTTGCCTTTCTTTCTGAAGTCTCTATTATACTGTCAGTATTCATTGTGCTGAAAAATTGAAGTGTATTAGAATGCTCTAGAAACTCCTTATATACTTTTCCTAGGACTTCATGACAGAGTCAAGTGAACTAACTTGGAGGGCCCAGGAGGTGAAAGAGAAAATAGAAAGAAAAAAAAAGACTCCTTTATTAAATGGGCAAAGGGATTGATAATAGGTGGCACCAGGAAAAGACTGAATGGAAAACCTTTTCTCACTCATCTTTACAAATACAGTGGACATAGAATTCAGGACAGGCAACTCACAGTTAGGAAACTATTAATAATAAAATAGCCTGAGCACATCAGAAATAGAGTTGACTAGCTTTTTCCTGCCCTGTTGAAATTCACTCAGAAATGTCACACAAAGTTCTGCCCTAGAGCCAGCAAGATTGAGAAATGCTTTATCTTATGGTATAGGGAAACAAGGAACCACAATCCTTCTTGTTCTTTCTTTTTTAAAAATTTTAAAAGTATCTTTATTGATTATTTATTGAATAGAGACAGCCAGAAATAAAGAGGGAAGGGGGAGATAAAGAAGAAGAGACACATCAGCACCCCTGCAGGTGGGGACCAGAGACTCAAACCCAGGTCCTTAAACATTGTAACATGTGTACTTAACCAGGCATGCTATCCCAGCCCACTTTTTTTCTTTTTAACCAGAGCCTAGCTCAGCTCTGGATTCTCTGGGTCAAGGGATTGAAACTGGGGTTTTGGAGCCTCAGGCATCAGTCTCTTTGCATAACCATTATACTACCTAACCCTCCCTGGAATCTCAATCTCTCTATGTGGTATACAGATGCAAATTTTAAAAGTAACACAAGACCATAAAGAAAAATACTATGCTAACATTTCTCCAATAAACTTGTATATAGTAAGTACATAAATCTAATAATCTTTGTAGCATTTGACACAAAATTGCCTTTATTTGTTTTTTTTTTAATTTTTTTAAATTTTATTTTCCCTTCTGTTGACTTTGTTTTAGTTATTATTGTTGTTGTTACTGATGTCATCGTTGTTAGATAGTACAGAGAGAAATGGAGAGAGGAGGGGAAGACAGAGAGGGAGAGAGAAAGATAGACACCTGCAGATCTGCTTCACCACCTGTGAAGCAACTCCCCTGTAGGTGGGGAGCCAGGGGCTGGAACAGGGATCTTTACGACAAAGTCGCCTTTAAACACATGACCTACCTCTTCAACTCTAAAGATGGTACTGAGATGTCTAGACAGGTTATCTGCCTAGAGAGTGGATGAAGTCACTATTAACCTCTTTATCACTGAACTGGGGGGTGGGTGGATAGGTGGACTCAATAAATGGACAAGTGACAGAAAATCAAAGGGTAGAATATTAACACTGGTAAGATGTCCACAACTGTCTAATAAAATAAAGTTTACTGAAAAATAATTCCATGGCCTAAAATAAGTGAAAAACAAAAACAAAATACATATGACATAGTAATTAAAGGGTTCCAGGGAGTTAGAATTATAGTTTGATCTTGATACACAGTTCAGCAGATTTTCCTAAATACAACATACTTGTGTGTGTGTGCATATATTTATGTGTATACAGTCAGAGCTATATCATGATTCAAATAATATTTTCTTCAAATAAAAATATCAATGGTGAATAGCCCATGAGTTGACACAGTTGTCGAGCAAGAGACTTGCAACTACAAGGGCCCAAATTCTATCCCCTGCACCATACAACTTAGGATGATGTTTGGTTTTCCCTTCTCCCTCTACCTCTGGGTAATAAATAGATCTATTTTTTAAAAAAAGTATAGATAGTCAGTGTAAAAAGAAATAGGGATGTGATCACTGAGAAAAGATTATTTAAGTTAAATAACTAGTTTGGACTTAACAACGAATTACTGAGTATCTTTAAGGCCAGAGTCTGGCTGAGGAGGACTAAAGGGAGAGATAATCATAGCTTCCCACTTCAGTAATTTCGTTTTTTATTTGTTGTTAAAAGGTCTCCAAGAATCAAATGAGCAATTAAATGACAAATCACAAGAGCTCCTTCTAAAAACAAGAACAGAATATTTGATAAATTTCTCTTCTATGCATGAAGAAAAAAATTAATTCTGCATAGGTTAAAAGAAAAGAAAAAAAAAAAGGTAGTGGCATTGACATAAATCTAATTCTAGGGAAGAGGAGGAGCATAGTTCTAGTCCAAGCTAGACAACTGATTTCTATGTAAAAAGTGAATAAAACTTTTAAAGTCTCTTTACAGAGAAGATAGCAAACACATGATTTCTACACCCACTTGGGAAAGTAAAAATTAAATAAAATAAACCAACTGTCTAGCAAGAATTTAAATGAGAAAATAAAAGACCTAAAAAGGACTTTCTTTGGGGTACTTTTTAAAATTTTTTAATATTTATTTATTTATTCCCTTTTGTTGTCCTTGTTGTTTCATCATTGTAGTTATTATTGTTGTTGTTATTGATGTGGTTGTTGGATAGGACAGAGAGAAATGGAGGCAGAAGGGGAAGAAAGAGAGGGGGAGAGAAAGACACCTGCAGACCTGCTTCACTGCCTGTGAAGGGACTCCCCTGCAGGTGGGGAGTGGGGGGCTTGAATCAGGACCCTTATGCCTGTCCTTGCACTTAGCACCATGTGTGCTTAACCCGCTGTTCTAACGCCCAACTCCCTAAAAAGGACTTTTTAAAGCCACCTGCTTATCTTCTATACAGGTGCTTTTTTAAAACTTGGGTAGGTATGTCAACTTTAGCATGTCTGTGAGCAGCTCTTTAAGGAAGCTGGATGAATGGTATTCAATCTGTGTCCGTTTTCCTTTCTCGTATCCTCCCATCTGCCTCTAATCCTTTCTTTTCCATTATCTTTTACTTACTGCTGATCTTCTCTCCTTTTTGTAATACCAATGGGAGTTGGTCTATATTGAAACATGTAGCAAAGGAATTATTAACTAAGCTGTGGTTCTCAAGTGAGAGCAGAGATCCTATTCACCGGGAGATTTGTGAAAACACCAAGTCACCCACCTTAAACACAGAATTGCTGATTCAGTGCCAAGTCTCCAGGCCTCACTGTTCAGTGGTGGAGTGTAAGAATTTGCCTTTTTTTTTTTTTTGTAAAGAAAGTCAGTAGTGAGATGCCACTTCACTCTTGTGAGAATGTCATACTTCAGAAAAGGTAGCAGCAACAAATGCTGGAGAGGTTGTGAGGACAAAGGAGCCCTCCTGCACTGCTGGTGGGAATGTCAATGGGTCCTGTGAAGAGCAGCCTGGAGAACTCTCAGAAGGCTAGAATTGGACCTGCCCTATGATCCTGCAATTCCTCTCCTGGGGATATATCCTAAGGAACCAAACACACCCATCCAAAAAGATTTGTGTACACTAAAGTTCATAGCAGCACAGTTTGTAATAGCCAAAACCAAAAGAAAAGCAACCCAGGTGTCCAAAAACAGAGAAGTGGCTGAGCAAGTTGTGATCTATATAGACCTATATGCATGATAGAACCCTACTCAGCTATTAAAAAATGGTGAATTCACCTTCTTCATCTCATCTTCAATGGAGCTTGAAGAAATTATTTGAAATGAGATAAGTCAGAAGGAGAAGAATGAATATGGGATGATCTCACTCATAGATAGAAGTTGAAAAATAAGAACAGAAGGGAAAACACTAAGCAGAATTTGTACTGGAGTTGGTGCACTGCACCAAGTGAAGGACTCTGGAGTCAGAGTAGGGCTTGGGTCCTGGAACAGGATGGTGGAGGAAGACTTAGTGGGGGTAAAATTGTTATGTGGGAAATGACATATGTACAAACTACTATATATTGCTGTTGACTATGAACCATTAATCCCCAATAAAGAAATTTAAAAAAACCAGCTTTTTCATAATCTCACAGGTGCTGACAAAGTTGTTGATTTGGCACCAGAATGTGAGAACAATTGCTTTACCCTAATTTTAATTATTATTCACTCACAATGCAGTGAAGCTACAGAGGCAATCACTAGCCCAAACAACTGCACAGGTTACATAAAACACTGTGCATATTTAATCACACAGTATCCTTGAGATCAGACCACTTTTCTTCTCATGGTGTCTGTCTCGAATGTCCCATGCCCAAGTTGGATGAAACATTTAAACATCACCCCGAGTGTACCAGGAAGCTGCACATCTGGTGTCCTGCATACTCAGCCATGTGCAAGGACCCTGGAGTAAGCCCCCAGCTACTGTGTGGGGTTGAAATAGAGGTGGAAGTTCAGGCCTACCAGGGTTCTTCATTCCTTGCCTCAGAAGAGTCTTAGATTATTTGTGATAAACATTGCTTTATTAAAAACAGAAATAACAGGGGCCAAGTGGTGGCAAATCCAGCTGTGTACACATGCCACCATGTGTAGGGACCCAAGTGCAAACCCCAATTTCTGACTTTCAGGGCAGAAGCTTCATGTGTGGTGTAGCAGTGCCTCTCTTTCTGTCTCCCTCTCTATATTCCCCTTTCTCTCAATTTCTCTCAGTCCTACATTGGGTGGGGGAGACAAAACACAAAAGGAAATGACAAATATTGTGAAATGAAAGGTGAAGCTATTCTACCCCAAATCTGCCTCCCAAAGTCCTTTTTTCTCCTGTCCTTAAAGGATTCTACATCTCCCCTTCATCTGTAGGGAAGTCTCACCAATATCTGCAGTTGGTTGGCTGGATGTCCTATTTGCCACAGCTGGGGCCTTTTAATTCATTTTTACAAAGAGCCACAGAAGAGTCCTTGAACCCCTTTGTGGGCCCCCAAAGGACCTTGCCCTCAATGTGGATCAACAATGGTAGAGAATGTTCCATCCTCTGAAGGGGGTTTGGATAATATACTTTATCTACCACCCAAAGAAGATGGGTCCTGAAACTGGTGCAACTCATAATGTTCCTACTGATGACCACAGAATGCAAGTTCAGACTTACAGGGTTGTAGAGGTTATATAGGCTCCTATGCTGAATATGGGCTCCAGATAAGATCAAATCAATGGGGTTTACAGTGAACAATATTTATACACCGTTCCCACATATGGGAGCTACTCTCTTCCCTGATCCAGCTTTTTCCCTTTTTCCAGCCATGACATCATCTCCCCAGACAATAACCTGGGTCCATCTGCACATCAGATGTCAGGCTCAGGCAAACACTAATAAATTCATGGGCCCTTTGGAATATACCTGAAATAGATCTACTTGCTATTTCCAAAACAGAGACCCCAACCTTCATTTGCAATATTACAGCCTTTAGGTTCATGATTAATCAACAATTTTTATGGCTTTATTTGTTAACTCTTCTTCAGTCACAAGGTTCCAGATGCTACCATGATACCAACTGGACTTCCCTGGACAGATGACCCCACCAATGTGTTCTGAAGCCCCACCTCCCCAGATCCCTGCCCCACTAAAGGAAGAGAGAGACAGGCTGGGAGTATGGATCCACCTGTCAATGCCCATGTTCAGTGGGGAAGCAATTACAGAAGCCAGAACTTCCATACCTTCTATACCCCATAGTGACCCTGGGTCCATATTCCCAGAGGGTTAAATAATAGGAAAGCTATCAGGGGAGGGGATGGGATACGGAATTCTGGTGGTAGGAATTGTATCCCTCTCATCCTATGGTCTTGTCAGTGTTTCCATTTTATAAATAAGTAATTTTTTTTTAAAGTCTTGAGTTTCATTGTTTGTTTTTTTTTTTTTTGCAGGTGTCCATGGAAACTGCAATAGTGCTCCCAAAACCTCTTCTTTCTAAGCCACACCTACACCTGTTACTACTTCCAAGTGTTATTCGTTTTTCCCTCTTCTCTCTATGGGTCCTAGTGGAGTTGGTATTCAGAGCCCTCTGGTCACCTTCTCCCTATAATTTCTACCCCTCTGGGAGTATAGGTATGAATTATTTTTAGGGAGCAGAAGGTGGGAGTTCTGGCTTTTGTAATTGCTTCCCCACAGGACAATCATTGACAGAAGGATCCATACCCCCATGCTGTTTCTCTTTCCCTAGTGTGGCAGGGCTCTGGGGAGGGGAGGTTCCAGGGCACACTGCTGAGGTCATCTACCCAGGGAGGTCAGGATGGAATCACAGCAGCATCTGCAACTCAGTGGCTTAAGGGCAGTAAGTTATAAAATAGGACAAGATGTTTAGTAAACAGGAACAAAAGAATAGGAATATAGCAGATTTTAGGGTGGAAAGAAGCTATAAGTCTATTATACATATGTTTCTAGGGACCCATGACTTCACTCATTTTTGCTTGAGCTTGACAGCTACTTAGCAGCTACTTACTTACTTACTTAGCAGCTCTTAGCCACTTAATAATATTGTCAGATAATCACAGGGAAAGATTCCATATGGTACACTGACTTGTATGAATTCAGATGGCACACTTAGTCCTAGTTGCTAAGGACAGTGTATGTGTCTACAGTTTCATCTGATTCAGTGACATTATCTAAGGCAATGACTCTCCCATACAGTGCAGGCATCTCTGTAGGTTCACACTGTGAACACCGAGTTCTTTATTGCTTTCCTTTATTACACTTGTGGCCAGAAAATATGAGAAAAAGCACTGTCCATTCAGGACATGAAAACACTTCATGTTAAGGAAGCTTAAAACATTGGACTGGGGGGCAGGTGGTGGCGCACCTGGTTAAGTGCACAGACTGCAGTGCGCAAAGACCCGGGTTCTAGCCCCTGGCCCCCACCTGCAGGTGGAAAGGTTCACGAGTGGTGAAGCAGAGCTGCAGGTGTCTCTCTATCTCTCTCCTTCTCTATCAGTCCCTTCCCTCTCAATTTCGATCTGTCTCTATCCAATAAATAAATAAAGATAATAAAAAAAATTAAAAAAAAAAAACATTGAACCAATACAGGCTACAGAGTCTTTGGGCTTCAGTTACCTTTCAAGAACCAGGAGGTGGAAGTTGGAGGAGGTGTCTCTAGCAATTCTATAAATATGATAGTTTAATTGTCAAGGATAAACAATTAAGAGCTTATCTTAGTTTTTGTTTTGAGCCAGAGCACTACTCAACTTTGGCTTCTGGTGATACTTGGGACCTCTGAGTTTCCGGAATTGAAATCTTTTGTATAACCATAGTGTTGTAGTACTGGACCTCAGGCTAGTTTTTAGTATTTTCCATTACTCAGCATGGTAATTTAAGATTTATGAGACATGAGGAAAAAATTGGAAAGGGTAATTGAACCCTTTAAGGAAAGAAAAAATGGCTACACCATCTCAGTCGTATGCAACCCAGCACCATCCAATTCCTATTTTGGAGGGCTAGAAATATTTATTACTTGGCTAACATCCATAGTTAATTCAGTCCTCTCTACACAGGGGAAACTGAGATACTCGAGACCTGGCCATGGAGGGACAGAGGACACACTGGCAACTACTCAGCTCAGCAAACCTCATCAAACTACAGCTGAGACATCTGCAGAAGTACTGCAGCTTCAGCCACCAATTTCCAGATGCCACTCTGACCCCATCCTGACTTCCTTGGGCAGACAACCTCACCAACATGTCCTGAAACCCCACCTCTCCAGAGCCCAACTCCACTAGGGAAAAATAGAAATAGGCTGGGGATATGGATCCTCCTGGCAACATTCATGTCCTCCATGTCCAGTGGAGAAACAGTTGCAGAAACCATAAATCCTTCCTTCTCCACCCCAAAAGAATTTTTATCCATACTCCCAGAGAAGGAACTGTTAGGGAAAGATGACCAGAGAGCTCAGAACTTCAATTCCACCAGGTCCTGGAACTTTTGTAACCAAGAACCTTTGGTTTTGCATCATCAGTTAGTGAAAGAGAATCTGGAGAATGCCTGAGGAAGTCAGATGCTGTTTATTATCTAATCAGAAAAAAGAAGGATACCTGGTAGGTGTAATAAGTGTAGGTGTGGCTTAGGAAGAAAGTGAAACATCGGGGGTCAGGCAGTAATGCACTTTGTTAATTGCACATGTCACCATGTGCAAGGACAGGATTCAAACCCCCAGCTGCCCACCTGCAGGGGGGATGCTTCATGAGTAGTAAAGCAGGCCTGTAGGTGTCTCTCTTTTTCTCCCCCCTTCTATCTGCCTGTCCTCTCTCAATTTCTCTCTTTCCTATAAGATAAAAATTAATAATAATAATAAAGTAGAAAGAAATAGAAAAATGACCTCTAGGACTGGCAATGACTATGCTTACTGAAGTAAGGAGGTGAAAGGCAACTATAGGATGGTCTCATTCATATGTGGAATACTGAGAACCAAAACACATGGAATTGAAAATATATGTATAGTCAACCCCTATCTGTGATCCTGAGAGGCTACTATTGGAGAGGGTGGGGGCACAGACCTGTAGTGGTGGGAGTGATGGAGAATCATACACCTATTATCCTATTATTTTGTAATATTGTAAGTCACAACTCAGTCAAAAATACAATAACACACTAACCCTTCCTCCCAAAAAAGAAGAAACTGAAGCTGAGATACCCGGTGTCCTACCAGAGGTCAAACACACTGGATCAAAATTGAGTTTTCTTAAAACATAGCAGTGATTTTTTTCAGTTATCTCACTATCTCAATATGTTAACTACGAATAATAAAATTTTTATAAAATTGGCCATTACAGCTCATGTTTCCAGAGAGGAAATTCCATCTCTCTTAGAGTTCTTCTGACTTTTCTTCATAATTGCCTGTAGGAACTTGAGTTCTGTTTTATCCTTGATTAGAAATGCTAATTCTGAACTGTGTGCAAATCTTAAGTCTCATTATCTAGAGCTCCCTTACTGGGAGGTTAACACGCAGCAGCTAGGGCCCAGGTGGTATAGCTCAGCAGTCAGAGTACATGCAGGAAGCCCTGGGGCTGGACCCTGTCCCACAGGGGAGCATCACGGATAGCCATGAGGAAGACTCATAGACAGTGGGGCCATGGCATGGTGTTTCTCCTCAGAGATTTTCTCTCTTCTCTCTCTCTTTAGAAAAATGAGGAAGCTGGGTGGTGGTGCACCTGCTGAGCACACACGTTACAGTGTTCAAGGACCTGGGTTCAAGCCCTCAGTCCCCACTTGCAGTGGGAAAGCTTTGTGAGTGGTGAATCAGTGTCATAGGTTTCTCTCTGCCTCTCTCCCTCTCTAGAACCCCCTTCCCTTTCAATTTCTGGCTTCCTCTATTCAATAAATAAAGATAACAAAAAATAAAATAAAATAATTTTTTTTAAATCAGAGAATGAAAAATTATCCTGTAGAGGTCCCTGTGGCCCTCTGTAGCAGCAGATGTCATGATGTCATTCCCTGTGTCCACATAAGAAAAGATTTAGAACATGAAAGTGAAGCAGCTAGTGGGTCTGTTCAGCTCTACTGCCCTGTAAGACAGACACACAGGCAGTGCCAACAGGAAGGAGAGAGCAATGGTCTGTCTCCTAGAGCATGGTGCTCCCTGGAAACCTCTGAGAGACTGTGAGTGACAAGAGATTGGGAGAGAATTTCCCTTTGTTTTCTTTCCAAGAGCACAGGTTTGTATGGATTTAATTTGATTGAGTGAAGAGCTTATAGAGAGAAAGAGGAAGAAATGAGGTTTCAGGATCTATATTCTCCAGCGACTAATAACTGATGGGGGCAATGAGTCTAAAAGGAGGGGGCAAGTTGTGTAGGGATTTGACTCACCACCCAGTGGGAAGGTCTGTATCTGGGCTGTTTGCTCAAATAACAGTTTAGCCTTGGAGTTTAATACAAGGTATTCAAGTAAAATAAAAAGTAAACTCCACTCAGCCAGGCAGCCAGCTCAGAAGGAGTTTGGCTTTATAGCAGAACAGGGTAAAAGCTGCCGAGAAGAAATGTGTGCATTGTAGTCCTCCTCTTCCAACAGAAATGGACAAAATTGGATTGGGGCGAAATCACTCATAATGCTCCCATGCTTTTCCTTGGTTTTAGTCTCGGTTTTAATCACCAATTTCTTCATCAGAGAAAATAGAAACACACTCCAACTCACTACTTGTGAACAGTGGGGTTAGACACAGAATGCAAGAGATGGAGGAGGGACCTTCTGATGTGGTGGAGGGGTTCATGCCATTGTTTTATATCTGACCCCAATACAGTAGAAAGTGACAATGAGTTGCATCTGCTTACAAGAATACATGAAACATGATCTCTTCCTGCCCCTCTTATCTCCAAGGGGGGCATGTAAGTAGTGGAGGTGGGAGTTCCATGGTCTAATTGGTGAATATTTGACAGGGTGAACCAAAAATCAAAATATAAATACGCATTGTGTAAACAGAGAAATTGGAAGGTCCGTGTTAAAATTGTATCTGGTTAATTTTTAACAGCTTCTTGTTGTACATTCACTTTCTAGGTTGTGCTCTATTCCTTCCCATATCACTCTACTGACAGGCAGCTGGTGCAGTAATAAAACTGCTATTCCCAGATCTGCCAAAGGCTCCAAGAGAGACAAGGACAAGACAAATATCTTCCCACTCACCATTTAACGTGTACCATTTCCTCCTGAACATGCAGATGGCATGGCGGTCCCAGATTTCATTTGAGTTAATCTAATCCCTCCACTGCTCCCACTAGAAAGGAGGGCATTAGCAGCCATATGTCAACCAGATTTGTCAGATTATTCATTACAATTAATTGCTGTTCTCACTTAAGGCCTTTAAGGCTGTGAATTGCTCTGAATTCTATTGCAAACACAAAATTATGAGTAAAAGACTTTAGCCCTGTCATTCAAATTTCACGCTGACCTTTATCAGCTTTTGGCTTTTCCAAGGGTGCTGGGCTGAAAGCTTTCTAATTGGTGTTCCATTTCTTCCTCACTACAGGTAAGCTGTCGGCCTCGGCAATAAGTATGACCAGAAAGACGAGGAAAAACTCTTAGGTCCCAGCAGACAGTATTTAACTGCCAACTAATAATACATTAGGAGAGTAATGAAACGAGGTAGATGTCATAATGACCCAGTATACTAATTAAGCCTCTAAATACTGCAGGTTTTTAAGACATTTTCTGTCTTGGAAAGGCTTATTTTTGGAACCAAATTTCTTTTCTTTTTTTTTCATTGTTTCATTATTCAAACTCTTTTGTAACTTATTATGGATGATCATTAGAAATTAACCAAATTAATACCTACATCTTCTCATAGAAGCAGAGTCAGATGCTGGCACCAATACGTTTGGCTTCTTTTCTGTTGTTGTCATTTTAACTTATACTTGAAGCAAGGACATGTTGAGACTTCTTCAAAAGTTGTTGAGTTCTGATTTATCTGTTTACTCCCACTAGAAAGCATTTTGTAGAGCTGGAAATACTTTGTGTTGGAAGTTGTTTTTGATTTTTAACTTGCTATTCAGTCTGTTTGGTTATGGGGTGGATCCTCCTCTCTGTGTAACTCAACCAAAGTGATGAAGTGATGCTGAGATAAAATCTGCATTGTCTGATTAGATGATCATCAGAGGAAACATAATCACCAACAAGTGTCTGTCAATGAGATTATTAAACCACGGTAGGACTGCCTTGATTAATACTTTTGTTTGCAACTTCAGACCATGATTTTGTCAGCTGTTTCACAAATCTTGACATGAAGGTTTTAGTAAGAATCTTCTAAGCAGAAGTTGACAGTTTAAAGTACTTGTTTGCACTTAAAGTCCCTGCTGGTAGAATAAGGTTGTTCTACATCCCTGTGTAAGGATGAAGTGGAAGTAAGGGAATTAATGTTGGGTTGTGTTTTTCCTGATTGCTATAGAAGTACAACTAGGAGCCAAAATAAACTCATCAATTCTACTCTTTGAATATTCCTATAATATATGAATGACAACGTTGGAATATTCTCTAAAACTGGGATAATATTTTCATGTTTTATTAAAGAAAAATTATTTATAAAATAATGGAATTATTAGGTCTGCATTTAAGTAAGCTGCAGACTGTCCACTTAAGTGAAGTGGAGATTTCCAGGACAAAGTCCAGAATCTAAGCATTGGTCTCAAAAGCTGTAGTTCATATGTTTTCCCTCTAAGTAGGGAAAAAGCATACTCTCTGTCACATAATATTGATGAAATATTATCATCACTAGATTTTTTTTCTAATTCTTATTGTGACATAGAGGAGTTTTCCTAAGATGGTCACTAGGTTATGGTTAGATTTTTTTTTTCTGTAAGTCTACAAATCATTCAGTTTATATGAAGAGATATTATGTTTGCAATTTTTGCCAATAAATGGACATAGACATTTCCTATAATCTCAAGCAGCAATGTCAGAACTTGAGTGCTGAGAGGTCTGAAGATAGTGACCCCAGAAATATTAACTAGAGAAGATATTGCAAAGCATGTTTGATCTTCAACTAAGCTGTTTCAACCCTAAGCCTCTTAGTCAAAACTAGATCATCTGACAGTCACATCACCTCATTGAGCTTCATAGATATCTAAATGAGAGATAAAATAAATAAAATGTTCATTTACTAAATTTGATGTTAAAAGTTAAGTAATAAAAAAGTTGATCACAAATACCATCTTACCTGGAGTCAAAATAACTGTGTTTAAAAAGTCGTGCTCACAAGTGGTATTAGTTTCTTTTTTCATCACCTGTGAGAATTACCTTGAGGAAATATAATAATAATAATGAAATCAGAACTTTTCTTTAAAAATATCTACATCCGCCCAACCAAAAAGATATGTGTACACCTATGTTCATAGCAGCACAATTCGTAATAACTAAAACCTAAAAGCAACACAGGTGCCCAACAACAGATGGATATCTGAGAAAGGTGTGGTGTATATACACAATGGAATACTATGCAGCTATGAAGAACAATGAACCCACCTTCTCTGACACATCTTGGATGGAGCTAGAAGGAATAATGTTAAGTGAGCTAAGTCAGAAAGACAAAGGCGAGTATGAGATGATCCCACTCATAAACAGAAGCTGAGAAAGCAGAGCAGAAAGGGAAACTTAAAGCAGGATTTGACCGAATTTGGAGTAGGACACCAAAGTAAAATTCTCTGGGTTGAGGGTGAGGGCAGATGTTTGGCTTCACAAAAATAAAAAACATCTACACCCATTGCTCTTTCTCAGTGTGGTCGATTAAAAGTAGATTACTTTCTGACTTTAAAACTGTTGTTTCCCCTGATTGTTGTTTCCTGATTTTAAGTCCTATGATGACAGCAATAGATAGATGATAGGTAGATGACAGACAGATAGATAGTTCTTCATCATACATTTTCAAAGATTAATACCATAATTCAGTAAAACTTCTGTTTAGTGGAGTAAATAAATCACAATGATAAAAATAAAAGTATGTTGTACTTTTCCCAAACATAATTTTAAAAATGATATCATGTGGAAGAAACTAAGAAATTTAATGTTACATACTCTATGTGATTTTGGACTTTCATCAAATTCACTTTATCCAATTTCACTTCTTTTTACTTAAATATTTCTAAGAAAAAGGATACTTTATATATTTTTAAGGACTTAGTCTTATTGAAAATTCATGAATGAATTTTTTCCAATGTACCAAGCATACTTTTGGTGACCAAACATAAAGAGGTACTAATATTTGTTGTAGTTGTATAGCTTTCAATATATAATATCACATATATAATATGTGCTATGTTATGAAATATATATATGTAAATATATGAAGAGTTTATAAGTTATTTTAAAACTTAACCTATAGGTTTTCAAAAAATTATATGTTTACATTTACTCTTTTTTTGCCATGCAGGCTTTATTATTTATTATTATCATTATTATTATTTTTTATTTATTTATTTGATAGAGACAGCCAGAAATAGAGAGGGAAATGGAGTGATTGGGAGAGAGACAGAGAGACACTTGTGCACCTGATTCACCACTCACAAAGCTTTCCCCCTGCAGGTGGGGGCCAGAGGGTTGAACCTGGGTCCTTGTGCACTGTAACATGTGCACTCAACCAGGTGCGCCACCACCTGGTCCCCTAGTTTTACTCTTTGATAAAGTCTATAAGATACTCATTGAAAGTTCTCATAAAGTCACTTAAGGAAGGTCACTTCTGTTGAAAAGGGATGTTCCCCTTAAAGTAGACAAGGGACCCAACACACACAAAGAATGTTTTCCTCCCTGAAAATGGCACAAAACCAAATGTAAAATCCCAACTGATGAGCATGAAATAGCCCTCACCAGCATTCAAGATCAACAGGATTAAGGTCCACATTACAATATTTAACTTAGCTTTGCTATATATATATATATATATATAGTTAACCTTTTTCTTTTGATGTGTTCATTGCTAAAAGTAGAAATGAATCAATACAGTTTCAAATTATCTTAAGCCAAAAGCCTAAAGTAAATGAGGTCCCATTTCTTGTTCCAGTTATTACATAACTGTCGGGAGCCATAATGACACTGCACATCACGCCACTAAGATGGCGCCTGCCACATGGCGGCTAAACCAGTAAAGTGGTAAACAACTTTGCGGAAGTTGGACGATCCAACTTCACAGACTGCGTGCTGTACACGTGAACTGTTTTATGATTGGTAGAAGGCTGCATGATCTATGAATGCTGTATGTTTGCTTAATGCCCATTGGCTGACTATGTAACAGTGAAAGGTACTTAAGGTGGCCATAAGAAGGAAATAAAGGGAATTGAGGAAGAAGACTCTGGTGTCTGTGTAGTTGTTGCGGGCCGACAGCGACACATAACTATTGTATATCTCCACTAGTTAAAACATATATATTATCAAGCATTCAAATCTGTCTAAGAAAGTAAATCCTTATTTAAATATAGATGAAAAATTCCCAGCTTTTTTTTCTGGAGACTATATATATATATATATACATATATATATATATATATATATATATATATATATATCCCTCTGTGCTATTTTAATTTTTAAAAAGTCTAAGTAGAGAAAGTTATGTAAAAGATGTATCATAATATTGTAAGAAAATATTGTATATCCTACTTATGTAACAAAAGGCACATGGTAAGGAATAAGTATGAAGGCAAACTCTTAAAGAACTTACATGTTTTATTGTTGCTTCTGTTACCAGGACCCTATCACCCCAAGATGACACATTTAGGTAGAGAGACAAAGAGACAGAGGGAGAAAGGGAAAGATATCACAGCATCAAGACAATGCCCGGGAGAGTAAGGCTAGGTATGAACTGAGTCATGCAGATGACACACTAACCAGGGGAACTATCTCAGCAGCCCATGAACTTTTACTGACTGCAGCAGTGAACATGCAAATATACACATCCATATTTCTACTCTGGAATTGAACCAGCTCATTTAATCAACATGCAACACACAAATACATATGCCTATAGTGCACACTTACATTATATTTAATAAGTGCCTAGATTATCTATACTTATGCATATATGTACCTATCTATCAAAAAACAAAAGTAGAGTCAGAACTAAGCGATAGTTCAAATCAGGATGTTTAAAGGACTCAGTGACTGAAAAGAGTATCTGCTGACAGAGACTGACCTCAACCTATTAAGCTAAAATTTCTCATTAATGTTCTCACATAAGAATATGGGAGAAAAAAAAAGAATTTGCTGCACAACTAAACAAGACAGAACAACATACATATAATAAAAAATAATTCTAGAGAAATGTCAAGAGAAGAAAAGCAAATCTTTGAGAAAGCTGATAGGGTGTTCATACACCCTATTTAGTTTCACCAAATTAGAAATTTAGTTTCACCAAAAACACAAAGGGAGAATATTTTTAAAAGTTAAAAAATGGGAGCTGGGTGGTAGCGCAGCAGGTTAAGTGCCCATGGCACAAAGCGCAAGGGCCAACATAAATCCCTGTTCGAGCCCCCAGCTTCCCACCTGCAGGGGGGGTCAGTTTGCAAGCGGTGAAGCAGGTCTACAGGTGTTTTATCTTTTTCTCCCCCTCTCTGTCTTCCCCTCTTCTCACCCTTTCTCTCTGTCCTACCCAACAATAATGACAACAATAGTAACTACAACAATAAAACAACAAGGGCAACAAGAGGCAATAAATAAATAATTAAATAAAGTTAAAAATTATATTAGTAAAGTCAAGATGCCCTGAAGGAACTGGGAAGGAATGTTGAGGGGTTCAGTTTCATTCTTGCCTCTGTCTTTGAAGCTCTACTAGGACAACTTGAATAGTTAATGCTATCCAGCAAAATATTACCTACAAAAAATTATGTATGACAGGAAGAAAGAACACTTGACCCTCAGGTCCACTTTATTGAGAATCACTGAATCTTAAACCCAGAAGGAGCTTCAGGGTCATTTAGTGCAATCTTATATTTCATTGGCAAAAAGTTGAGAACTATATTCAAATCATAGGACTTAGTCCCTTGGAACCCATTTTAAGACTTGCCTGATTCATATTTCCATGGACAGCAACCTAAACCAGATTTCTGTGAAAATGTAACAGCCACAGGGACCCTTTGCCTGGGACAGTGCAAGTGTCTTCTGCAGAAAGGGGTGCTCTCTTCTCCGGAGAGTAAGCAGCTACTCTTACACGATTGATCAAGATGTAGTGAATTTGGAGAAGGACATTTTTCATGGAAATTTAAGATGATGTTTCAGTCAAAAACTGAGTTTTTGGGTCCCTTCCAAATTTACATATTCAAATAATAACTACTATATAGTGATGTGTGGAGATGGAACCTCTAAGGAAATGTGTTATGGTTAAGTGTGGTTAAGGACAAGATCCTGACTCATGTGCAAGTACCTGATTCAAGCCACCTGTCCCAGCCCAGTCCTCCAGGTGAATATCCCACCCACTAATACATATGTTTCTAATCATGATCTTACTTAGAAGTGGCACATAGTTATATATTCTATGAATAACTAGAGTACTAAAATTCTATGGCTATTCAGATTATATTGCAAGTTACTTATTATAGCATCAGCCAAGAAATGAGTTGTTTTAGTAAAATGTTTCCTAAACAAAAAGTCAAAATAATTTATTTGAAGGTTGTTGTTTGTACTGTTAGCAATTGAGAGTGTTAGGACCTCAAGATTCTGAGTGTCTGTTCTTATTGACTCCCTTTCATCCTAATCAACATTTTCCTCACCAATTGTACCTCCAAAGGAGATTTCATTGAATAATCAGAGCCTCTAATCCATTGGCAATTCATACTTAGCTTCCTATCATGTTTTAAACATTATTGTGTTCAAAGACATTTTTAAGAAGCAGAACCTACTCTTACTGACTTCACTGCCAGCCTAGATTGCAAAGAGATAGTAAAGAAACCTTATTCATCTGATTTTGGAAATGCCTGGTCTGTAGAGAATACTCACTTTCTGTTTATTCTATTCCATAGGCCCACACCCCTACTCTCACCAACCTAGCCTTCATATACTTTGTGATCTAGCTGAGTACAGCCTGTCATGGTTACCAGTGGCTGATATTATTAAACATACAAAATCATTTTACCAGATGATAAAAGAAGCTACAGTGTCTAAAAATTTCATATATCTAACGTGTTGTATAAACAGCCTAAATCCCTATACATTTTATAACTTCAGCAGTCTAAAGGTTAAAGCCTGTCAGTTGAATTTCACGAATCCCAGGAAGAAATAAGGAAGTTGCACCAACTCCTCATTGTACACCAGTGATCAAACATCTCCTCATTACACTTCAATATTGTTGCCTCTAAAGGTCACCATTGCTGAACATAATCACACAAAATCAAAACTGCAAACTTTATATATCATAGAGGTAGTAAATAGCTTGGAGGTTTATTTTCTGGTGCCTGAACAACATTCTGGACCCATTTATAAATTCCTGGGAACTGTGGCATGAAAGCAAATGTATTTGTAATGCTTAACAATAGCTTCAATTAAATTAGTTTCCTGGACATTTTCTTTCAGTCACATTAGGTGAAAGGCATAATTCTTTTACCCACAAAGTATCTGTTTTAAATGGGTTGTCTTTCTTTTATCTCCCTTTAAGCCAGGTTTGATATCATTTGTAAGTCTCCTTCAGAATGGACTATCTAAAAGTTTAGCTCCCAATGGTGAAGTTAATTTAGCAAGTCACCAATATGACCAATAAACTGTATGTGTCTTACTTTTTCCTACTCACTGATTTTACTGTGTTACTTAGGCAATCTACAATCTCATAAGATGGCCTAGCCTCCTCTGAGCCACCATCAGATCTTGTCTGTATTACTGTGCCCATTTATTTCCAATAGTAATCTCCTTCCTCATTCTGTGTGCAATTGTCAACGTATTTTGAACATATAGCTCAGAGACCTCCAGAAGTCATGGGAGCCCGTCACACTTTGCTCTCCCCATCAACTAGAAAAATCAACTAGAATCACCTGAAAATCAACAAAATCCAGCCAGGATTTCTTCAGTGAGCATGGACATGGGTGGTTAGTGAATGAAAAAGGGGTGAGGGAGAGAAGCTCAGCTCTCAAAAAGCCATACTCACTCATGCTGGCACCAACTGGGAGTCACCCAGCAGAACACATGGCTGGTGGCAGGAAGCAGATCTGGGTGCTGAACCTGTGAGCTCAGGGTCAATAGGAAGTTAAACATCCCACAAAGACCAACTAGTGTTTAAATGGGGAAAAAAAATGGCTGAAATGAAAGCCCTTGTTCAGCTCTGGTTCCCACAGACAGCTAGAAAACTAAGTCCCAGCCAACTTCCAGTGGATTCACAGCTAAGGGCTATAAATAGACAAAGTATGAGCATCTGAGGACTATCACTCTGGGTAGGGCGAGGGAGGGGGATGGAGTTGAAGCAATAACAGCTGTTCAAAAGGTCACATAAAAACCTGCCAATTTACAGCTGTGACTCTTAAGTAGCTTCCTTAGCCATAGGTGGGTACAGGCAAGTGTGGTCAGGAGGGGCAGTCAAGTCTTTAAAAGCCCTGTTCAGTGGCAGCATTCATAATTTTGATACAAAGCAGAGCACATGACTGAAGGAAGGAAGGAAGGCAGAGAGTTTTGGGGGCCTTGAACTGTGAACCCAGGGATGTCAAGATATTCTAATGCCCTCAAAGATCACCAGGATTAATGGCAAAAACCCAAGTGAGGACTGATCCTGTCTGGGCTACACAGGCACCAGCACCTGGTTAGAGAAATCCTGCTTTTTTTTTTTTTTTGAACACTAAGGAAAAGGAATTCTCCAATGCTGTTACCCTCCACCCAACCCCAGAGGCTGGAACAACCAAAGGGAGACTATATTGACATCCAAGACACTAACACAGTCTGGTGACAAAGGATAAAACTTCCTTCCCCCATATATATATATATATATATATATATATATATATATATATATATATATATATATATATATATGGAAATCCAACACCTTAGCCACAGTGCCTCCTGCTGGCACAATAATAAAAGTCACACTACATGTGGAAACAGAAATAAACAGACAGCAATGACAAAAATTTCAAAAGACCAGACAAAATGAAAGAGAAAAATTTCATAAAATTCATTATAAAATTAGTGCAAGAAACTAAACTTAATATACAAGCATATATCAAGAACTCAGAGATCATTTACACCAAATAATTACAAAGTACAGAAAAAAAAAAAAAGAAAAAAGAAACTCCAAACAGGGCATGAAGGACACTGCCTGGAGGTAGTCCAGGCTGAGGTAAGAGGCTTAGGAAGTAAATAGGGTGGAGAGAATATCAACACTGGAAGACACAGATAACATCTTACATAAATTAAAGTTGTTGGAGAGGAAAAATTTAGGAGAAATGAAGCACTTTTCCATTATCTAGCAGACTCTAATAGAAAGATGAACATCAGAGTCATTAGAATCACTGAGAAAAAAGAGAGAGAGAAGTAGTGAATATATTTTAAAAAATTGTAGTGGAAAACTTTCCACACCTGACTAGCATTCAAAACATAGAAATACCAAAATAAAAAACAAAAAGAGCTGAATTGTGGTCTGTTAAGAAAAAAGAAAACGGGGAGTCAGGCGGTAGTGCAGTGGGTTAAGTGCAAGTGGTGCAAAGCGCAAGGACCGTTGTAAGGATCCCAGTTCAAGTCCCTGGCTCCCCACCTGCAGGAGAGTTGCTTCACAGGTGGTGAAGCAGGTCTACAGGTATCTGTCTTTCTCTCCCCCTCTCTGTCTTCCCCTCCTATCTCCATTTCTTTCTGTCCTAAACAACAATGAACGACATCAACAACAACAATAACCACAACAAGGCTACAACAACAAGGGCAACAAAAAAAAAAAAAAGAAAGAAAGAAAGAAAAAGAAAGAAAGAAAGAAAGAAAGAAAGAAAGAAAGAAAGAAAGAAAGAAAGAAAGAAAGAAAAGGGGCCAGGCTGTGGTGCACCAGTTTTAATGCTCACATTACAGTGCACAAGGACCCAGGTTCAAGCCCCTGGTCCCTACCTGCCAGGGGGAAGCTTCAGGAGTGGTGAGGCAGGGCCTCTCTCCCTCTCTATCTCCCTGTCCTCTCTCAATTTCTCTCCGTCTCTAGCCATTAATAAATAAACAAATAAAATATCAAAATAGAAAATATAAAAGAGAAAAATGATAGATAAGCTTTCCTATTTTTTATCCCTGTAGGAATATGGACCCAGGATCATTATGGGGTGCAGAAGGTGGAAGGTCTGGCTTCTGTAATTGCTTCTCTGCTGAAAATGGGCGTTGGCAGATCAATCCATACTCCCAGCCTGTCTCTCTCTTTCCCTAGTGGGGCAGGGTTCTGGTGAAGCAGGGCTCCAGGTGTTGACAAGCACAGAAAAAAAAAAAAAAAACTGAATAAAATAAAACAAATAAAAACTTAAAAAAACAAATAGATATGCTCAACAATTTGTTTGGCTTTGTATGTTAACTCTTTTTTCAGCCACCAGGTTCCAGATGCTGACCGGACAAATGACCCCACCAATATGTCCTGGAGTTCCGCTTCTCCAGAGCCCCAACCTACTAGGGAAAGAGAGAGGCAGGCTGGGAGTATGGATCGACCAGTCAATGCCCATGTTCAGCGGGGTAGCAATTACAGAAGCTAGACCCTCCACCTTCTGCATCCCACAATGATCTTGGGTCCATATTCCCAGAGGGATAAAGAATAGGAAAGCTATCAGGGGAGGGAATGGGATATGGAAATCTGGTGGTGGGAACTGTGTGGAACTGTACCTCTCTTATCCTACGGTTTTGTTAATGTCTTCTTTTTAAATAAATAAATAAATAAAAGAAATATTAAAAAGATAGATACATACATACATACATACATACATAAGAAAGCAGGAAGTGGAATTGGGGGAGGGAGGGGCAAGGGAGGGGAGAGCCTTTGCACTTTTGTTCATTCCCCTACTCAGATAAACATTTTATCCTCAAATTGTAACATGCCTTTTCTTCCTTTTTCTCCTTGTCCATTCTAGAATGCTTTGTCAGGAAAACTGATTCTACCCAGCCAAAATGATTACCCCATCCTTTTACAACATCGGAACTGACTATTAAAATGGTCTTGTTCACAAAGTCCATAGTCTGCTTTCTGCTTTGTCTTCTGTCTCTGCTGCTACCAGTGAACAAGTCCTGCTGACATTAGATCTTTAACCTATCTGACTCGGTGACATGCAAAAGAAATTCAATGAATATTTATATTAACATATATGAGTAAAATCCTAGAATGTTTTCTACTTAAACATTTCTTTGTGTCTTCTAAGTAAGTTTGCAGTTTAAATTCAGAAAAAGATACATAGCAATACATAACATAATTATCAAAAAGGGCATGTGAAATAATGATGGAATATGGGGTTGTACCATTTTGTCACAAACTCCACTGTGACTCTGGTTTTAACCATGAACATGCATTACTTTGATTAAAGGTGTTGGTAATAATAATAATAATAAAACTAGTTGAGAGAAATCTTCCTAAATATCAGAAGTAAAGACAGAGCATCAAGTATCATTGAGAACCCTAAACCTGCAAGATCAAACCCACCATATTATAGCAAATTAACTTGACTGCAGCAGTAGATTCAACCTAGAATAGACTGATTTAATAAGAAAATATTTACCTATGTGAAATTATTTAAACTAGAAAGTCAACAAGAATTTTTATGGTGCTCTGACTTAAAAAAAAAAGTTTTTTTTGCTTTGTTTGGTTTTTGTTTTGTTTTGTTTTGTTTTGTTTTGTTGTTGTCTGCTCTGTATTGACTTTTTCAGAAAGAAAAATGGGAAATCCAGAGCACTGAGATTTTGCCAGTGTAGTAGGGGCTGCTCTTAAACCTAGGTCATATTCAAGAATCTGGACACCTCCCTTAGTGAATTATTTTACCTGCCTTACCTGATTTTTTACTTTGATAAAGAACAATGGTCAACAGATTGTTTTCAGACTGTAAAATTAAGATACCAAGTTAAGAACTGAAAGGAAAAATGTCAAAAAAAAAAAGGAAATAAGAAATTAACCTTATTTACTACAGCATCAAAAACAATTTTAAAAGTTTGGGCCAGAGAAGTGGCATTGCCCAGTGGAATACCCTCAGCTTAACCCTTAACACTATACAAAAGTAAAATGGCAATTAAATAAAAATGTTCTACTGCCAAAACCATTTACAGATTCAGTTGTGTTCCCTATCAAAATTCCAAAGGTATTATTGTAGAAAAAGAAAATGTTACAGAATTCACATGGAATCACAAGGGAATCTGACTAGTCAAAACACTGCTGAAAAAGAACAAATTTTGATGAGAAAGAGAGGAAGAAAGAAAGAAAGAAAGAAAAGAAGAAAGAAAGAAAGAAAGAAAGAAAGAAAGAAAGGAAGGAAGGAAGAAAGAAAGAAAGAAAGAAAGAAAGAAAGAAAGAAAGAAAGAAAGAAGGAATTTAATCACCATGCAGCCATCAGCTGGGTTCCCCGGAGTCCTCTTTCTTGCTTCACTGACACTATGGACTGAGACTTCCGGAGGTGGGGCTATGAGCAGCAGCAGATCTGATTCTCTCCTCTCTTCTCCTCTCCCTGATCAACTAGGAATAGCAAAGGAGACCACCTGGGATCAAATAAGACAGGACTACAATGACTTCAGGAACGACCAAATCACCAGTGAGTGCAAACACGTGTGGCTGGTGGACAGAGAGGAGCCTAGGGAGAGATTAAGTTGCTGGTAACAATCTGGCAGTTTATCAGAGACACCACCTCCAGTCTGTTCCATCAACAAGGGGACAGCTGAAGGGAGGAGAGGACTCCCCATAGACTCACCAGATGCAACTCTGAGTCTCCATTGCTGCTGCCCTCAGAATCTGGAGCAGTGGCAGGGAGGGACACCAGGAGACAGAGATCTAACCAGGAAACTCAGGAGAAGACCTATACCTCGGTGGCATAGCGGTGGGGCTGAGAAAGACTCTTTGAATAACCACTGGATTATCTCTGCCACACCCTGCTTTATCTCCTGGTCAGAAGTCAGTGATTAAGCTAAGAAGCCTACTTATAGTTTAAAAGCCCTCAGGCTCCCATAACCTATAGGGAAGAAAAAGCACGAAAGAGGCTTTTAAGCCACTGAGCTCCAAATCAGGGATTAAAATACTATTACAACAACTCTTAACTTCCACCACTTCAATTACCCTTACTTAGACACCCTTTAATTACCTTACTTAGACACAAATCAATCCAGGCAATAGTGATCAGTAATTTAAAAAGTACTGAGAGAGGGAACTCATAACATAATTTATAAAATGGTTAAACCAACAAGAAGAAATAGTGGAGAAATAAACCAGGACAAGAGTCCAGCTAAAAGCCCCCCCAAACAGTGAAGCACAAAATAATGAGGTCAATGTCCAAACATTAGCTAAGGAAATAATCACAGGACTGAGTAAAGAGTTTGAAAGAATTGTAATCAGAAATACAGGAACAATAAATGAGAATCTGGAAGAAAACACTAATTATCTCAAGGTTATTACAGCGCTGGAAGCTGAAATAGCTGAGCTAAGAACACAACTAGCTGAACAAGCTAAAACTGTATCAGAACAGGGTAACAAAACAGATAAACTCCAGAAAATAGTAGAGGGGAGAGAGAATAGAATCAATGAGGCTGAAGACAGAATTAGCAAGATCAAGGATGAATTAGAGACAACTAAAAAAACGTAAGAGATCTCAAAAAGAGATTAAGAGATACTGAAAACAACAACAGAGACCTATGGGATGACCTCAAAAGAAACAATATACGCATTATTGGCTTACCAGAGGAAGAAAGAGAGGGAGAGGAAGAAAGCATTCTTCAGGCCATAATAGCTGAAAACTTCTCTAGTCTAGACAACATCAAAGGCATAAATATTCAAGAAGCCCAGAGGGTCCCAAACAGAATTAACCCAGACTTAAAGACACCAAGACACATCATATTTAGAATGGAAATGAATAAGGATAAAGAAAGGATCCTGAAGGCTGCAAGAAAAAAACAAAGAGTTACCTACAGAGGAAAACCCATAAGATTAGCAGCAGACTTCTCCACACAAACACTACAGGCCAAAAGAGAATGGCAAGATATCTATCAAGTGTCCAATGAGAAAGTCTTTCAACCAAGAATACTGTATCCTGTTAGACTGTCATTCAGACTAGATGGAGGCATAAAAACCTTCTCAGACAAGCAACAGTTGAAGGAATCAACTATCACCAAGCCTGCCCTGAAAGAAGTTCTGAAAGGTCTCCTATAAACATTCAGACCACCATAAATAGGCCATATATCAGAACACTCTAAAAATCTAAAAGAATGGTGTTAAAATATGTTCAATCCTGTCTAGTACCTGATCTGAGTGGAAATGCTTCCAGTTTTTCACCATTGAGTATGATGTTGGCTCTAGGTTTACTATATATAGACTCCACTATGTTGAGGAATTTTCCATCTATTCCCATGTTTGTAGTGTTTCGATCATAAAGAGATATTGCATTTTGTCATAGGCTTTCTCTGCATCTATTTATATGACCATCTGACATTTTTGGTCTTGCTTTTGTTGATGCGGTGGATCACATTGATTGATTTACGTATATTAAACCAACCTTGCATGCCTGGGACAAACCCCACTTGGTCTTGATGAGCAATCATTTTAATATACTGCTGTATCTTATTGGCTAGAATTTTGTTCAATATTTTCAAATTTATGTTCATCAGAGATATTGGCCTGTAGTTTTCTTTTTTGGTTGTGTCCCTGTCTGCTTTTGGTATCAGAGTGATGTTGGCTTCATAGGGACTATACTAGTATCTTAAATATTCTGGAAGACTTTTAAAAGTAGAGGTATTAGTTCTTCTTTGAAGGTTTTATAAAATTCATTTGTAAAACTATCTGGTCCACGACCAGTCAACACCCATGTTCAGCGGGGAAGCAATTACATAAGCCAGACCTTCTACCTTCTGCAACCCACAATGACCCTGGGTCCATGCTCCCAGAGGGATAGAGAATGGGAAAGCTATCAGGGGAGGGGGTGGGATATGGAGATTGGGTGGTAGGAATTGTGTGGAATTGTACCCCTCCTACCCTATGGTTTTGTTAATTAATCCTTTCTTAAATAAATAAATAATAAAAATAAATTAAAAAAACATCTGGTCCAGGACTTTTATTTTGGGGAAGATTTTTGATAACTGTTTCAATTTCATTAGCTGTGATGGGCCTATTCATGTTATCTACTTCCTCTTTATTTGGTTTTGGAAGTTGGTAGGTATCTAGGAAATCATCCATTTCTTCCAGGTTTTCTAGCGTGGTGGCATATAGTTGTTCATAGAAACCTTGCATGATTGTTGAATTTCTGCAGTGTCTGTTGTGATATCTCCTCTTTAATTTATGATCCGATTTATTTGGGTCTTCTCCCTTTTTTGTTTTGTGAGTCTGGCTAAAGGTTTATTGATTTTGTTCACTCTTTCGAAGAACCAACATTTACTTTCATTGATTTTTTGTATGGTTTTCTTATTTTCAATGTTATTTATTTCTGCACTAACTTTAGTGGTTTCTGTCCTTCTGGTTGCTTTAGAGTTCCTTTGTTCTTCTTCTTCTGGTCTTTAAGATGTGCAATCAGGCTGTTTATTTGTGCTTTTTCTTGTTTCTTAATGTGTGCTTGTATGGCTATGAACTTCCCTCTCAGTACTGCCTTGGCTGTGTCCCAAATATTTTGATAGCTTGTGTCTTTGTTTTCATTGAAGTCTGGAAACATTTTGATTTCTTCCTTTATTTCCTCTTTGACCCAGAAGTTGTTAAGAAATGTATTGTTGAGCTTCCACATTTTGGGACTATTACTAATCTTTTGTTGATTGTTAAGTGTTAGTTTAATTCCACTGTGGTCTGAGAAGATGCTTGGGATGATTTCAGTGCTCTTGAATTTGCTGATGCTGTCTTTGTGGCCTAACATATGGTCTATCCTTGAGAATGACCCATGTGGACTTGACTAAAATGTGTATTCCAGTTTCTTGGGATGAATGACTCTGAAAATGTCCAATAGTTTTAGTTTATATATCTCTTCATTTAGCTCCCTTATGTCTTTATTGATTTTCTGCCTGGATGTTCTGTCAAGCTGAGAAAGTGGGGTGTTGAAGTCCCCTACTTTGACTGTGTTGCTGTTAATATATTGCTGTAACTCTTTCAGTATACGTTTGATGTATTTAGATGGCTTCTCATTGAGTGCATAAATGTTAATAATTGTTAAGTCCTCTTAATTCACTGATCCACTGAGCATTAAGTAGTGTCCATTCCTATCTTTTTTAATCTTATCTATTTTAAAGTCTATCGTGTCAGATATGAGAATAGCTGTTCCTGCCCTTTTTTTTTTTTTGTGAGCCATTGGCCTGTATGATAGTTTTCCATCCTTTCACTTTAAGTCTTTGTTTGTCTTGTTGAGTTAGGTGGGTTGCCTATAGACAGCATATTGCTGGGTTGTATTTTTTGATCCATCTTCCTACTCTGTGTCTTTTAATAGGTGAACTCAGGCTATTGACATTTATTGAAACACATGAAACAATGCTCCAAGTCTCTGATTGTCAGATAAATGCAAATAAAGACAACAGTGAGATACCACTTCACTCCTGTGAGAATGTCATACATCAGAAAAGTTAACAGCAGCAAATGCTGGAGAGGTTGTAAGGTCAAAGGAACCCTCCTGCACTGCTGGTAGGAATGTAAATTGGTCCAAACTCTGTGGAGAACAGTCTGGAGAACTCTCAAAAGGCTAGAAATGGACTTGCACTATGATCCTGCAAATCCTCTCCTGGAGATATATCCTAAGGAACCAAATACACCCATCCAAAAAGATCTGTGTACACTTATGTTCTTAGCAGCACAATTTGTAGTAGCCAAAATCTGGAAGCAACCCAGGTGTCCAACAACAGATGGATAGCTAAGCAAGTTGTGGTATATATATACACAATGGAATACTACTCAGCTATTAAAAATGCTGACTTTACTGTTTTCAGCCTATCTTGGATGGAGCTTGAAAAATTCATGTTCAGTGAAATAAGTCAGAAACAGAAGGATGAATATGATATGATCTCACTCTCAGGCAGAAGTTGAAAAACAAGATCAGAAGAGAGAACACAAGTAGAACCTGAACTGGAATTGGTGTATTGCACCAAAGTAAAAGACTCTGAGGTGGATGGGTGGGGAGAATACAGATCCAAGAAGGATGACAGTGGACCTAGTAAGGGTTGTACTGTTATATGGAAAACTGGGAAATGTTATGCATGTACAAACTATTGTATTTACTGCTGAATGTAAAACATTAATTCCCCAATAAAGAAATTTTAAAAAATGTTAATGAAAAATAAATAAATAAATAAATGCAGCACTATGTGGTAAAAAAAGAAAGATTACATTACATTGACATAGTAAAATAATATTCTAAACATACAAGCATAAAAAAACAATCATTTAAAACAAAGAACAAATTGGTATGACTCTTAACATCCTAATTTCAAAATCCATTGCAAAGCAATAGTAATCAAGATAGTGTGGTGTTCCTATAAAGATAAAGATATAGATCACTGAGGGAAAAAATATCTAGAGTTTAGGAATCAACTTATGTGTAAAAGGCTTCAATTGCGAGTGCAAGGAAAATCCTTTAACATCATAAAGGTAATATATAGCAAGCCCCAGGCTAACATTGTGCTCAATGAGGAAAAACTGGAAGTTCTCTCCCTAAGATGAGGAACTTGGTGAGGGTGTTCACTCTCACCACTTCTATTCAGTAGTCCTAGAAGTCCTCACAATTGCGATCAGGCAAGAAAGAGAGACCAAAGGAATTCAAATTGGAAAGGAGGAAGTTAAATTATCATTATTTGCCAATGGTATGTTGTTATACTTAGAGGACTCAAACACTCTAGCAAAACAAACAAAAAAAAACACTACTGGAAATCGTCAATAAATCCAGTAACACAGCAGGTTAAAAAATCAATACTCATATTTACACAAAAAAATGGGCCAGAAGAAAGGGAACTGAAAGAAGTAATGTAAAAGGCTTCAAACATTCTTATTGAGGGAAATAAATGAATATATTTATTTTCAAAAGTGACAGTTATTTCCTCTATTCTTCTGACAGTAGCATTCAATTCAATTATTATTCAAGTCAAAAAAAACTGCTTTTTGAATTTAATGTAGTTTTATTTCACATTTCTTATAATTTATGTGTTGTGCTCTTGTTATCATAACTGTTTAGTTCTTTACTGTAACTGATCCACATGTGTGAATCCATTCCAAAATATTGTTTGTTTATTTATTGCTGTCAGGGTTATTACTGTGGCTTAGTGCCTGCACTATGAATCCACTGCTTCCAATGTCCATTTTTCTTTCTTTCTTTTCCCTTCTCTTCTGTTCTCTTCTGTTCTCTTTTCTTCTCTTCTCTTCTCTTCTATTTCTTCTTCCTATTTTATTTGATAGGGCAGAGATAAATCAAGAAAGAAGGGGAGATAGAAAGAAAGAGAGAAAGAGAGACATTTGCAGATCTGTTTCACCAGTCAGGAAGCATCCCCTCTGTAGGTGGGGAGAGGGACTCAAACATGGGCCCTTGGGCATAGTAATGTGTGTTCAACAGAGTGCACCACCTCCTGGCCCAAGTTATTCATATTCTATTCACTTCACAGTGTCATAGTGATTCAGGGGTGACATTATTTTCCTTTTTTCATGCCCATGAGTGACAGTAATCCTCTTCTAGGAATGAAGATAATATGTCTTGAAATCATTATCAAACATAAATGTGCTCTAAAAAACTATGAATGCAGGCACTGATCTTAATAGAACTAGTAAGCTCATAATGCATCTGGGGAATTTGGCATCAATATTCTTATAAAAGTCTATAATTAGATACTAAAATAAGACAGTGAGAAATACAGAGCTTCTAAAAGGTGGTTGGGTAGAGATGTTCTCTCAGACTGAAGACATCCCACTATTTCAGGTATTGAGATCCATTTCACAAGTACACACATTCATTCTATGAGGATACTTGTTTCTTCCTTCAGACTCAATGCACCTTTGAGTTTGGGTTTAATGTTTCAATTTCTATGTCCTGGCCATTGGAGCTCTCTGTGAGGAAAAGCTTCCCAACGTCTATAAAATTGTTTTATAACTGCAATTTGTGAAGAAGCAAATTGAGGAATTGGACATCAGTCATTTCAAAGAACCTTCTAAAAAAGTTGTTTCAAAGCTGAAAAAAAATATGTTTTGTAATAATGTTTTGTGCTCATATATGCTGTTTGGTTTCTCCCCTGCATCTAACACATGTGAGGCAAAAGACACATCTCCCAGTGAAAGGATGACAGATGACAGAACTACAGGCAGAGACGGATGATGGGTCTTTCTTCTTGGCACTTGGCATACCAGGTCTGTCCATTCATAGGATTGAATGTTGAGCCATTATACCCCCCACTGTTGTTGGAGAGTTTATAAATCATGTAGTTTTATGTCTCTTCCCTTATTTGTTTCTTTGAGGAATTTGTAAAATATTTTTTGATTTGCAATCAGAAGAATTATTATATGACAAAATAATGAGAACATCTATATTCTGCGGGCACTACTTTTCTATGTATCTGCATTCATCTTGTCATTTTACTGTAGCCATTGGTAGTCAATAAGTATATCAACATGGTCTCACATCAGGCCTGTCAAACCTGTGAGGCATGATTCCCAATCATTGGATTGAAATATAAAAACAAACGTATGCCTGAAAGAAATGAATGATAGGTTGAAGTGTTTAAATCTGTTAGAAAACAGTAGCAACAATTTTCTTAAATGGCCATATTTAAGCAAAGCTCTAATTGCTTTTCTACTCTGGAAGGAACAAGGAATCTCTGCTGAGGTGGAAAGCAGTAAAGTAACATGAAGGTTAAATGGCTGATACCTTTAAAAAAATCTAGTCTTTAAAGTCCTTTACCCCAATCTTGCTATATTTTAAAATCACTGAGAACTCATGGCAAAATCAGTTTGCTGGTCTCAAGTCCAGCCAATGCAATAGCCACTTCAGGTGAAGTAAAATCACACTAGGCACACTTTAATAGCTTGGTAACCAGGCATAGCGATTAGCTACAATGTTGTTTACATTTTAAATGTGGTACTGTATAGATTTTAAAAATCCTTTATTACAGAAAGTTCAACAGCATACCGCTCTCTGCAGCATCATGCGAACACTCATGCCATCATTTTTATTCTTGAAAATGTGCTCCACAGTCAATTTCTAAATGCCACTTGTCTCAACCTGCACCTGTCCAATTTTATAAAGAATTTTAAGAAGTCTCTAATTTGAGGTAAATAACTAGTGAGTGACTGGCTTGTGAAACATAAGAGCCATTTAAATAGTCTCAGGGTTCCCAAATATCCTTTCGACAAGACCTAATAATCCCTTTTAGACAATTGTTTGAGGCTCTTGTCTTTATTTTTCTGAATTTCAATGAACTTAGGGAGTAAGCAGTTAAACTTGTTTTCCTATTAAATATTCAAAGGGACTTTAAATTTTACTAAAATTTCCACTAGTAAAATGAAAACACAATGCTGTGTTCAGTTGTTAGTGTTTTAATTATATGAGTGTTAAATTTCTTTCTCAACCTGAAAACCACTTCCCAAGTAATAATTTACCTTTTTTCATTAAGTCAAACACTTTCTCTCACCAAGTGTGATTCTCTTATCAGTCCAAAATTCAATGGTAGTTGGATCAATGATTAAGAAGAGAATATTTTAGTACAAGAACAATGGAGAGATAAGAAGGAAAATAAGACTTTCCGAACAGGCAACTGAACAGAGGCACAGCCGGCTGAGGGCACATGTTACAATGTGCAAGGACCCAGGTTCAAGCCCATAGCCCCCATCTGGAAGTGAGGGGCGATCTGGCTGCTACATCTGTCACCCCCTGATCACCAGGGTTGGTTCAGCTGATCTGGCTGAGCTAGGCAGGTGTCCCCTTCCTCCCTCACAGCTCCATGTGCATCCCCTTCCTGAAGCTGCATGCTGGGTCAAAAAGGTAGACAAGTAGCTGTGTTCCCCTGCTAGAATCTCCAAACAGACTCTCAAGGTTCCACCATCCCCACCTACAGCTTTCCCTAGTAGTGAAATAGTGCTGCAAGTGTTTCTGTCTCTCCTTCTCTACCTTCCCCTTTCCTCTCAAGGTCTCTCTGTCTCTTCATGATCAAGTTCAAATTGACATCCAAAAGTTTTCCACTGGCCCTTTGAGGAAAATCACTATAAAACATGGAAGTGTAGTGTCTGATTTTTCCAAAATGTGGGTTAAATGGTTTGTACATCACTTGAAGTCACTCATTTCTCCCAGGACAAATTCATGGCTATGGCCCCAATTCATTAGGACCTTGTTTTCGACTCTGAGTCACATATAAGCTGCATATGGTGAGTTTCTTCTCTCCCAGTCACTATACAGTCAGGTACTTTTGTGCAAACAGTAAACATGATTAATGACTTCTGCTTCCAATATCAAGAGTGTGTGTGTCATGTCAGAGAACAGAGGAAGACTAGCATGACAACCACACCCAATGCAGCAGGCAGTGGTGCCCTCAGGCAAGCTCTAGCTTCAGCTATGCACCTCTGAGAACAGATCCAGTACTATCAAGTGGGAACCAACCGGTCAAGATTCTAATGGGGGGGGGGGTTGCAGAGAGATCATATGACAGCTATGCAAAACCTTGATGTCTGAGACTCCAAGGACCCAGGTTCAACTCCTAGCACTGCCACAAACCAGAGTTGAGCAGTATTCTGTCCATAAATAAATAAATGCCAGTTTGTATAATGAGGCAATTCTGATCTTCATTTGAATGCTTCCTAAAAAGTGGGTTTTTTTCAGGTCAACTTGTCCATTTTTTATTTTCATAATCCTTGTCATTTTGTAACAACTTGAATTTTAAATTGGACTGTAAGGTGTGGTGGAATCACAAGCATCTGGTCTAAATAGATCTTCCAGGCACTATGGGTTAGATAATCATGAGTGAATCTCTCAGCCCCATGAAACTCGGTTTTCTTTTTTTTTAAGCTATGATTTTATTTTTTATTAATAGTACTATATATTTTTTAGTTATCTTTATTTATTTATTTGGATAGAGACCGTCAGAAAAAAAGAGTGAAAGGAGTGATAGACAGAGGGAGATACACCTGCTTCACCACTTGTGAAGATTTCCCCTGAGCGTGGGGGCCAGGGTATCGAACCCAGGTCGCACTGTAACATGTGCACTCAACCAAGTGCACTACCATCCTCCCCCAAAACTCATCTTTCTTGTCTTGACCCTAAAAGGGGATTTTGAGCAAAAATCAATGTATCTGTGATGACAACACTGGGTGTATAGCCGATAATAAATACATACCAATTGTACAATGCCTCCAAATTGTTGTTAATATTCCCCCCATCTTTTCTCTAGTGCTATATATTTTTTAATTATTTCCCAGATATCCTTGGGACTTAGTCCTTCCGAAGGCATTTCTGACACCAAGTTGACTTCAGATGAGGACTCTGAGGTCGAGAGAGATTGATTGAACACGCCTGCACAGGACCTGCCCAACACAACGCCATATGTGTTGAAACCAAAGTTTAAAGTCAACTTTTAGGGAGTCGGGTGGTAGCGCAGCCGGTTAAACGCAGGTGGCACAAAGTGCAGGGACCTGAGTAAGGATCCAGGTTCTAGCCTCCGGCTCCACACCTGACTCTATCTTTCTTTCCCCATCTCTGTCTTCCCCTCCTCTCTCCATTTCTCTCTATCCTATCCAACAACAACGACATCAATAAAACATAAAGGACAACAAAAAGGAATATATATAGACAACATTTAAATTTCCAAATCATGGTCTATGCAACTTCCCTATCAATCACAATGTATTATTAGTTTATCAGATATATAAGCAAAAGAAAGTAACCCCTTGTGTCCTGTAAGGTAGAAAGTATTTCACAATTAACAAAACTTCTGGTAGACAAAGAGAGCTTATCCACATCTATTTCATCACCAATCAGCACAGTGCCCTTTTGGCATGTGGTTGGTTATCAATGAAGTCTCTCTGCAAATAATGTTAAGAAGAAGGAGGAGGAGGAGGAGGAGGAGGAGGAGGAGGAGGAGGAGAAGAAGAAGAAAAGGAAGAGGAAAAGGAAGAGGAAGAAGAAGAAGGAGAAGGAGAAGGAGAAGGAGAAGGAGAAGGAGAAGGAGAAGGAGAAGGAGAAGAAGAAGAAGAAGAAGAAGAAGAAGAAGAAGAAGAAGAAGAAGAAGAAGAAGAAGAAGAAGAAGGAGAAATAAAATGGCAGGGCTGGGGGTTGGCATGCTTGATTGAGATCATATTACCATGCTCAAGGACCCAGGATTAAGCCCGTGGTCTTCACCTCCTGAAGGGAAGCTTCAGGAGTGGTGAAGCAGTGCTGCAGGAGTCTTTCTTTCTCTCGCCATGTCTCCTACCAAATAAAATAATTTGTGAGCCCTTGAAAATAGAACAGGGTTGGGAGTCCGGTGGTAGCGCAGCGGGTTAAGCACACGTGGCGCAAAACGCAAGGACCAGCATAAGGATCCCGGTTCCAGCCCCCGGCTCCCCACCTGCAGGGGAGTCGCTTCACAGGCGGTGAAGCAGGTCTGCAGGTGTCCATCTTTCTCTCCCTCTCTGTCTGCCCCTCCTCTCTCCATTTCTCTCTGTCCTATCCAACCACAATGACAACAATAAAATAATTAGGGCAACAAAAGGGAATAAATAAATATAAAAAACATTTAAAAAAAAAAGAAAATAGAACAGGCTGACAAAATTTTTTAAAAAATGCCCATTGTTGTTCATGGAAGATTGCTACACTATATGAATGTATAGAGTCTTATTTCTCCAAAATAAGGATTTTTTTCCTCGATACTTACTTTAAAATGTTAAGCACTGACAAACATGCACACACACACACACAAAAGAAAAGTGTGTGTATATATACACATTAGTCAGATCATCATCTGTTTTTAGTCTTTAGCACGTGCGAAGAAAAAGAGGATAACTTCCATTTTGGTTAACAACACACTATTACAATTTTTGAAATGTCAATTTATGATTATTTCTATCCAGCTTTCTCTTTTTATTTTCTGAAAGAATACTGGCTTGGTAGAAAATCAACAACAGAGTTAAAATTTTATCACCACCTGCCAAGGTTTTCACTCAGCTACATAAACACTCATAGGAGATAGAGAACTCAAGGTTAATAAGATAATTACCATTCTTTTTTTATATGTGTGTATCTAAATCTGTGCCTCCCAGCTTTTCCTCACTGAGCAGAAGATTGCAATCATTGCTAAAGTTTCAGGATTTTGCTTCTCTGCACAAAAATGAAATCAGCAATGTGTGGCTGAATGTATTCCAGATAGCAGTAGCATATCATCAGCATATCAGTGACAGCAACAACAACAACAAAAAAAAAACACATGAAAACAAAAACATCACCTAAAAATGGAGGTGGTGGTAAAAAAGACTCTTTCCTCACAGCATTTGGAAACCCCAGTGTAAGTGTGAGTACACTTTATGAGGAAGTCCGTGGTCCTGCCCTTGCCTGTGACGTTTCTTCTATTTTTACTCCCTGTCTCCAAATAAATTAAAATATAGAACTTTGCTACCAGCAAAAACACTTAAATAGGTTAATGTTGAAATTGATAGAAATAACTGTCAGATTTCCGGGGAAGATGGCGGACTGAGAAGCTGCTAGGCTTGAGCTCTGATCACATCTTCTGGAAACGGTAGGATTTTCTGCCTTTAGCAGGCCAGTCAATAAGGGGTCCTAGTGGTGACACCAAAGAGGTGACTATAACTTAATTTGGGTTAAGAATTAGAGTAGAGGTGGCGCGGACTAGCGGGAGGGCTGCTACAGACTTCCCAGGCGGTGGCGGGCAAGGCGGGTATGCCGGGCATTGTCCATGGCCCGGGAAGGCAGCTCCTCCGCCGGTTGCAGAGCGCTGCTGGGCGGCCGGCAGAGGACCAGGAGGGAGGACTGTAGCTTGGGGGCTTCCTCTTGGGAGTCTCCGGGGACCACCGCGACACTGAGGGCGGATCCGAGGACATCCTTGAGTACAGCTCTCATTGGATCAAAAGGACTTGGAGCTAGTTTTCATCTTTGAGAAATACTTTAAAAAAGCTTCGTGGGGGGGGGGGTTTCCCGGAAGATAGCGGACTGAGAAGCTGCTGGTGGCTGAGCTCTGACCACATATCCTGGAAACGGTAGGATTTTATGCCTTTAGCAGGCCAGCCAATAAGGGGTCCTAGCGGTGACACCAAGGAGGTGACTATAACTTAATTTGGGTTAAGAATTAGATTAGGGGAAAAAAGGGGGAAAAAAAATTTTTTTTTCTTCCTTTTAATTTTCAAGCATACCTCCTTCCCGCCCCCCCACCCCATAATCAGTCCTTTTCTTTACCAAATTCCTGTCCCACCATGAAGTATCATTAATTCTAAGTCTATAGCCTTCTGAAACCTCTGGCCTTTTTTCTTTCTAAGTAGCCAACCCCCCCACCTCACACCGCATAGCTAATTAAATAATTAAAAATAAATACATTAAAAAAACCCTTTCCTTTCACTGCCCTTTTATGACAGTTCTTTTTCTTATCTTTTTCTTTTTTTCTCTTTCTTTTTTTTTTCTTTTTCTCATTCTTGTCATCCCTTCTTCCTTAATGCTACAGCTTCCAAAGTCACAGCGCCAGCCCCCACACCAACAAACAGAGTGCTTTTTTGAATTCACTGATACACATTTGGGAATTTCCTTTCACTGCTCTTTAATTACAGCTCTTTTTCTTATCTTTTCCGTTTTTCTCTCTTGTCTATCCCTCTCTCTCTTTTTTTTAATCTTGTCATACACTCCTTCCTTCTTCTTTGCCTGTCTGAATTTGTGAATTATTTTGGGGAGGAAATCTGACTCAGAGTGGACTCTCTCTGTGTGTGTCTCTGCTCTAGTTCCCTTTGCCCTCTTGTTACCCTTAGAATATACAGTGAATATTAGATTTGCATAACGGTATATTCTTGCTATCCTTTCTTTTCTCGTTCTTCACTGGGATTTGGTTACTATTTTTTCACGGATTGGAGAAATTGTTTAGCTAACTGGTAACGATTAAACTACTTCAATACTTGCTTCAGTTGCTACTGTAATTCCTGAGGTTGCTGAGTGCAATTGTCATAAAGGTATTTAGTACAGGGTTACTTGTACTCAAGACACAACAACTGAGGAACAACAGAGCATTAAAAAAAGAAACACATAAATCAAAAAAATGGGTAGGTCAAAAACAAATAAAACAGCTACTCCAATGAATGAAGACAAGAGCTCAGAAGAAACTACAAATCAGCCAGAAGTAACCATAGATAAGAAAAGTATGCAAGCAATATTAAATGTATTAATCACAGAAATGAAAACAACATTGGAGGAAAGGAATGGCAGTATTAGGGAAACAACAGTTGAGACCCCCAAGGAAAATACTGATTATCTTGAGGCAATTAGAGAACTGAAAGCTGAAATAGCTGAAATGAAGAAAGAAGCTGAGGCAAGGGAAAGCAGACTAACAGAAACAGAAAACAGAATTAGTCAGACAGAGGATGAGTTATAGAAAATGAAGAAAGAGGTGAAAGAGCTTAAAAAGAGACTGAGAGACACTGAAAACAACAACAGAGACATATGGGATGATCTCAAAAGAAGTAACATTTGTATAATTGGCCTGCCAGAGGAAGAAAGAGAGGAAGGGGAAGCAAACATTCTAGAGAAAATAATAGAAGAAAACTTCCCAGACCTGAATAACAGAAAGGACATCAAGATTCAAGAGGCACAGAGAGTACCAAACAGAATCAACCCAGACCTGAAGACACCAATCATAGTCACAATAAGAAGAAGTAAGGATAAAGAAAGGATCCTAAAGGCTGCAAGAGAGAAACAAAAAGTGACATACAAGGGAAAACCCATAAGATTATCTGCAGACTTCTCCACTCAAACTCTAAAAGCCAGAAGGGAGTGGCAAGATATCTATCGAGCCCTGTATGAACAAGGGTTTCAACCAAGGATAATATATCCTGCTAGACTTTCATTCAAACTAGATGGAGGGATCAAAACCTTCTTAGATAAACAACAGTTAAAGAAGGCAACCATCACCAAGCCGGCCCTGAAAGAAGTTCTGAAAGACCTCTTATAAACAAGAACATAATACTTGCAATATATCAGAGCAAACAAAATTTTTTTGAACAATCACAAAACAATACATTAAATCCATAATATCAATAAATGACAATGGCTTAAACTCACCCATTAAAAGGCACAGGGTGGGGGGATGGATCAGAAAACATAACCCAACCATATGCTGCTTACAAGAATCCCATCTGTCACAAGATAAACACAGACTTACAGTGAAAGGATGGAAAACTATCATACAGGCTAACGGACCACAAAAAAGGGCAGGAATATCCATTCTCATCTCAGACATGATACATTTTAAATTAAATAAAGTAATAAAAGATAGGCAAGTACATTACATAATGATTAGAGGATCAATCAGCCAAGAATACTTAACAATTATTAACATCTATGCACCCAATGAGGGACCATCTAAATACATTAAGCACCTACTGAAAGAATTTCAAAAATACATCAATAGTAATACAATCATAGTGGGAGACTTCAATACCCCACTCTCACACTTAGACAGATCAACAAAGCAGAGAACCAACAAAGATACAAGAGAATTGAATGAAGCGATTGACAGACTAGACCTCTTGGACATTTTCAGAGTCCTTCACCCCAAAAAACTGGAATACACATTCTTTTCAAATCCACATAACAAATACTCAAGGATAGGCCACATGTTCGGCCACAAAGACAGCATCAATAAACTCAAGAGCATTGAAATCATCCCAAGTATCTTCTCAGACCACAGTGGAGTAAAACTAACATTTAACAACAAACAGAAAATTATTAAAAGACACAGAATTTGGAAACTAAACAACATGCTCCTTAAGAACCACTGGGTCAGAGACTCACTCAAGTGAAATTCAAATGTACTGGAAACTAATGAAAATGAAGACACAACCTTTCAAAACATTTGGGACACAGCTAAAGCGGTACTGAGAGGGAAACTTATAGCCATACAATCACATATTAAACACCAAGAAGAAGCTCAAATGAACGACCTTACTGCACACCTCAAGGACTGAAAGGAAGAGGAACAAAGGAACCCTAAAGCAACCAGAAGGACAGAAATCACTAAAGTTAGAGCAGAAATAAACAACATTGAAAATAAAAGAACCATACAAAAGATCAATGAAGCCAAATGTTGGTTCTTTGAAAGATTAAACAAAATTGACAAACCCCTAGCCAGACTCACCAAACAAAAAAGAGAGAAGAGTCAAATTAATAGAATTGTAAACGATGGAGGAGATATCACAACTGACACCACAGAAATCCAGAGAATCCTGCGAAACTTCTATAAAGAACTATATGCCACCAAGCTAGACAATCTGGAAAAAATGGAACAATTCCTAGAAACATATGCCCTTACAAAACTGAACCAAGAAGAACTACAAAATCTAAATGCACCAATCAAAGACAAAGAAATTGAAACCATTATTAAGAATCTCCCCAACAACAAAAGTCCTGGACCAGATAGCTTCACAAACGAATTCTACAAAACTTTCAGGAAACAGTTAGTACCCATACTTCTTAAGCTATTCCATAAGATTGAAGAAACAGGAATACTCCCTTCCACCTTCTATGAAGCCAACATCATCCTGATACCAAAAGCTGATAGGGACAGAACAAAAAAGGAAAACTACAGACCATTATCTCTGATGAACATAGATGCGAAAATATTAAACAAAATCTTGGCCAACCGGATACAGCAACACATCAAAAAGATTGTTCATCACGACCAAGTGGCATTCATACCAGGAATGCAAGGCTGGTTCAACATCCATAAGTCAATCAATGTCATTCACATCAATAAAAGCAAAGCCAAAAACCACATGATTATCTCAATAGATGCAGAGAAAGCCTTTGACAAAATCCAACACCCATTCATGCTCAAAACTCTACAAAAAATGGGAATAGATGGGAAATTCCTCAAGATAGTGGAATCTATATAAAGCAAACCTATAGCCAACATCATACTCAGTGGACAGAAGCTGAAAGCATTCCCCCTCAGATCGGGGACTAGACAGGGCTGTCCATTGTCACCGTTACTCTTCAACATAGTATTGGAAGTTCTTGCCATAGCAATCAGGCAAGAGAAAGAAATCAAAGGGATACAGATTGGAAGGGAAGAAGTCAAGCTCTCACTATTTGCAGATGATATGATAGTATACACAGAAAGACCTAAAGAATCCAGCAGAAAATTACTGGAAGTTATTAGGCAATATAGCAAGGTATCAGGCTACAAAATCAATGTACAAAAATCAGTGGCTTTTCTTTATGCAAACACTAAATCTGAAGAAGAAGACATCCAGAAATCAGTCCCATTTACTGTTTCAGCAAAATCAATCAAATACCTAGGAATAAAGTTGACCAAAGAAGTGAAAGATTTGTATGCTGAAAACTATGAGTCACTACTCAAGGAAATAGAAACTGATACCAAGGAATGGAAAGTTATCCCATGCTCATGGATTGGAAGAATAAATATCATCAAAATGAATATTCTCCCCAGAGCCATATACAAATTTAATGCAATACCCATCAAAGTTCCACCAAGCTTAATTAAGAGAATAGAACAAACACTACAATCATTTATCCGGAACCTGAAAAAACCTAGAATTGCGAAAACCATCTTGAGGAAAAGAAACAGAAATGGAGGCATCACACTCCCAGACCTTAAACTATATTATAAAGCCATCATCATCAAAATAGCACGGTACTGGAACAAAAAAAGGCACACAGACCAGTGGAACAGAATTGAAAGCCCAGAAATAAATCCGAACACCTATGGGCATCTAATCTTTGATAAGGGGGACCAAAGCATTAAATGGAAAAAGGAGGCTCTCTTCAATAAATGGTGCTGGGAAAACTGGGTTGTAACATGCTGAAGAATGAAATTGAACCACTTTATCTCAGCAGAAAAAAAAATCAACTCCAAATGGATCAAAGACCTAGATGTCCGACCAGAAACAATCAAATACTTAGAGGAAAGCATTGGTAAAACATTTTCCCACCTACACCTCAAGGACATCTTCGATGAATCAAATCCAATTGCAAGGAAGACTAAAGCAGAAACAAACCAATGGGACTACATCAAATTGAAAAGCTTCTGCACATCCAAAGAAACTATTAAACAAACAGAGAGACCCCTCACAGAATGGGAGAAGATCTTCACATGCCATACATCAGACAAGAATCTAATCACCAAAATATATAAAGAGCTCAGCAAACTTAGCACCAAAAAAGCAAATGACCCCATACAAAAATGGGCAGAGGATATGAACAAAACATTCACTACAGAGGAGATCCAAAAGACTAACAAACATATGAAAAACTGCTCTAGGTCACTGATTGTCAGAGAAATGCAAATTAAGACAACACTAAGATACCACCTCACTCCTGTAAGAATGACATACATCAAAAAGGACAGCAGCAACAAATGCTGTAGAGGATGTGGGGACAGAGGAACCCTTTTACATTGCTGGTGGGAATGTAATTTGGTCCAGCCTCTGTGGAGAGCAGTCTGGAAAACTCTCAGAACGCTAGACATGGACCTTCCATATGATCCAGTAATTCCTCTCCTGGGGTTATACCCCAAGGACTCCATAACACCCAACCAAAAAGAGGTATGTACTCCTATGTTCATAGCAGCACAATTCATAATAGCTAAAACCTGGAAGCTACCCAGGTGCCCAACAACAGATGAGTGGCTGAGAAAGCTGTGGTATATATACACAATGGAATACTATGCAGCTATCAAGAACAATGAACCCACCTTCTCTGACCCATCTTGGACAGAGCTAGAAGGAATTATGTTAAGTGAGCTAAGTCAGAAAGATAAAGATGAGTATGGGATCATCCCACTCATCAACAGAAGTTGAGTAAGAAGATCTGAAAGGGAAACTAAAAGCAGGACCTGATCAAATTGTAAGTAGGGCACCAAAGTAAAAACCCTGTGGTGAGAGGTACACATGCAGCTTCCTGGGCCAGTAGGGGGTGGGAGTGGGTGGGAGGGATGGGTCACAGTCTTTTGGTGGTGGGAATGGTGTTTATGTACACTCCTAGCAAAATGTAGACATATAAATCAGTAGTTAATCAATATGAGAGGGGGAAAATCAATTGTATGTCTCAAATTTTTTCAAAACACAAACTGAATCTTTTTAATATATAGGCTGTGTATTTGATATGCGGACTCTCTCAAAAGCCTAGACCAAGTAGATTAGAAGCATCCAGTAGCACAGCTATATACAAGATACTGTACAGCAAACCCTAACAAAAGGACTTTTCAAAGTTAAACCAATTACCAAATAATATGATGATAACATTAACTATCGATTGTCTTTTTGAACCCTAAGACAGCAGGAACCTCACATCTCCACTATAGAGCCCCTACTTCCCCCAGTCCTGGAACCCTTGGATAGGGCCCACTTTCCCGTATGCCTCTCCCAATCCATACCAAATAATATTGCATCTGCCGATCACAACCTAACCAACGCAACGATTGCCACCTCAACATGCTTCACCTCAGACTGTGTCCAGACACTTCACGTATGGAATGACAACCCTTCAGCTTCATTACTCGGGTGAGACCTTTCCTTTTATAGTACACTCTAATTTCATCTCAGGTAGTTCACTTTCTAACATAGTCCCATAACCTAGATATACACCAGTTTCTGTGAGAGAGAGCTTATGTTCACACGTATCCATAAACTACTGCAAAATATATACCTGAAAGCAGAAGTACACTAGAGTTTGCAGTGAGTACCTCTCTAACACTTCCTCTCCACTATTCCAAGCTTGGGATCCATGATTGCTCAACAATTTGTTTGGCCTCGTATGTTAACTCTCTTTTCAATCACCAGGTTCCAGATGCCACTAGGATGCTGGCCAGGCTTCCCTGGATTGAAGATCCTACCAATGTGTCCTTGAGCTCAGCTTCCCCAGAGACACACCCTACTAGGGAAAGAGAGAGGCAGACTGGGAGTATGGACCGACCAGTCAATGCCCATATTCAGCGGGGAAGCAATTACAGAAGCCAGACCTTCTACCTTCTGCAACCCTCAATGACCCTGGGTCCATGCTCCCAGAGAGATAGAGAATGGGAAAGCTATCAGGGGAGGGGGTGTGTTATGGAGATTGGGTGGTGGGAATTGTGTGGAGTTATACCCCTCCTACCTTATGGTTTTGTTAATTAATCCTTTCTTAAATAAAATTATATATATATATATATATATATATATATATCTGCGGAAGTTCAAAAAAAAAAGAAATAACTGTCAGAGAGGAAGAGAGACAGAGAGACACCTGCAACCCTGTTTTACTACTCGCAAAGCTTCCCCCCTGCAGTTAGGGACCAGAGGCTTGAACTTGGGTCCCTGTGCACTGTTATGTGTATGCTCAACCAGGTGCACCAATCCCCAGGCCCAGAATCTTTTTTTTCTTCATGCAAGCAGAGCTTTGCTATACTGTGAATTTAGCTGTAGTCTTCTGCAATAAAGCACACATCACATGATTTCCTAGTTTCCCAGTAATGTAAATGTTATGGTTATTCTGAGTACTGCATGTAGTCTATCAAGTGTACGACACCTTTGTGTCTAGATAAAAATCAGTCGGCATAGTGCAATTAGTAATGACAGAGACATAAAGTGAACACAGATTGTTGGAAAATGACAACTGTGGTTCTGCTTAATGCAGGGTTGCCACCAACATTCAGTTTGTGCAAAACACAATATAGTAAGTGCAATAATAGGAAAGCACTAATAAAACAGGGTTTCCTTAAGAAAGGGGAAATGCAGGGTGAAACACAGATAAACTGTGGACTATTGCATGGCCAGTGGGAACTGAGAGGTCACTGAGGACCCAGGCGTCAATAGTTGGGTGTGGTGCGGAGACACCTGTCAAGGGGAGATAAACTGTATTCGAACCAGCAAAATAACTCACTTAGATGCTGTACTGTTTTGCCATGTAGACAACTCAAGTCCTAGCTGCCACTACTTCACTGAAGGAAGTTTTGGTGCTGTGGTCACTTTCATGCTCCCTGTCTGGAGAGAAAGAAAGGAAGAAAGAAAAAAAAAAAGGAAAGAAGGGAGGGAGGGAGGGAGGGAGAGAGGAAGGAAGGAAAGAAGGAAGTATAGAAAGAAAGAAAGAAAGAAAGAAAGAAAGAAAGAAAGAAAGAAAGAAAGAAAGAGAAAGAAAGGAAGGAAGGAAGGAAGGAAGGAAGGAAGGAAGGAAGGAAGAAAAAAGGAAAGAAAGAAGAGAAAAAAGGAAAAAATAAGAAATTAGGGCACCAAAATAAAAACCCTGTGGTGAGGGGTAGACATGTAGCTTCCTGGGCCGGTGGGGGGTGGGGGTGGGTGGATGGGATGGGACACAGACTTTTGGTGGTAGGAATGGTGTTTATGTACACTCCTAGTAAAGTGTAGTCATATAAGTCACTAGTTAATTAATATGAGAGGGGGGAAATTAATTGTACGTCTCAAAGTTTTTAAAACACAGACCGAGTCTTTTTAATATATAGGCTGTGTATTTAATATGCGGACCCTCTCAAAAGCCTAGACCAAGTAGATCAGAAGCAACTGGTGACACAGCTATATACAAGATACTGGTACTATACAGCAAACCCTAACAAAAGGACTTTTCAAAGTTAACCCAATTACCAAATAATGTGATGATAACATTAACTATCCATTGTCTTTTTGAACCCTAAGACAGCAGGAACCTCACATATCCACTATAGAGCCTATATTTGCTCCAGTCCTGGAACCTTAGGTTGGGGCCCACTTTCCTGCATGCCTCTCCCAATCCATATCAAATAATACTGCAACTGCCAATCGCAACCTAATCAATGCAACAATTGCCACCTCAACATGCTCCAGCTCAGACTGTGTCCAGAGACTTCACATGTGGACTGACAACCCTTCAGCTTCATTACTCCGGTGAGACCTTTCCTTTCATAGTATTCTCTAATTCCATCCCAGGTGGTTCACTTTCTAACAAAGTCCCTAAACCTAGATATACACCAGGTTCTGTGAGAGAGAGCATATGTTCACACATATCCATAAACTACTGCAAAATATATACCTGAAAGCAGAAGTACACTAGAGTTCGCAGTGAGTACCCCCCCCCCCCAAACACTTCCTCTCCACTATTCCAAGCTTTGGGTCCATGATTGCTCAACAATTTGTTTGGCTTTGTATGTTAACTCTCTTTTCAGCCACCAGGTTCCAGATACCATCAGGATGCCGGCCAGGCTTCCCTGGACTAAAGACCCCACCAATGTGTCCTGGAGCTCCGCTTCCCCAGAGACCCACCCTACTAAGGAAAGAGAGAGGCAGACTGGGAGTATGGACCTACCAATCAATGTCCATGTTCAGCGGAGAAGCAATTACAGAAGCCAGACCTTGTACCTTCTGCAACCCACAACAACCTTGGGTCAATACTCCCAGAGGGATAGAGAATGGGAAAGCTATGGAGATTGGGTGGTGGGAATTGTGTGTAGTTGTATCCCTCCTATCCTATGGTTTTGTTAATTTATCCTTTCTTAAATAAAAAATAAATTAAAAAAAGAAATTATATTCATGTAACTGATTGTCATGTAATCACTAATTCCTCCCAATATAGTGACTGAAAAAGAATGGAGTTTGCTTTTATCTTGTGTGGCATAAATCATGACACTTTTCTTCAGCAGAGGAAGTCATGCTTTTATCAATGGAAAACACAACTGAAAGACTCAACTTGACTCATAGCAAGTCATTGGGCTCTTCTGTGGTTGGATGCTTTCTGAGAATTTTAAATGTTATATTCTCAATAATATTTATATCATTTCATACAAGATTTCCTTCAGAAATGGCGTCAAAGAAGACATTGGAATCTAATTTTAAAAAATAGAATGCTCATCTGTCCTGTTCTTCTGACAAACAAGGCCTAAGAAATATTAACCATGCTACATGAAAGCAATTAAAGAAATATATTTGTCTGAATGCCATACATAGTTTATGGAAGACTTCTTTTTATTAATTTATTTAAAAAAGGAGACATTAACAAAACCATAGGACAAGGGGGGTACAAGTCAACACAGTTCCCACCACCAGATCTCTGTATCCCATCCCCTCCCCTGATAGCTTTCCTATTCTTTATCCCTCTGCGAGTATGGACCCAAGGTCATTGTGGGATGCAGAAGGTGAAAGGTCTGGCTTCTATAATTGCTTCCCCGCTGAACATGGGTGTTGTCAGGTCGATCCATACTCCCAGCCTGCCTCTCTCTTTCCCTAGTGGAGAAGGGCTCTGGGGAATCTGAGGTCCAGGACACATTGGTGGAGCTGTCTATCCAGGGAAGTCTGGTTGGCATTATGCTGGCATCTGGAACCTGGTGGCTGAAAAGAGAGTTAATATACAAAACCAAACAAACTGTTGAACAAACATGGACCTAAAGGCTGGAATAGTGCAGATGAAGTGTTGAGGGGGTACTCACTGCAGACTATTGTGTACTTTTGCTTTCAGGTATGTATTTTGCCCTCGTTAATGGATATGTGTGAACATAGGCTCTACCTCACAGGACTGGTCTATATCTAGGTTTTGGGGCTTTGTTAGGAAGTGAACCACCTGGAATGGAATTACAGAATACTATGAAAGGAAAGGTCTCACCCGAGTAATGAAGCTGAAGGGTTGTCATTCCACACCTGAAGTCTCTGAACACAGTCTGAAGTGCAGCATGCTGAGGTTGTACTCATTGCCGTTGATTAGGTTGGGATAGGCGAATGCAATATTATTTGGTTTGAATTAAGAGAAGCATGCAGGAAAGTGAACCCCACCCTAAAGTTTATGGAAGACTTCTAACCTGAACTTTAATACATCTTTAAAAGTTAGCAATGCCTTTTAGGTGTGACCAGGACCCATTTTAATCAGCACACAGGAGAAATTTTTATGAAGTCAGGATGCTTTTATGCTAGTGCATTCCCCTTTAGTTAATTGGGCTTTCTTTCTAACCTATGACACATGCTCTAAAAACTCTAAACTATTCATAAAATATATTCTAAGAACAGATTGAGGTTTCATTATTTATAATTCAGTCAAGATACTATACCGGCTAGGTTGTAAGTCTGCTGATACAGTTGCTTTTCTCTACTACTCTTTGAACTGTTGCTGCTCAAGTTTCTAATTTATGTGCAAACTGAATTTGCCTAATGCATATAGTAAGCTCTTTTTCTTTTTTTCTAGCATGTTTTTTGTTTGTTTGTTAACAGCCTGGTTTAAAGCCCTTTTTCTGCATCATATAAAAAGACAGTTGTACCAAGAACCAGAATTTATTTATTTTCTTTGTTTTCTCTGTTACTCTTCATATACCTCATACAGAAACAAAAATGATTTCATTTCTTGAGCTGAATATTCATTAAGAAGCAAAAACTCCCATGCCATGACCAGATTTCACTCAACTGACAAAAAAATGCAACATTGCTTTTGTGGCATGTGTTCAAAGCACAGAAGTCAAGACTTAAAGATTCTGTGTTCAGTATTAGGTCTGCTCTCAGGCTCACTGCTTGCTGGTGGATTAAACAGCATTCTTTGAAAGGAAGCCATCATTCATTCAGGGTGGATTCACTTGACTCATCAAAACCTCACTCTCCCAGGGTCCATCTGAAGCACTTGGAATCCCAGACAGATCATATGGCTATTGTTCTAGGAGAACACATAGCCCAGCAGAGAAAAGGGATGTATAAACAAATCACTCTGGCACCAGTTGCTATTAGCCAAATCACTGAGAAATTATCCAGAAATAATTTAAAATACTATAGTCACTGATAGACTCCTTGAAAATAAGAAAATATTCCAAATATGTCAGAAATATGAGGTTGGTTAGATGATCCATGCAGACACACCAGAGGTTTCCATTGTGAGGCCGTCCTGGGCTTGATATGGCCAGAATCTAGTGTTTTCTCTCTCCCTCTCTCTCTCTCTCTCTCTCTCTCTCTGTCTCTCTCTCTCTCTCACACACACACACACACACACACACACACACACACACACACACACACACTAAATAAATAAACCATTTTAAAATGACAAAAGTAACTTTTAAATAGATTCTCTTACTAAGTAAAAATTGTATAGGACCCTAGACAATATTTTATTCTCTCTCTACTTGCTTTATAACTGTAGCATTCTGTTGCTGTTTAAATAGATGGCCCTGACCATATTCTCTTACATATTCACTAGAAAAAAGTTAGCATACATTCCAGTAAGTATGGAAGCCTTTTATGGGACTGAGCCACCTACCTTCCAGTAAAAAAAATTGAATTGGATAATGATGAACTTGACAAGTATATTAAGCTTGAGCCATTCATTATAATTTTGAGACTCTATTGTTACCAAAGCCTAACCAACACTAAATAATACAGTGTCTATATAACCCTTTATCACTGTTTCTTTTTCAGCTACTTTATTCATCTTTCCTCAACAAACACTGAGGAGTCTTAGGAAAGAGGAAAAATAATGTTGACAAAGCAGGACTTTCATCTAGCTAATCATTATGCCTTCCTTGGTAAGAATCTTCTCACTCACAACATTGCTAAATTGAAGTCTCTTACAATGAAGACAAATTGCAGCTCACTATCCATGAGCCAGTATAGACTTCTACCTTTTGTCCTGGCATTCCACCAGAAAAAAAAGATGACAAATAGTGCCCTAGGAGGTGAAGGCTCAAGCATGAGTCTCCAATCGCTGTGTTATATGTACCAGACTGAGGCTTTACTTTTTTGTTTGCTTCTCATTCTCCCTATGCCTTTCTCTAAATAAAAGTCAATCTTTAAAAAACAATAATAATAACATCTAAAAGTGTTTCCTGTAATGCTGAAGAGCAGAGATTTTCCTTTTTCACTTTCCTTCAAGGCAATACTATGCTTAACTATAATGTTACCACAGTCTACTTTAGACTCCACCAAATTAAAACTAGACTAACAGTGTTTTTTAGTCTTGTTTTATTTATGAAAACATTGCTCAAGAACATAGTATAAAAATTGGGGAGGGGTTGAATAAAACATAACTTCATATAATGAATATGAGCCTTTCATTCTTTTTAAATTTTGTTTATTGTTGGATAGAGACAGATAGAAACTGAGAGAGGAGGGGGAGATAGAGAGGGAGAGAGACAAAGAGACACCTGTAGCCCCACATCACCACTCGTGAAGCTTTCCCCCTGCAGGTGGGGACCAGGGGTTTGAACTGGCTCCTTGTGGACTGTAGTATGTTTGAGCTTAACCAGGCTGATCCACCACCTGGCCCCTGAGCCTTCCATTTTTTTCAACTTAATTTTGTTTCAGGGTCCTGTATGCGTCATTCATCATACAGCCAGGCTTCATACAACGTGCAAGGATCATCCTCAAAAAGAGATAATAAACAGAAAAAGATCACTTCTTGTAACCCTTCAAATACAGTTTCTCTGGATCTGAAGACCTGATGTGACAATGGCAAGTTAACTGTTCTCACACATCCAACACTTAGTAGGAGGACAAGGGTAAGAAGACTTCTAAAAGGGGTCAGGCGGTAGCACAGTGGGCTAAGTGCACATGGTGCAAAGTGCAAGGACTAACGTAAGGATCCTGGTTCAAGCCCCCAGCTCCCCACCTGCAGGGGGGTCGCTTCACAGGTAGTGAAGCAGGTCTGCAGGTGTCTATCTTTCTCTCCCCCTCTCTGTCTGCCCCTCTCTCCATTTCTCTCTGTCCTACCTGGCAACAATAACAACAATAAAAATGACAACAACAACAAGGGCGACAACAAGGGCAACAAAAGAAAAAAAAAAGCTTCTAAAAAATCTTCATGTGAAAATGGAATTAGAGTATCCATCCACAGTACTTCTGAGATCCACCAGCTATGCACAGTTTTCGTTAGTCTTGCTTGGACTCTGGGAATGATTCTCTAGGATCATTGACACTGGCATTTACCCTCTGAGTCATCCTATTTCTTCATAGAAAACTGGTTCTGGGACCAGGCTGTGGCACAGCTGGTTATGCGCACGCACTACTGTGAACAAAGACCCAGGTTCAAGCACCAGCTCCCCACCTGCAAAAGGAATGCTTCAGGAGTGATGAAGCAGGACTGCAGGTGTCTCTCTCCCTTTCTTCACCCGCCCCCCCCCCAACAGCACTCTGTCTTTATCCAAGAGTAAACAAATAAAAAAAGAGAAAAGAAAAGAAAAGCCTGGGAAGGACTCTTAAAAAAAAAAAACAGGAAACTTTGTTTCTATAACTGAGTGGATATCTTTCCTTCCTTGCCCGTAGTAGTTCAGACCAAATATCTCTTGGTGTTGTGCGGTGTCCAAACTAGTGTTGTTTTCACCAAATCATTGTCTTAAATTCTGATTCTCTGTACATCTTACTGGGTTTTCTCAAAAGATAAAAGACACACTTTGGAGGTAGATGAGACAGCATAACGATTCTGCAAAGGACTTTCATGACTGAGGCACAGAGGTCCCTGGTTCAATCTCTGGTCCCACCATCAGCCAGATTTCAGCAGTGCTCTGGTTTCTGATGAAATCAGGCATGTTCAGGGTGTTTCTGGTCTCTCTGTGTGGATCTTTCTCTTTGTATCACTAAAATACATAATTTTTAAAATTATTTTTAAAGGGTACACTTTTATCTCTTGAAGATATGTCTTTCTCACCAGAGGAAATAGCATAATATTGTGAAAAAGATTCTCCTTCAAGAAACAGACTTTCTCTAGCTTTAACTACTTCTGAGGCTGTTGGAAGGCAAGACCCAAGAAGATTTAATAATTACTTACATCTATGCACCCAGTGAGGACTCATCTAAACACATCAAACACCTACTGAAAGAACTACAAAAATACATCAATAGTAATTGAATAATAGAGGGAGCCTTCAACACCCCACTCTAACACTTAGACAGATCATCGAAGCAGAGAATCAACAAATAAACAAGAGAATTAAATGAAGAGATGGACGGACTAGACCTCCTGGACATTTTTAGAGTTCTTCACCCCCCAAAATTGGAATACACATTCTTTTCAAATCCACACAGCACATCCTCAAAGATAGACCACATGTTAGGCCACAAAGACAGTAAAAAGAAATTCAAGAGCATTGAAATCATCCCAAGTATCTTCTCAGACCACAGTGGAGTAAAGCTAACATTAAACAACAAACAAAATTACTAAAAGTCACAAAATTTGCAACAGCTCGCTGCTTAATAAACACTGGGTCAAAGAGGCACTCAGGCAAGAAATTCAAATGTTCCTGGAAACAAATGAAAATGAAGACACAAGCTTTCAAAATATTTGGAACACAGCTAAAACAGTACTGAGAGGGAAACTCATAATCATATAATCACACATTAAAGAACAAGAAAAAGCTCAAATAAATGACCTTACTGCACATCTTAAGGACTTAGAGGAAGAGGAACGAAAGAACCCTAATGCAACCAGAAGGACAGAAACCACTAAAATTAAAGCAGAAATAAACAACATTGAAAATATGAGAACCATACAAAAGATCAATGAAGCCAAATGTTGGTTCTTTGAAAAATTAAACAAGATTGACAAAACACTAGTCAGACTCACTTAACAAAAGGGCAAGGAGAAGATTCAAATAAATAGAATTGTAAAGGATAGAGGAGATATCACAACTGACACCACAGAAATCCAGAAAATCATGCAAAACTTTTATGAAGAAATATACGCCATCAAGCTAGAGAATTTGGAAAAAATGAGAGAATTCCAAGAAACATATACCCTTCCAAAACTGAACCAAGAAGAACTACAAAACCTAAATGGACCAATCAAAGAAAGAAATCTAAACAGTGATTAAGAATCTTGCCAACGACAAAAGTCCTGGACCAGATGGCTTCACAAACTGTTTCTACAAAACCTTCAGGAAACAGTTAATACCTATACTTCTAAAGCTCTTCCACAAGACTGAAGAAACAGGAACACTCCCTTTCACCTTCTATGAAGCCAACATCACCCTGATACCAAAAGCTGATAGGGACACAACAAAAAAGGAAAACTACAGACCAATATAGATGCCAAAATATTAAACAAGATCCTGGACAACCTGATACAGCAGCATAAAGGAAAAAGGAAAACTACAGACCAACATAGATGCCAAAATATTAAACAAGATCCTGGACAACCTGATACAGCAGCATATCAAAAAGATTCTTCATCACCACCAAGTGGGATTTATCCCAGGAATGCAAGTCTGGTTCAACATACATAAGTCAATCAATGTCATTCACCACATCAATAAAAGCAAAACCAAAACCACATGATTATCTCAATAGATGCAGAGAAAGCCTTTGACAAAATCCAATACCCATTTAGGCTCAAAACACTACAAAAAATGGAAATAGATAGGAAATTCCTCAAGATAATAGAGTCCATATAGCAAATCTACAGCCAACATCATACTCAATGGACAGAAGCTGAAAGCATTCCCCCTCATATCAGGGACTAGACAGAGCTGTCCACTATCACCATTACTCTTCAACATAGTATTGGAAGTTTTTGCCATAGCAATCAGACAAGATAAAGAAATCAAAGGAATACAGATTGGAAGGGAAGAAGTCAAGCTCTCACTATTAGCAGATGATATGATAATATACATAGAAAAACCTAAAGAATCCAGCATAAAGCTACTGGAAGTTATCAGACAATACAGCAAGGTGTCAGGTACAAAGTGTCAATGCACAAAAATCAGTGGCATTTCTTTATGCAAACACTAAATCTGAAGAAGACATCCAGAAATAACTCCCATTCACTGTTGCAGCAAAATCAATCAAATACCTAGGAATAAAGCTGACCAAAGAAGTGAAAGACTTGTATACTGAATACTATGAGTAACTATCCAAGGAAATAGAAAATTATACCAGGAAATGGAAAGAAATTCCATGCTCATGGATTGGAAGAATTAACATCATCAAAATGAATATTCTCCCCAGAGCCATATACAAATTTAATGTGATACCCATGAAAGTTCCACCAAGCTTCTTTAAGAGAATAGAAAAAAAAAATTACAATCATTTATCTGGAACAAGAAAACACCTAGAATTGCCAAACCATCTTGAGGAAAAGAAACAGAAATGGAGGCCAGATCTCAAAGTATATTATAAGGTCATCATCATCAAAAGAAAAAGTTTGCTACTGGTACAAAAATAGGCACACAAAACAGTGGAACAGAATCGAAAGCCCAGACCTAAACCTCCGCACTTATGGATACTTAATCTTTGATAAGGGAGCCCAATGTATTAAATGGAGGAAGGAGGCTCTCTTCAATAAATGGTGCTGGGAAAACTGGGTTGAAACATGCAGAAAAATGAAACTGAACCACTTTATCTCACCAGAAACAAAAATCAACTCCAAATGGATCAAGGACATGGATGTTAGACTAGAAACTATCAGATACTTAGAGGAAAACATTGGTGGACACTTTCCCACCTAAACTTCAAATCTTTGATAATACAAACACAACTGCAAGAAAGACTAAAACAAAATCACTGGGACTACATCAAATTGAAAGGCTTCTGTACAGCCAAAGAAATCACACAAAGGGACTCCTCACATAATCGGAAAAGATCTTCACATGTCATACATCAGACAAGAGACTAATCACCAAAATATACAAAGAGTTCAGCAAACTTAGCAACAAAAAAGCAAATGACCCTATCCAAAAATGGACAGAGGATATGAATAGAACATTCACTACAGAAAAGATCCAAATGGCTAAAAAACACATGAAAAAGTTGCTCCAGGTCACTGGTTGTCAGAGAAAAAGACAACATTGAGATACCATCTTACCCTTGTGAAAATGACATACATGAAAAAGAACAGCAGCAACAAATGCTAGAGAGGCTTTGGGGACATAAGAACACTTCTGCACTGCTGGTGGGAATGTAAATTGGTCCAACCTCTGTGGAGAGCATTCTGGAGAACTCTCACAAGGCTAGATAGACATGGACCTTCCATATGATGCAGAAATTTCTCTTAGAAATATACCCCAAGGACTCCATAACATCCAACCAAAAAGATAAGTGTTGGAGAATGGGCCCACTGTCCTAGAAAGTCCAGGTCATTGTTTCCATGAGATCCTAGTGGGTTGACCCCCAACTCCCCCTTCAGGTTGAGACAAGGGCAGGTTACCCCAGTCTCTGGAATTTATGATGGCTGGACCCCCAGACATGGGTGCCTTTCTACACATGCCACCCCCATCTTTCCTTCTTTAATTAAAAGCCATGGATTACTGTGTTAATCTTAAATCTGCCACCAAACATCCTGATTGCTCAGCTGTCTCCTTTTTCCTCTTTCCTGCTGCTGTAAAGTGCCTGCAATTTATCTCCATAAAAGGGTACATTGTAAAGCTTATGATCAAACAGTGTGTTGTTCAAAGTGTAACTATGCATTGTGTTGCTCTGTGTTTGAGTTAATGGATACACTACACCTTCCCTTCCCGAATTATATTCTATATAAATATTCTATATTTACCTGCTTTTTCTTTGAATAAACGAATTGTCCCACTGAGACTTTCCCAGTTCTGACTGTTTTTCTCCCTGAACACTTTGCCCTCAGCACAAGAAGTTACAACAGGACTCCCTGGAGAGCTGCTCTGGCCCTTGTCCCTTGTGGCCAGGGGGGACCCGGAACCCAAAGTGGATATACCTATGTTCATAGCAACACAATTTGTAATAGCTAAAACCTGGAAGCAACCCAGGTGCCCAACAACAGATGGATGGCTGAGAAAGCTGTGGTATATATACATAATGGAATACTTACACAGCTACAAAGTACAGTGAACCCACCTTCTCTGACCCATCCTGGATGGAGCTAGAAGGAATTATGTTAAGTGAGTTAAGTAAGAAGATGAGTATGGGATGATCCCACTCATAAACAGAAGTTGAGAAAGAACTACAGAAAGGGAAGCTCAAAAAGTAGGATTTGACTGAATTTGGAGTAGGGCACCAAAGTAAAAATCTCTGCGTTGAGGGTGAGGGCAGAAATTTGGCTTCACAGAGTGTGGGGGAGTGTGGGCAGGATGAGATGGGACACAGTCTTTTGGTGGTGGGAATGGCATTTATGTACACTCCTATTGATTTGTAGTCATATAAATCACTATTTAATTAATATGAGAGGGAAAAAAAATGATTGAATGTCTCAAACCTTTTAATGCACAGACCACAGGCTAAGTCTTTGATATGTTAACTCTCTTAAAAGCTTAGACCAGGAAGAACAGAAGCAACCAGTGGCAGAGCTATACAAATAATGTCAAAGGACATAAATTATGGTGATGTTGTGTATAATACAGCAAATAATCCTAACAAAGAGATTTTACAAAGTTAACTCAAATTCCAAATAATATGACTATAGCAATAATTATCTATTGCCTTCTTAAACCCTAAGACAGCAGGAACCTCCCACTTCCTCTATAGAGCCTATGTTTCCCCCAGTCCTGGAACCTCTAGGGTGGGTCTCACATTCCTGCATGCTTCTGCTTCTCTCAGTTCATACAAATGATATTGTATCAGCCAATCCCAACCTAATCAACGCAAGGAGTACCACCTCAGCATGCTTCACTTCAGACTGTGTACAGAGACGTCAAGCATGGAATGTCAACCCTTCAGCCTCATTACTCAAGTGAGACCTTTCCTTTAATAGGATTCTCTAATTCCATTGCAGGTGCTTCAATTCCTAACAAAGTCCCAAAGCCTAGATATAGACCAGGTCCCATAAGATAGAGCATACATTCACATGTATCCATAAATTAGGGCAAAATATATACATGAAAGCAAAAATACATAATAGTCTGTAGTGAGTCAGTATAAAGTTCATAATGAAATAGTGTCTACTTAGACTTAGATACCCTCCTCACCTACTTCCTATTACAGTTCTCTCACTCACTCCCAAGCTAACGGTAGCAAAGCAAGGACTGCAAAAGCTGATTAAGGGCAAGAGACTGGCATACTTTAATGATGACTCTTTAGTCGCCTTCTGCATCCCACAGTGACCTTGGGTCCATACTCTCAGAGGGATAAAGAATAGAAAGCTATCAGGGGAGGGGATGGGATACAGAGATCTGGTGGTGGGAATTGTGTAAATTTGTACCCCTCTTATCCTATGGTTGTCAATGTTTCCTTTTTATAAATAATAAGAAAAAAAGAAACCCCTTGCATCCTCTTTAAGACCTGCATTTCTCCTAGTCCTGGTACCTCTAGGATATGCCCATAGTTCTTGAAATTCCTTTTCTATGATTCCTTACTGCCATACCAACCCTGTCAACTTTAACCAGATTTCTACTGTTGCTGCCACCCTGCAGTATGCTGCTACTGAAATCCTGCTGTGGACTGTAACCTGAGATACCAGCCTGAGAAGTCAACCTCGCAGCTCTTCAAATCTGGTGCTCCACTCTGACAACACTCTCTCAGACAACATTCTCATCCAACCTCAGATCATGCCACCTTCCAGATACCAGGCTGCAGATGCTACCATGACTCCACCCCAACTTCTCTGAGCAGATCATCTCACCACTGTGTCCTGGACCTTCATATCTCCAGTGCTCTGGTCCACTAGGGAAAGAGAGAAACAGGCTGGGGGTATAGATTGACCTGTCAAAGCCCATGCTCAGTGGAGACGCAGCTACAGAAGCCAGAACTCCTACCTTCTCCTCCCCATAAACACACTTGATCCATACACCCTGCAGGGGAGAAGTGATAGGATAAAGATAAGGGGACTCTACACTCCAGCTCCATCACACCCAGAGAGAGAGAAGGAAAAGGAGAGGGACATATGGAGGTAGCTTTGATGTCATGAGTGGTTTAGAGGGAAATAAAGGATTTAATCAGGAAAAGAATGGGAAACTTTGTATAAATGTGGACAGATAGCTGTAGAGAAGATGGTCGGCCCATGTCTATAATTTTAGGGTAACTGTGGTGGATTGAAGTGGAGAAAGTGAAAATTCAGAACTCTGGTGGTGGGAATGGTATGGATTCATCCCTGTTGACATGTAATTCTGTAATTTAAAAACATAAAAAAATAAAATAAAAAGGAGCCTTAATAAAAAGATGAAATACTATTGACATGGTGCCTAAAATTATCATGAAGTAACTTATTCAGTTCACTGAGTTCACCTTCTTTTTTATCTAATTTTAAAAAATTTTTATTTATGAAAAGAAAACACTAACAAAAACCATAGGATAAGAGGTATGCAACTCCACACAATTCCTACCACCAGAACTCTGTATCCCATCCCCTCCCCTGATAGCTTTCCTATTCTTTATTCCTCTGGGAGTATGGACCCAGGGTCATTATGGGGTGCAGATGGTGGAAGGTCTGGCTTCTGTGATTGCTTCCCTGCTGAACATGGGCATTGATCCATACTCCCAGCCTGTCTCTCTCTTTCCCTAATGGAGTGGGGCTCTGGGGAAGCATGGCTCCAGGACACATCTGGTGGGGTCATCTGCCCAGTGAAGGCCAGTTGACATTATGGAACATTATGAGCATCTGGAACCTGGTGGCTGAAAGAAGAGTTAACATATAAAGCCAAATTGTTAACTAATCATGAACCTAAAGGCTGGTATATTGCAGATGAAGATTTGGGGGTCTTTTGTAGATAGCTAATAGGCCTATTTTAGTTATATTCCAAAGGGCCCATGACTATACTAGGTTTTTTTTGTTTTGTTTTATTTTTTGTTTTCCGAGCCTGACATCTGACATGCAGGTGAACCCAAGTTATTGTCTGGGGAGATGATGCCATGGCTGGAAAAAGGACCAGAAACCTGGATCAGGGAAGAGAGTAGCTCTCAAATATGAGAAAGGTATATAAATATTGTTGACTGTAAACCCCATAGATTTGATCTGGGGCCCATGAGTTCACTTTCTACAGTCCTATTACTGCAATGAATGTTTTACTGACCCTCCTGCCATCACACATAGGAAAAGCCTCTGTTTACCCAGAAGGCAAAGAAGTTTTCTCAATTCCTATTCAGCTTCCTCCAGCAGTGTTTTCATGGCCTACCAGTCATCTACTTAAATCTTAAAAGTTACTTAAATTCCCAATAGCTTCCTGATTCATCTAGATTTCTCTCTAAGCCCAATTCCAAAGCTACTGTCATAATATGTTTGTGTTATAGCAACGACTTAGTTGACATACCAGAATCAGTCTTCTGTTATTAAATATAGCAACCCCTTCCAAAATTGAGCAATATAAGACATCTTTTCTTTTTATTCAAAAATCTCAAATGTGGGAAAGGCTCACAAGAATATCTGTGCCTGTTCTATGAGTGCTAGCAGTTATGAGGGAGAAAGAGAGACTTCTGCATGTTTGTATTCATAAAAGGCAGCCATTAAAATACAGTCCAGATTCCAGGAATGCAAAATTATACTCCATAACATAAAAGGGAGGATGTTTAGGCATTCTGAAACTACTAGAAATGAGAAAGCATTATATTTAGCAAGGTAAATCTAGTTCTGCTACCATAATAGGATAAAAAGCAGTATTTTATGAACCCAAGGTTTTGCTGGTATGTCTGCTAGCTCTGTCATGGTCACAAGGAAACCAAGGGACAATATGAGCAGGACCTCTACTGACACTTCCAAAATTAATATTTAAGTAAAACAGTCTTTAAAACAACACAGAACAATTGATTGTTTTACTTCTACTAAAGACAAAAAAACATAAATAATAAAAGGATGTTTGTGGTTAATTTTAAAAATAACTGTAACATCATAGTTCTGGTTATCTTTACAATGTAATTTTATGGGGGAAAGTCATTAAGATATAAGAGTAATTTAACTGGGAGTCGGGCGGTAGTGCAGCGGGTTAAGCGCAGGTGGTGCAAAGCTTAAGGACTGGCTTAAGGATCCTGGTTTGAGCCCCCGGCTCCCCACCTGCAGGGGAGTCGCTTCACAAGTGGTGAAGCAGATCTGCAGGTGTCTTTCTCTCCCCATCTGTCTTCCCCTGCTCTCTCCATTTCTCTCTGTCCTATCTAACAATGACAACATCAATAACAACAACAGCAATAACTGCAACAAGGGCAACAAAAGGGAAAATAAATAAATAAATATAACAAATTTTAAAAAGAGTAATCTAACTAAAATATTAATTCATTCATAAATATATTTCCTTTGAAAATATCAATAAAGTTGGCAAATATCTAGTTATGCTAAGCAAAAAAAGAAAAGAGAGAGAGAAAAGATACTATTTACTAATATAATAAATGAATCGCTCCTGATTCCATGAACACCAAAAAGGTAATAAAAGAATACTACAAGTCAGTCTAAGAAAATAGAATTTTATAATACAGATGAAATAAGCAATCTCTTATAAAGACACAAATTACCAAAACATCAAAAAAGAGACTACCTGAAAAAAAAAACCTATATCTCTTAAAGAAATTGAATCAATGTTTAATAACCTTTCAAAATAAAAAGGGCTAGGCCCAGCTGGCTTCATGGGTGAATTATACAAAATATTTTAAGAGAGAATGATACAGTCTCTCCAATCTATTTAAGAAACTAGACACAAAGAGAATATTCTTGTTATTTTATGAGGCCCAATGTTGAAATCAAAGGCAATATAAGGAGAAATATTTTGATCAATAGTTATCATAAATAGTGATGTAAAGACTCTTTTAGAAAACAACAAATAAAATCTACTAATTTGTTAAAGAATTGGGCATAGAGCCAGATGGGATTTATTCCAGGTATGAAGGACAAATCAATTATAAGAAAATTTAAAAATTATAAAATAAAAATATATTTAAAAATTATAAAACAAAAATTATAAGAAATTCAATTATAATCTAACACAAGGACAAATTAAAGAAAAAAACATATGATTATAGTTATAGGTTCCAAAAACATTGAACAAAAGCCAACACATGTTCATGATAAAGCCTCTCAATTTGAAAGAAAGGAGCATTTCTCAAAACTCCTCTGACCAGGGCCAGGTGGTGGTGCAACTGGTTGAACGCACATGCTACAGTGTACAAGGATCTGGGTTTGGTCCCCACCTGCTGGAGGAAAGCTTTGTGAGTGATAAAGCAGGTCTGCAGGTGTCTTTCTGTCTCTCTCCCTCTCTAGCTTCCCTCCTCCTCTCATTTTCTTGCTGTCTCTATCCAAAAAATAAATAAATAAAGATAATAAAAAATAAAATAAAAAAGGAGATTAAAAAATTTTTAAACAGAAAAGAATTAAAAAAAACTCCTTTCACCATCACACTAGAAATATGCATTAACAAAGTAACACAGTAAAAGATCTACAAACTGAAATAACAGATCACATGGCTACATGAAAAACGTGACAGACATCTCAGAATAATTAATATAATACAAAAGTAGCTCAGAATACAAGATTAAATCTAAGCAAAATCCAGTTACTTTCTTTTTTATTTTTTATTTATAAAAAGGAAACATTGACTAAACCATAGGATAAGAGGGGTACAACTCCACACAATTCACACCACCAGAACTCTGTATCCCATCCCCTCCCCTGATAGCTTTCCTATTTTTTATCCCTCTGGGAGTATGCACCCAAGGTCATTGTGGGATGCAGAAGGTGGAAGGTCTGGCTTCTGTAATTGCTTCCCCGCTGAACATGGGTGTTGACAGGTCAATCCATACTCCCAGCCTGTCTCTCTCTTTCCCTAATGGGGTGGGGCTCTGGAGAAACAGAGCTCCAGGACACATTGGTGGGGTAGTCTGTCCAGGGAAGTTTGGTAGGACTTCTGGAAGCATCTGTAACCTGGTGGTTGAGAAGAGAGTTAACATACAAAGCCAAACAAATTATTGACCAATCATGGACCTAAAGGCTGGAATAGTGCAGATGAAGAGTTGGCGGGTACTCCATTTTGTAGAAAGCTAGTAGGCATATTTTAGTTATATTTCAAAGGGCCTGTGGCTATACTAGTTGTTTTTTTTTTTTTTCTTTTTTTCCCCTGAGCCTGAAATCTGGTATGCAGGTGGATCCAAGTTATTGTCTGGGGAGATGATGTCATGACTGGAAAAAGGACCAGAAAGCTGATCAGGGAAGAGAGTAGCTCCCTAATATGGGAAAGGGGTATAAATATGGTCGACTGTAAACCCCATCAATTTGATCTTAATCATAATTGTTAGAGAAATAAATCTCTTTTGTGAGGCTTTATGTGAATATGAAATATACATGCAAAGTTAAAAATTGAATAGCTGTTTCTTTGAAGTTAAAAAAGATACAATTTATATATCTTATGCCAATATTAATGATAATCACATCTCTTTAAAGTTTGGAATTAAATACCTACCTTGAAAATGGAAGAGTTTTTTCCCTAATAGTACAATTGTCTACTCTCTTCTGTCTCTTTGTGAAAACTGGAGTTGGCTTTGCCTGTCTTATTCATAGTTTTACAGAGCCTGCGATGTAAGAAACGCTGAATGCATATTGGTAAATGAACGGATAATTGAATGAAATAAATGAAGTGCAGAGAGAAAAAAATTCATGAAATAGCTCTGTAGACATTAGTCAAGTCACTCTAAAATATATGTAGAAAGACAAAAGACATAGGATTTTCAACAGAAAACTGAAACAGAAAAAGCTACAGGGTAGTGCTCAGAGGCCTGCCTTGCAGAGCACACATGCTACTAAGAGCGAGGACCTGGGTTCAAGCCCGAGGTGTCCACATGTGGGGGAGAAGTTTCACTAGTCATGGAACTTGCTGAGGGGGTCTGTAATATTCTCTCTACTTTGCTTTCTATATGAAAAAGGGGAAAATGTCACTGTTAACAGGTGAACAGGGTTTGCAGTGTGTACCGCCATCTCTTTTGCCTCATCTTGGATGTGGACACTTGAAGGCAGTTAAGTGAGATAAGCCAAAAAGAGAAGGACACATACCAGATGGTCTCTCTTATAGGTGGAATTAAATAAATAACAACAGAATGGGAGAAAAAATAAGATTTGAACTGGATAGGGTGTATTGCACCAAAGCAAAAGGCTGGCAGAAAGACAAGGGGCGGAGGAAAGGAGTAGAGGGTGTTGGGGGCCTTTCTTTTGATGGAAATGGGCATAAGTCCTGGCTGAGTGGGTTCTGCAGATAAATCTCATGGGAGATGGGCGATTGTACAGTTGCACCAACAACTACACTGTAAACCATTAGCCCCCCAAGGAAAATAATTTAAAAAAATTGAAATTTGGGGGTGTGGCGGTAGCACACCCTGTTTTCTTTTGTTTTTTTTTTTAATTTAATAGTAGTTTGATAATGATTAGCAAGATTGTAAGATAATAAGGGTACAATTCCACACAGTGTCCACCACCAGAGATCTGTATCCCATCTCCTCCATTGGAAGCTTCCCTATTTTTTAAAAAATGATTTTATTTATTTTTTTTACTGTTGTCTTTTTTTTTTAAGAAAGGATTAATTAACAAAACCATAGGATAGGTGGGGTACAATTCCACACAATTCCCACCACCCAATCTCCATATCCCACCCCATCCCCTGATAGCTTTCCCATTCCCTATCGTTCTGGGAGTATTGACCCAAGGTTGTTGTGGGTTGCAGAAGGTAGGTCTGGCTTCTGTAATTGCTTCCCCGCTGAACATGGGCGCTGACTGGTCGGTCCATACTCCCAGTCTGCCTCTCTCTTTCCCTAGTAGGGTGGGTCTCTGGGGAAGTGGAGCTCCAGGACACATTGGTGGGGTCTGCAGTCTAGGGAAGCCTGGCCAGCATCCTGATGACATCTGGAACCTGGTGACTGAAAAGAGAGTTAACATACGAAGCCAAACAAATTGTTGAGCAATCATGGACCCAAAGCTTTGAATGGTGGAGAGGAAGTGTTAGGGGGGTACTCGCTGCAAACTCTAGTGTCCTTCTGCTTTCAGGTATATATTTTGCAGTAGTTTACAGATACGTGTGAACATATGCTCTCTCTCACAGAAACTGGTGTATATCTAAGTTTTGGGAGTTTGTTAGAAAGTGAACCACCTGAGATGGAATTAGAGTATACTATGAAAGGAAAGGTCTCACCCGAGTAATAAAGCTGAAGGGTTGTCATTCCACACGTGAAGTCTCTGGACACAGTCTGAATTGAAGCATGTTGAGGTGGGAATCATTGTATTGGTTAGGTTGTGATCGGCAGATGCAATATTATTTGATATGGATTGGAAGAGGCATATGGGAAAGTGGGCCCTATCCAAGGGTTCCAGGACTGGGGGAAGTAGAGGCTCTATAGTGGATATGTGAGGTTCCTGCTGTCTTAGGTTTCAAAAAGACAATTGAGAGTTAATGTTATCATCACATTATTTGGTCATTGGGTTAACTTTGAACAGTCCTTTTGTTAGGGTTTGCTGTACAGTATCCAGTATCTTGTATATAGCTGTGCTATTGGTTGCTTCTGATCTACTTGCTCCAGGCTTTTGAGAGAGTCTGCATATCAATTACACAGCCTATATATTAAAAAGATTCAGTTTGTGTTTTGAAAAACTTCGAGACATACAATTAATTTCCCCCCTCTTGTATTAATTAACTAGTGATTTATATGACTACATTTTACTAGGACTGTACATAAACACCATTCCCACCACCAAAAGACTGTGACCCTTCCCTCCCACCCACTCCCACCCCCCACTGTCCCAGGAAGCTGCATGTCTACCCCTCACCACAGGGTTTTTACTTTGGTGCCCTACTTACAATTTGGTCAGGTCCTGCTTTTAGTTTCCCTTTCAGATCTTCTTACTCAACTTCTGTTGATGAGTGGGATCATCCCATACTCATCTTTATCTTTCTGACTTAGCTCACTTAACATAATTCCTTCTAGCTCTGTCCAAGATGGGTCAGAGAAGGTGGGTTCATTGTTCTTGGTAGCTGCATAGTATTCCATTGTGTATATATACCACAGCTTTCTCATCCACTCATCTGTTGTTGGGCACCTGGGTTGTTTCCAGGTTTTAGCTATTATGAATTGTGCTGCTATGAACATAGGAGTACACACCTCTTTTTGGTTGGGTGTTATGGAGTCCTTGGGGTATAACCGCAGGAAAGGAATTACTGGATCATATGGAAGGTCCATGTCTAGCCTTCTGAGAGTTTTCCAGACTGCTCTCCACAGAGGCTGGACCAATTTACATTCCCACCTGCAATGTAAAAGGGTTCCTCTGTCCCCACAACCTCTCCAGCATTTGTTGCTGCTGTCCTTTTTGATGTATGCCATTCTTACAGAAGTGAGATGGTATCTTAGTGTTGTCTTAATTTGCATTTTTCTGACAATCAGTGACCTGGAGCAGTTTTTCATATCTTTGTTAGCCTTTTGGATCTCCTCTGTGGTGAATGTTTTGTTCATATCCTCTGCCCATTTAGTTTGATAATGATTAGCAAGATTGTAAGATAATAAGGGTACAGTTCCACACAGTGCCCACCACCAGAGTTCTGTGTCCCATCTCCTCCATTGGAAGCTTCCCTATTTTTTTTAAAAAGATTTTATTTATTTTTTTATTTTATTTTATTTTTATTTATGAAAGGAGACATTAACAAAATCATAGGATGGGGGAGGTACAACTCCACACAATTCCTGCCACCCAATCTCTATATTCCATCCCCTCCCCACTAGCTTTCCCATTCTCTATCCTGGAGCTCTGCTTCACCAGAGACCCACCCTACTAGGGAAAGAGAGAGGCAGACTGGGAGTATGGATCGACCAGTCAACGCCCATGTTCAGCGGGGATGCATTGGATAGACCTTCTTGTGGTGCATCCCGTGAGTACCCATTCATTGGGGAAACTGACGATCCTTCCTAGCCAACTGAATCCACATGGATCCCAGTCACTTTCAAAGCCAGCAACAAGCAGCTCCTGACAGCTTTCAACCTGACGCTGTTGACTGGATATGGAAGAAGGGCAAACGCTAGAAGAAGAAGAAAGCGGGGAAGCAGTTACAGAAGCCAGACCTTCCACCTTCTGCAACCCACAACGACCCTGGGTCCATGCTCCCAGAGGCACACCCTGTTAAGCACACATAGCACTAAGCAAGGAACTAGGTTTGAGTCCCAGCTCCCTACCTGCAGGGAGGTTGTTTCACAAGCAGTGAAGCAGGTCTGTAGGTGTCTTTCTTTCTCTCTCCCTCTTTATCTCCCTGTCCTCTCTCAATTTTTCTCTGTCCTATCTAATCTATATATGAAAAAAAAATCTACTTTCAGTACTTAAAACAGTAAAATCAATATAGTGCTCATGACCAAAACTTACAAGTTAAACAACTTCAAGTCACGGTGAAACTATATAGTAAGGAGGATTCTCAAACTTTGGTTTTAGTAATGTAGTGGGAACAAGTGAGTAAGTTATATCTAGTTGCTAAAAATGTGCGTATATCATTAAGTGCAAGTACTGTTGTGCAGAAAGAACTGTAGAACTTATATGAGATGAGACATGGACAAAAAATAATTACAACACAGTTGGTAATATTAAAATATAACAACAGTCAAAGAAGATAATGGATAATGAAACATAGCCAATGGAATATTGCATTAGATTGGAAATATATATAGATCCATCAGAATAAATATACAGACTGTATAAAATAAATAGTGAGATTGAGCTCTATATACCCATCAGAATAAATATACAGACACTATTCAAGTGTGAAAAACAGTGTTATGTGTAGAGAGTGTCTGAGCATTGCCCAATGCTTATTTGGGATACACACACACATGAACACACATATACACACACACACACACACACACACACACGGAGACTAAGAATGTGAATAAAAATAGTAAGTGCCAAGTTTGGGAAAATAGTTTCTGTGGGAAGAAAGGGGAGATGGCTTTACAAGGAGTCTTCACTAGATCTGCAATGTTTTACTTCTTTAAATAATTCTGGAGCTAATATTGGCAAAATGTCAAGACTTCATTTGAAATTGGGTAGGGGGTGCTTGGTTGTTTGTTCTCTCTATTGCCACACTCTTCTGAATATTTGAAGTTCTCAACTTTAGCTAATAAAATAAATCTCACCCATCCATGGACTTTATCTTAAGGGTGAGAAAGAGGAATGGAGGGAATTATGTGGATTGTGACAATGACCTATTCAAAATCACCTCTCTCCTGCCATAATGAGTCTGGTGAGCTAAGCTCAGGATACAGCTATGGGACCTCAGGCTGTCAGGACCATACAGGCAAAAGAATGATGCCTACCATTAGCAGCAGTGATGGGGTCAGAAGCCATTGAACCCTCACTACCCTTAGCAAGAAAAGCTGTCCCAAATCTATGTATGATTGCCTGATGGGAATGAAAGGGTCCCGTCTATCAGCACTCTGCTTGTTTTTAGGAAACATTATCAGACAAGCTGTCATTATCAACACAGCCCAGAGGGAGAGAGGAAGCTTTGTTTCTCTCCTCCAACATTGTTTGATTCACCTATTCAGTTGTCAAATAAACCCATTGTCTGACACAGCTGCGCAATGCTGATACAGATATAAGTTGATAGCACTTCTAACTCTGAGGGAGAATGAGGGTGATGGTGTGTGTGTGTGTGTGTGTGTGTGTGTGTGTGTGTGTGTGTGTGTGTGTGTGTGTGTGTGTGTGTGAAAAGTCTACCTACATGCAGACTAACTGGGCAAGCAAGTTAGAAGCAGTGGAGTTGAGAATACTGGGTCTTCCTGGCATTTCAGTCTGGGTTTGGCTTGTCCACTTAGCCAAACTTAACTAAAAGTAAAGAAATAGTCTATAGCCATACCACCCTGAAAACACCTGATCTCCTCGAAAAGTACATAAATTCATAAGAGAGAAGAAAGGTAAGTGTAAGGATATTATTATTATTATTATTATTGAATAGATACAGAGAAATTGAGAGAAGATGGAAAGAAAGAGGAGAGAGACAGAGAGACTCCTGAAGCCCTGCTTCACTACTTATGAAGCTTTCCTCCTGCAGGTGGGGGCCAGGAGCTTGAACCCAGGTCCTTGTGTACTGTATGTATAAAAGGCGTGGTTTCACAACTTTTCAAATGCCTGAAAGCACACTGTGCACCACCAAAGTACCATATCCCTTTACCACAGTCCTTGGAAACCACCCCCCTTTCTCTCACTCACCTTGGTAGACACAGTCCAGACTCCAAGAGGCCCTGCCTTTGGCTTTTTCTGTCTTACCGAATGGCTAATTACTGCTTTACAATAAATCCAGATATAAAAATAACCCCCAAGCCTAGGGACAGATGAATAGATCAAAAAAAAGTTTGGTATACATACACTCTGGAATATTTGTGACAAAATAGTTGGAACTAGAGGTGGTCATCTGGTAAAATATGCCAGGAGACAGACAAATATGAGTGGTTTCATTTTACCTCTAGTTTCAGCCATTGTCACACATGACAAACAAGGTCTTTACCTTTTCTGGTAATATTCCGGAGTGTATATATGCCACATTTTTTTCTTATTTGCTCCTCTGTCCTTGGGCTTGGGGGTTATTTCCATGTCTTGGCTTACTGTAAAGCAGTAATTAGTCATTCACTAAGCATAGGTATACATATATCTTCCTAAACATGTTACTTGCTCTTTAGATAAATACCTAGGAGTAGAATCTCCTTTCAGTAACTTAGAAATTCTCATTGTCTGCCAATGAAAAGCTGGAAAGGCTGAAAATTCTGCAGACTGTGTACAAGGGTTCCTTTTCTTCTACAGAACCCTATCATCACTTCTTATGTTTGATATATATATATATATCACTCACAGGTGGGAGGTAATTTAGGTGAGGTTAGCAGAGACATTCAGGGGAGGCATCAAGAAAAACAAGCAAAGTCCCAGAGGTTCCAGGACTGGAAGAAATACAGATTTTTATTTGTTTGTCTACTTATTTATTTATTTTTACCAGAGCACTGCTCAGCCCTAACTGATAGTGGTGGAGGAGACTGAACTTGGGACATTGAAGCCTCAGGCAGGAAAGTCTCTTTGCATAACCATTATGCTAACTACTCCCTCCCAGAAACACAGATTTTAAAGGTAATGGGGGAAGGTCACTTGTAGTCTTAGAGTTTAAAAAGGCAATAGATAATTATTATTATAACCAAGTTAGTTGAGAGCTTGTTTTTCTTTGAAAATTCCATGGTAGGGATTGTCATTACTATAGTTGACCTCATCATGTTTATATATTTAATGATAACTACTAATAATAGTATCTTAGATACTGATGGGACCAAATGATCCTGACCTAATGAGGATACATTTTAACACCCCCAAACACAAACATGAAGTTATATATATAATTTGAGATCCACTCTTGAGTATATTATACCTGAAATATTTTCTGCATTCTGTAAGAGAATGTATGTTTCTTGGGCTTTTGGCTTAGTTTTCCAAAGACTACAGTATCTGATCAACTCTTTGAATCAAATATTCACAGATCCTAATGAAAACAGCTTTCTCTAAAAATCTTGACTGATGGTGCTAATGAAGATAATATTCAAGAGAATGGGTATTTCATACAATCTTAAAGATGACGTTAAATATCTACAATGAGATGAAATAGGATGTTTTAAGTTTATTAAGCAATAAAAATCATAGAAAAATCTCAGATTAGTTTCATTCATTTACAACTTTCTGCATTCATCTACAGTTCATCTGTATTCATCTAGTTCAGTTTTTATAAATTTGCTTTCCACTCTTTCTCATTCATCAAATATTTGCTAGATCTTTTAAATGCTAGGCATTTTGCCTTCATGCATAGAATACTAATGTCACAAAAATACAGAGTCAAGCTCCTCAAATAACTCACAAGTTTTGGTGCAAATGGACAATATTCAATATTGTATTCTTAGAATATAATTAAAGCAGTTACAAATAAAGTGCTTTAACACTGTAGAAAAAGAAACAACCTGAAAAAAAATCGAGAGACTACATTGAACCTGGTTCTTAGAGGTTGTGTTATGTTTGAGAGCAAAGGTAAACAGAAAGTGAAGAAGGAAGAGACATTTTGCACAAGAAAAGAAGTTTAAAGGGGGCCAAGCAGTCATGCACCTGGTTAAGTGCTCACATTACTATGCACAAGGACCCAAGTTCAAGCCCCTGGTCACCACCTGCAGGGGGAAAGCTTCATGAGTGGTGAAGCAGGGCTGCAGGTCTCTCTCTCTCTCTCTCTCTATCTATCTAGCCTCCCCCTCAAGCTCTCAGTAATTTTTTAAAGGCAAAAGAGAAAAAGAAGTCTAAACAAAGTCAAAGAATGTTTTAATTGATGCCATCTTTTTGAGATATACTGCTTTATTCTTGTCAGGGAGAAAAACGGACTATAAATCCATAAAATTAATTTGTACAAATTGAGAAGCTCTTGAAGACCATGATAAAATGAAGGATAATGTTTAGGGTGACCAGGAGGTAGCTCAGCTGGTAGAGTACACACACCCAAATGCTGGAAGATCCAAGTTCAAGTCCTCAGCACCAAAGGGAAGCAAGGCCTTGGTAGGAAATAAAATATTATTTTTTTTCGTTATTGAGGAATTAATGTTTTACATTCAACAGTAAATACAATAGTTTGTACATGCATAACATTTCACAGTTTTCCATATAACAATACAACCCTTACTAGGTCCTCTGTCATCCTTCTTGGATCTGTATTCTCCCCACCCATCCACCCCAGAGTCTTTTACTTTGGTGCAATACGCCAGTTCCAGTTCAGGTTCTACTTTTGTTCTCTCTTCTGATCTTGTTTTTCAACTTCTGCCTGTGGGTGAGATCATCCCATATTCATCCTTCTGTTTCTGACTTACTTCACTGGACATGAATTTTTCAAGCTCCATCCAAGATAGGCTGAAAACAGTAAAGTCAGCATTTTTAATAGCTGAGTAGTATTCCATTGTGTATATATACCACAACTTGCTCAGCCATCCATCTGTTGTTGAACACCTGGGTTGCTTCCAGGTTTTGGCTACTACAAATTGTGCTGCTAAGAACATAAGTGTACACAGATCTTTTTGGATGGGTGCATTGGGTTCCTTAGGAAATATCTCCAGGAAAGGATTTGCAGGATCATAGTGCAAGTCCATTTCTAGCCTTTTGGGAGTTCTCCAGACTGTTCTCCACAGATCTGGACCAATTTACATTCCCACCAGCAGTGCAGGAGGGTTCCTTTGACCCCACAACCTCTCCAGCATTTGCTGCTATTACCTTTTCTGATATATGACATTCTCACAGGAGTGAAATGGTATCTCATTGCTGTCTTTATTTTCATTACTCTGACAATCAGAGACTTGGAGCATTGTTTCATGTGTTTCTCTGCCTTTTGTATCTCTTCTGAGGTGTATATTCTGTCCATGTCCTCTCCCCATTTTGGGATGGAGTTATTTGTTCTCTTGTGGTTGAGTTTGGCAAGCTCTTTATATATTTTGGTTACTAAACTCTTGTCTGATGTATGGCATGTAAAGATCTCCCATTTAGTGAAGGGTCTCTTGGTATGGATGGTAGTTTCTTTTGCTGTGCAAAAGCTTTTTAATTTTATGTAGTCCCATAGGTTTATTGCCTTAGTCTTCTTTGTAATTGGATTCATTTCATTGAAGATGTCTTTAAAATGTATGCAGAAAAGAGTTCTGCCAATGTTTTCCTCTAAGTATCTGATAGTTTCTGGTCTAACATCCAAATCCTTGATCCACTTGGAATTTACTTTTGTGTTTGGTGAAATATAGTGGTTTAGTTTCATTCTTCTGCATGTTTCAACCCGTCTTTTCCAACACCATTTGTTGAAGAGACTCTGCTTTCCCCATTTAATAGTCTAGGCACCTTTTTCAAAGATTAGATGTCCACAGGTGTGGGGGATTACTTCTGGGCTCTCAATTCTATTCCACTGGTCTGTGTGTCTATTCATTTTCCAGTACCAAGCAGTTTTGATGACAATGACCCTATAATACAATTTGTGGTCTCGGAATGTGGTGCCTCCAGCTCTGTTCTTTCTTCTCAAGATTGTTTTGGCAATTCAAGGTCTTTTCTGGCTCCAGATAAACATTTGTAGCATTTGTTCTATTCTCCTAAAAAATGTGCTTGGGATCTTGATGGGGATAGCATTAAATTTGTAGATGGCTCTGGGTAGTATATTCATTTTGATGATGTTAATTCTTCCAGCCCATGAACATGGAAAATCTTTCCACTTCTTTGTGTCTTTTTCTATTTCGTTGAGTAGTGACTCATAGTTTTCAGTGTACAAGTCTTTCACTTCCTTGGTTAGGTTTATTCCTAGATATTTTATTGTTTCTGTTGCTATAGTAAAAGGAATTTATTTCTGGATTTCAACTTCTTCTAACTTCGTGTTTGCATTGAGGAATGCCATTGATTTTTTAATAATAATTTTGTAGCCTGACACCTTACTGTATTGCCTGATGATTTCCAAAGCGTCTTGCAATACAGTCATGTCATCTGCAAATAGGAAGAGTTTGACTTCTTCTCTTCCAATCTGTATGCCTTTAATTCCTTGCTCCTGCCTGATTGCTGTGGCAAGAACTTCTAACACTGTGTTGAATAATAATGGTGTTAGTAGGCATCCCTGTTTAGTACCTGATCTGAGGGGAAATACTTCCAGTTTATTACCATTGAGCATGATGTTAGCTATAGATGTGCTATATATGGACTCCACTATCTTCAGGAATTTTCCATCTGTTCCCATTTTTTGTGGTGTTTTGATCATAAAGTGATACTGTATTTTGTCAAAGGCTTTCTCTGAATCTATTGATGTGATTTGTGGTTTTTGGTCTTGCTTTTATTGATGTGGTGGATCATGCTGATTGATTTACGTAGAGTAAACCAACCTTGCATGCCTGGGATAAACCCCACTTGGTCTTGATGAGCAATCTTTTAATATACTGCTGTATCTGGTTGGCTAGAATTCTGTTCAATATTTTCAAATCTATGTTCATCAGAGATATTGGCCTGTAGTTTTCTTTTTTGGTTGTGTCCCTGTCTGCTTTTGGTATCAGAGTGATGTTGGCTTCATAGAAGCTGGAAGGGAGTATTCCAGTGTCTTCAATCTTCTGGAAAACTTTTAAAAATAGAGGTATTAGTTCTTTGAAGGTTTTGTAGAATTCATTTGTAAAACCATCTGGTCCAGGACTTTTATTTTTGGAAGGTTTTTGATAACTGTTTCAATTTCATTAGCTGTGGTGAGCCTGTTCATCTTATCTAGTTCCTCTTTACTTAATTTTGGAAGTTCATAAGTATCTAGGAAGTTGTCCATTTCTTCCAGGTTCTTTAGCTTGGTGGCATATAGTTGTTCATAGAAGCCTCGCATGATATGTTGAATTTCTGTGGTGTCTGTTGTGGTATCTACTCTTTCATTTATGATCCGATTTATTTGAGTCTTCCCCCTTTTTTGTTTTGTGAGTCTAGCTAAAGGTTTGTCTATGTTGTTCACTCTTTCGAAGAACCAACATTTACTTTTGCTGATCTTTTGAATGGTTTTCTTATTTTCAATGTTATTGATTTCTGCCCTAACTTTATTTATTTATGTCCTTCTCTTTGCTTTAGGGTTCCTTTGTTCTTCTTCTTTTAGGTCTTTAAGATTTGCAATCAGGCTGTTTATTTGTGCTTCTTTTTCTATGGAAGCCTGAGGGCTTTTAAACTATAGGTAGGCTTCTTAGCTTAATCACTGACTGCTGACCAAAAGATAAAGCAGGGTAGGGCAGAGATAATCCAGTGGTTATGCAAAGTGTCTCTCACAGCCCTACTGCTAGGCCATGGAGGTATAGATCTGCTCTTCAGTTTCCTCATTAGTTCTCTGTCCCCTAGTGTCAGCACAGGGCCTCCCTGCCACTGCTCCGGATTCTGAGGGCAGTAGGAATGGAGACTCACAGTTGCATTTAGTGAGTCTTAGAGGATTCCAGTCCTCCCTTCAGCCATCTTTTTGTTGGTGAAACAAACTGGAGGTGGTGTCTCAACTGGTAAACTGTCAGACTGTTACCTGCCACTTAATGTCTCCCCAGGCTCCTCTCTGTCCATGAGCAACTCATGTTTGCACTCAATGGTGATTTGGTGTGTTCCTGAAGTTGTTCTAGTCCTGTCTTGTTGCAGTCTGAGGTGGTCTACTTTGGTATTCCTAGTTGACCCAGGAGAGGAGAGGAGAGAAACACAGCTGCTGCTCATCCCACCTCCCCCAAGTATAAAATTTAATTGAAAAAAAATACTCTTATTATTCTGATACAGTATGGTGAAATGTTTTCACCCATGATTTGAAATTCTGAAAATAAAAATATAGAAATTAGAAGTTAATGAGCCCATGAGGAGACTGACAGGGACTCAGAGGTCACACAGGCTCCTGTGCTAAATATGAATGGATAGGGCCCTAGGTCAGATCGATGGGGTAAATAGGTAATGGTATTTATATACTTTCCTCATATTTAGGAGCTACTTTCTGCCCCAATCCAGTTTTCTAGTCCTTTCTTCAACTCTGACACTATCTTCCCAGACAATACTTTTAGTCCATCTGCATTTTAGCTATCAGGATCAGGCAAAAAATTTCTAAAGTCATGGGCCTCTTAGAATATACTTAAAATGGACTTCCTAGCTTCTTCCCACACCAAGATCCTTAGTCTCATCTGCTCAATTCTTACCTTTAGGTTCCTGATTATTAGACAATTTGTTCTGCTTTATTTCTTTTATCTACCAAGTTACAGATGCTACCATGACACCATCCTGACTTCCCTGGGCAGAAGACCTTACCAATGTGTCCTGGAACCTCACCTCCCCAGAGACCTGCCCCACTAGGGAAAGATACAAACACTCTGGAGGTGTGGTTCTACCTGCCAACACCCATATCCAGCAGAGAAGCAATTACAAAAGCCAGACCTCCCACCTTTTGCACCCCACAAAAAATTTGAGTCCAGTGGTCCGGGAGGTGGCGCAGTGGATAAAGCACTGGACTCTCAAGCATGAGGTCCTGAGTTCAATCCCCGGCAGCACATGTACCAGAGTGATGTCTGGTTCTTTCTCTCTCTCCTCCTATCTTTCTCATTAATAAATAAATAAAAAAAATAAAAAAAAATTTGAGTCCATACTCCCAGGTGGATGAAGAATAGGGAAGCTTCCAATTGAGGGCATGGGAACTCTGATGGTGGGAATTATATGGAATTGTGCCCCTCTTATGCTCCAATCTTGTTAATCATTATTAAATCACTAATAATGAAAGGGGAAAGAAGATTGGGGGTGTAGAGGTTAGAAATTTTTAAAAGCGTCATCAGGAAAATTTAGCATGAATGCAGTGATTTCTGTGTCATAACTTTCAAGAGAGCAAGGATAAAGTCATGCAGACAGTGGAAAAAGGAGTGGTGGCATTTGGAGATTATAACAAGTGCAAAGCGGGGCTGGGTGGTGGTACACCTCGTTGAGCACGCAAACTACAGTCCACAAGAACCCAAGTTCAAGCCCCCAGAGCCTACCTGCAGAGGAAAGCTGCAAAAGTGGTGGAGCAAGGCCTCAGGTGTCTTTCTCCCACTCTATCTCCCTTACCCCTTTCTCGCTTCCTTTGCCTCTATCCGATAAGTGTGTGTGTGTGTGTGTGTGTGTGTGTGTGTGTGTGTGTGTGTGTGTGTTTCAAGGTTCCTGTCCCCTGGTTACTCAATACTAATCTATATCCTACTGTAAAGGAAAGACTTCATAGTATTCAAATGACAATAAACTCAAATGAAAATAAAATTACCTGAGGTTACATGAGTGGGTTCAAGGTAACAACTTGAATTTTTATAAAGCAAAAGGAGGAAGGCAGAAGAGTCAGGAAAAGGAACAAAAGGGAGGAAAGCAAAGAAATTATCAACAAGAGAAGGGCCTGACTTGCTCCTGCTAACGCTGAAGATGAAGAATGGGCCACCCATCAGGGATGCAAGGAAACGCTAAAAAACCAAGAGCAATTCCAGGCTGCTGAGGAAGCATAGCCCCAGGTCCATACATGCAATCCCTAGGTCTGAATTCTAGCAGAATGAGTTAGTTATATTAGAAACAGAATCTTCCAGCAGTGGCTTGAGAGGACCATAGGCCTGCTCCCTTCATCTAACTCATGGAACCTGAAAAAAAGAACAAGCTGACTTCTCCAGATTTCTGAACTGCAAAACTGTGACATAATAAATGGAAGTTGTTTTTAATCTGCTGACTTTGTAGTAGTTTTTGGTGAAAAAAAACCCATTAAAAAAAAACTTCTTAGAATTTTATCTGCCAATATTTATTTACTTTCCTTCCTACCTACCTTTCTTTCTTTCTTTCCATCTTTTATTATTTAGGACAGAGTCAGAGAGAAAATGAGAAAGAAGGAGCAGTCAGGGGAGAGAGAGAGAAACACTGCTTCACTCTCCATGAGCCGCCCAGCCTACCCCTGCCCCGAACCCAGAGGTGACAAAGAGGCTTTGATGCTGTAATGTATCTGCTTTACCAGCTGAGCCACCACTGTCTGGCCCCTGCCCAGTGATTATTAAGAACGAAATGTGTGATTTGTCATTCTAAGATAATTCTCTTATTCATTTGCGTATGTAGAAACTAGTTAAGGCATGGTTGTATCTAAGAGCTTGGGTTGATGAGGTGGAACAGGAACGGTGTTGCTTCAGTAGGCAAGGAAATGAAGCTGTTTTCCCTGCAACCCAGGGTGTTGTGAAGGGGATGAAGCCTTGGACTCTCCAGCATGAGGTCCTGAGTTCAATTTCTGGCATTGCATATGCCAAGTAATGTTCTGGGCTCAGTCTCTCTCTCTCTCTCTCTCTCTCTCTCTCTCTCTCTGTCTCTCTTGTGCTAATTAAAACTTATCTTTTAAAAAAACAAAATGGTTTACTTTGAGGATAAAGACAGCAATCAAATAATTTCCTTTTTTGTACTTTTATACCAGAGCCCTGTTCAGCTCTGATTATGGTGGTACTGGGGATTGAACCTGGGACATCACTGGGCATGAGAGTCATGTACAAACATTATGCTGTCTCCCCAGCCCCAGGATTTTCTTAACTAGTTAAGATAAAGAAGGCAATGTTACCGATAAGTCCAGACCACCAAAAGCAATAAAAAAGAATGTGTAGAATAGCTATCAGAGAAACAAAATAATCCCCTAACAGTCCCTAGATTTGGTCTCATCTATTTGATGTTGTCATGCGTACCACAAGATGTAATGTAGACTTGTTTCTTAATAAACTCTTCTTAACTCTATGTCAACACAGAAGACACAGGTCTCCAGCTTCCTTTACCGTACAATATTCCCGCAGAATTTGAGCTTTCTCTAACTTATAGTGCTCACTCCTGTCAAAGGGCTTAAGCATGGTGCTTCTCAGATTGTTTTTTCTTTTTATCTTGTTTCTAGTGTACGCTTGTATTAAGCTCCACTTGTTGATGTCCAGTCTGCATTTTCCTGAAAGGAATCCCAGCCACTATAAAGCCTATCCAAAAAAAAAAAAAAAAAAGACAGTGAAAGCTGCCCCCATCAATTCTAGCCTTTAGTGACCAGATAACATGATGAAACATGCTCAGAAAAAATTAGCTTCATTCAAACTAGGACTTTTAAAATGTCAGATTGATGCACTAGTTTCAAGGGAGTTTTCAGTAGCAGCTGACAGTGGCCTCCTGTGGAGCTCAAAAGATGGTCTTGTCTTATTTCAGACACAGCCAGCAGTCACACCCAGACAGCCCTTTCCTCCTCCCTATATATCTGACTCCAGCACTCTCTCTCTCTCTCTTGAAAAATTTCCTATAAGAAAACTTATTTAGAATAAAATTTTATTTTTTAAAAAGGAGACCAAACCCAGCTTACATATTTATATATTTCAGTCATTTCTTACTTGGTTAAACATAGGAAAAGTATACTCGTCTGCTTTCCAGCCTGCCCAAACCACAAATATATGCGTTCCAACGTCTTCAAATCCATTTTTCTTTGGAACATTTATTTATTTATTTATTTATTTATTTATTTATTTATTTATGTATTTAAGAAAGGAGACATTAACAAAACCGTAGGATAGGAGGGATACAACTCCACACAATTCCCACCACCCGATCTCCAAATCTCATCCCATCCCCTGATAGCTTTCCTATTCTCTATATACTCCCAGTCTGCTTCTCTCTTTCCTTAGTAGGGTGGGTCTCTGGGGAAGCGGGGCTCCAGGACACATTGGTGGGGTCTTCAGTCCAGGGAAGTCTGGTCTGCATCATGCTGGCATTTGGAACCTGGTGGCTGAAAAGAGAGTCAACATACAAAGCCAAACAAATGGCTGAACAATCATAGACCTAAAGGCTGGAATAGTGCAGATGAAGTGTTGGGGGGTACTCACTGCAGACTCTTGTGTACTTCTGCTTTCAGGTATATATTTTTCCCTGGTTTATGGACACGTGTGAACATATGCTCTATCTCAGGGGATCTGGTCTATATCTAGGTTTGGGGACTTTATTGGGGAGTGGAACACCTGAAATGGAATTAGAGAATACTATGAAAGGAAAGGTCTCACCCGAGTGATGAAGCTTCTTCTTCTAGCATTTGCCCTTCTTCCGTAGCCAGTCAACAGCGTCAGGTTGAGCCTGATGTAAAGTTTCGAGACCTCCTTTGAATCTGGAGAGGTGGCAGTCGTTGACTATGTGGGTCATAGTCTGTCTGGAGCCACAGGGGCAGTTCGGGTCGTCTCTGGCTCCCCAGCTATGGAACATAGCGGCGCACCGGCCATGGCCTGTTCGATAGCGATTGAAGAGGGCCCAATCATAACATGCTAGGTCAAAGCTGGGTTGACGCTTACAGGGGTCTGTGATGAGACGTTTGTTCTTTACCTCAGCTGACTGCCAACTCTGTTTCCAAGAGACTGGAACAGAGAAGTTCAGTGTAGGCGTAGGGGACCAGATTGGGTGACGAGACGTCAAGCGATGGACAGGGTGGGCGAAGATATCCACGTATATTGGCAGGTCAGGTCCAGTCGAGTGTAGACGTGGGAAATGAACTTAGATGATGCCGCATCCCAACGAATATCTGGCGGGGCGATGTTGCTAAGAACTGGCAGCCATGGAACCGGGGTGGAACGGATGGTTCCAGAAATTATCCTCATGGAGGAATATAATTTGGAATCGACCAAGTGGACATGGGGGCTACGGAACCATACTGGGGCACAGTATTCTGCAGTGGAATAGCATAATGCCAGAGAAGATGATCGTAGTGTGGAAGCGCTCGCGCCCCATGAGGAGCTGGCCAGTCTTGCAATGATGTTATTCCTCGTGCCTGCCTTTGCTGCAGTTTTTATGAGATGTTCGTGAAATGACAGAGTGCGATCGAGAGTAACGCCAAGATAGACTGGCTGGACTTCATGCCGGATTCTCGTATCATCAAGCTGCACATTAAGCTCACGCAAGGCCGAGGCATAGTGTAGATGGAAAACAGATGATACCGTTTTTGCAGTGCTAGGGATTAGTCGCCATTTTTTACAGTAATCAGATATCAGAGACATGTCTTTCGTGTTTCCTCGAGGATGTCAAACTTGGATGCCTGAGTTGCACAGCAGATGTCATCGGCGTAGATGAACTTTCTTGAAGAAGTTTCTGGAAGGTCATTGATGTAAATATTAAATAGCGTAGGAGCCAGAACAGAGCGCTGGGGGAGGCCACTTGAGACAAGTCTCCATCTGCTAGACTTGTCACCAAGATGCACCCGGAATCTTCTGTTTTGGAGAAGAAACGATATAGTGTTGGCCACCCATGGAGGCAGGCATCTTGAGATCTTGACTAGGAGACCACGGTGCCAGATGGTGTTATAGGCTGCTGTGAGATCAACAAAGACAGCACCCGTCTTTAAATTCTTCTGGAATCCATTTTCGATGTAAGTTGAGAGGGCCAGGGCTTGTTCGCAAGTAGATCTTCCTGGGCGGAAACCAGTTTGGGCGGGTGATAGGAATTTCTCTGTAAGAGGAGAAATACTAAATCAATTGTATGTCTCAAAGTTTCTCAAAAGACAAACTGAATCTTTTTAATATATAGGCTATGTATTTGATATGCGGACTCTCTCAAAAGCCTAGACCAAGTAGATTAGAAGCATCCAATAGCACAGCTATATACAAGATACTGGGTACTGTACAGCAAACCATAACAAAGGGACTTTTCAAAGTTAACCCAATTAACAAATAATGTGATGATAATATTAACTATCGATTGTCTTTTTGAACCCTAAGACAGCAGGAACCTCACATCTCAACTATAGAGCCCCTACTTCCCCCGGTCCTGGAACCCTTGGATAGGGCCCACTTTCCCAATCCAAACCAAATAATATTGCATCCGCCGATCACAACCTAACCAAAGCAAGGATTGCCACCTCAACATGCTTCACCTCAGACTGTATCCAGAGACTTCACGTGTGGAATGACAACCCTTCAACTTCATTACACGGGTGAGACCTTTCCTTTTATAGTACACTCTAATTTCATCTCAGGTAGTTCACTTTCTAACAAAGTCCCATAATCTAGATATACACCAGTTTCTGTGAGAGAGAGCTTATGTGCACACATATCCATAAACTACTGCAAAATATATACCTGAAAGCAGAAGTACACTAGAGTTTGCAGTGAGTACCTCCCTAACACTTCCTCTCCACTATTCCAAGCTTGGGATCCATGATTGCTCAACAAATTGTTTGGCTTCATATGTTAACTCTCTTTTCAACCACCAGGTTCCAGATGCCACCAGGATGCTGGCTAGGCTTCCCTGGATTGAAGACCCCACCAATGTGTCCTGGAGCTCAGCTTCCCCAGAGACACACCTTACTAGGGAAAGAGAGAGGCAGACTGGGAGTATGGACCGACCAGTCAGCGCCCATGTTCAGCGGGGAAGCAATTACAGAAGCCAGACCTTCTACCTTCTGCAACCCTCAACGACCCTGGGTCCATGCTCCCAGAGGGCTAGAGAATGGGAAAGCTACCATGGGAGGGGGTGGGTTATGGGGATTGGGTGGTGGGAATTGTGTGGAGTTGTACCCCTCCTACCTTATGTTTTTGTTCACTAATCCTTTCTTAAATAAAAAATTAAAAAAAAAAAAAAAGAGGAGAAATACGTGACAGAAGCAGCCTCTCAAGGAGTTTGTAACACACAGAAAGGAGAGAAATTGGTCTATAGCTGGTGGCAAGTGTTGGGTCTTTCTTTGGTTTCAAAACTGCTATTATCTTCCCACGACGCCAAATTTTGGGCATAGATTTGGATTCCAAGATGTGGGACAGGAATGTAGTGAGCCACTTCTTTGCCAGGGGCCCAAGTTAAGAATGAGTTCTGGGGTGATGTTATCATAGCCAGCAGCCATTCCCGGTTTAACCCTCTTCAAAGCGTCTTCCAGTTCAGACAGTGTAAAGGGAGAGAGTTTTGGAGATGGACAAGATAAACGGAAGTGGGATGACCACTCATGGGAAATTTCTCTTTTCCAGACTGGGTCAATCTTAGCATGTCCAACTTGAGTTAGGTGACTGGCCACTGAGTTTGGAGATACGGGAGGATGGCTACCGGCACCCAGACTATTAAGAAGCTTCCATGCCTTCCTACTTGAGTGGGTGAAGTTCAGACTTTCCGTGAGTTGTTGCCAGCGGGCCTGGCGTGCTGCATCCAGGGAGGCAATGAGATGGTCAGCCACATCTGGGTCGCCCGACTCGTCATAATGCTTTAGTAGTTGCTCACATTCAGCATCAAGACAAGGCGTATAGTTAGCACGTCTCCCACGAGGAATAGCTTGGGAAGCTGCTTTGAAGATGGCTTGGTGGAAGCGCCTGTAGGAATCTTCAGAGGGGATAGAGTTAATTGGAATTGCAGGAATAGATTTGTTGGTAAGATCACTGAACAGACGCCAGTTTGCTTTCCAAAAGTTCCATCTTAGTTTCTCTGAGCACAGAATCAGTGGGAGCTGGAGACCAATGTGGATGATAGCTGGGTGGTGATGACTGTGCGGGAAGACATTGAGAACTTGTCTTGTAGCGGGAAAGGCTTGGCCGTTGACTGTGTTAATCCTGCATAGGTCAGGTGACGAGTCTTTATTCCATCTAGCACTGTGAAAAGAGCCTGGCTGTTTGGGATCGTATAATAGGGAGAGGTCATTCACTGAAGCCCAGTCGGCTAAGATAGAGCTGTCAGCACAAGTGGAGGAATATCCCCAGTCTTGGTGATGACTATTAAAGTCTCCAACGTAAACAGCTGGGTGATTAGGGCTAGGCAGGACCTCATTATCCCATGAGGCACTGGGAAGCTTATATATGTTGACGAGCTGAATAGTTCCAATAGTAATGGAGTCGTAGAAGGTCGAAGAGGCCGTATGGTAAACGTCCACAAGATACGATTTGGTGTAGATGGCTCGGCCGTGTTTAGGATGGAGATTATAGCATATTAAATCGAATCTACTGATAGTGAATCGAGCAGCTTCATTGACTGCTATATGTGTTTCTTGTAGGCAAATGACATCTGCCTGATGCTGTATCGCCAATTGACCAATAAGAACGCGTTTGGCAAAGGACAGTCCCTCAACATTAAGTTGGAGGACTCGAAGAGCAGGACCAACAGCTTGAAAGCTGTCAGGAGCTGCTAGTTGAAGAGCTGTCATTCCACACCTGAAGTTTCTGGACACAGCCTGAAGTGAAGCATGCTGGGGTGGCACTTGTTGCTTTGATTAGGTTGTGATCGGCAGTTGCAATATTATTTGATATGAATTGAGAGAAGCATGCAGGAAAGTGGGCCCCACCCTAAGGTTCCAGGACTGGGGGAAATATAGGCTCTATTGTGGAAATGTGAGGTTCCTTCTGTCTGAGGGTTTAATAAGACAATGGATAGTTATTGTTATCATTACATTATTTGGTAATTGGGTTAACTTTGAAAAGTCCCTTTGTTAGGGTTTGCTGTATAATACCCAGCATCTTGTATATAGCTGTGCCACCAGTTTCTTCTGTTCTACCTGGTCTAGACTTTTGAGAGAGTCAGCATATCAAAGACCCAGCCTGTGTTTTAGACTCAGTCTGTGTTTTAAAACGTTCGAGACATACGATCAATTTTTCCCCTCTTATATTAATTGAATAGTGATTTATATGACTACAATTAATAGGAGTACTCATAAACACCATTGCCACCACCAAAAGACTGTGTCCCATCCCACCCAACCACCCCTGACCGCACCCCTGTCCAACACCCTGGGAAGCCTCCCCCTCACCACAGGGTTTTTACTTTGGTGTCCTACTCTCAATTTAATCAGATCCTGCTTTTAGTTTTCCTTTCTGTTCTTCTTTCTCAATTTCTGTTGATGAGTGGGATCATCCTATACTCATCTGTATCTTTCTGACTTAGCTCACTTGACATAATTCCTTCTAGCTTCATCCAAGATTGGTCAGAGAAGGTGGGTTCATTGTTCTTCATAGCTGCATAGTATTCCATTGTGTATATATACTACAGCTTTCTCAGCCACTCCTCTGTTGTTGGGCACCTGGGTTGCTTCCATGTATTAGCTATTATGAATTGTGCTGCTATGAACATAGGTGTACACCTATCTTTTTGATTAGGCATTATGGAATCCTTGGGGTATATCCCCAGGAGAGGAATTACTGGGTCATATGAAGGTCTATGTCTAGCCTTATGAGAGTTGTCCAGACTGCTCTCTAGAGAGGCTGGACTAATTTACATTCCCACCAGCAGTGTAGAAGGGGTCCTCTGTCCCCACAACCTCTCCAAAATTTGTTTCTGCTGTCCTTTTTGAGGTATGCCATTCTCACAGGAGTGAGGTGGTGTCTCAATGTTGTCTTTATTTACATTTCTCTGACAACCAGTGACCTGGAGCAGTTTTTCATATGTTTGTTAGCCTTTTGGATCTCCTCTGAAGTGAATGTCTTGTTCATACCCTCTGCCCATTTTTGTATGGGGTCATTTGCTTTTTTGGTGCTAAGTTTGCTGAGCTCTTTGTATATTTTGGTTATTAGTCTCTTGTCTGATGTATGGCATGTGAAGATCTTCTCCCATTCTGTGAGGAGTCTCTTTGTTCGTGTGATAGTTTCTTTGACTGTGCACAAGCTTTTCAATTTGATGTAGTCCCATTGGTTTGTTTCTGCTTTATTCTTCCTTGCAATTGGGTTTGTTTAATCAATGATTGATGAGGTTTAGGTGGGAAAGTGTTCCACCAATCTTTTCCTCTAAGTATTTGATAGTTCCCGGTCTAACATCCAGGTCCTTGATCCCTTTGGAGTTGATTTTTGTTTCTGGTGAGATAAGGTGGTTCAATTTCGTTCTTCTGCATGTTTCAACCCAGTTTTCCCAGCACCATTTATTGAAGAGAGCCTCCTTCTTCCATTTAATACTTTGGGCCCTCTTATCAAAGTTTAGATGTTCATAGGTGTGGGGGTTTAGTTCTGGGTTTTCAATTCTATTCCACTGGTCTGTGTGCCTATTTTTGTTCCCGTACCGTGCTGTTTTGATGATGATGGCTTTATAATATAGTTTGAGATCTGGGAGTGTGATGCCTCCATTTATTTTTTTATTTTTTATTTTTGCTTTTTTTGTTAACTCTCTTTTCAGCCACCAGGTTCCACATGCCAGCATGATGCAGACCAGACGTCCCTGGACTGATGACCCCACCAATGTGTCCTGGAGCCCAGCTTCCCCAAAGACCCACCCTACTAGGGAAAGAGAGAAGCAGACTGGGAGTATGGATTGACCAGTCAATGCCCATGTTCAGTGGGGAAGCAATTACAGAAGCCAGACCTTCCACCTTCTGCAACCCACAACAACCCTGGGTGCATACTCCAAGAGGTATAGAGAATGGGAAAGCTATCAATGGATGGGGTGAGATGTGGAGATCGGGTGGTGGGAATTGTGTGGAGCTATACCCCTCTTATCCTATGGTTTTGTTAATGTCTCTTTTCTTAAATAATAGCTAATGAACAGATGCCAAGGGAAAGATTTGTTTACAAGTACAGTGATTCAAATTTATCTCTGTCTGGAAATGGGAAATTCCTCCATAAAAAGAGCCTGGCCCTTTGACCTACTCTGACATATATTTTTGTCATCTATTATTTATCAATTAATTTTTGAAGCTAAACTAAATCAATAGGCTTAGTGCTGTCTGCTCAGTGTCAGTCATGTTTCTTCCAGCAGGAGTGCACCAGGGTCCCTAAACAGCCCTCGTGTGTAGAATGACTTTCAGATCCTCTTGTCAGGGCTAAGGTGGGAACAAATGGAGACAAGAAGGCAAAGTAGGGGAAGCTGAGAAGTGCCTCCCAAATCTTTCAGAATCCAGTAGCCTATGGGAAGAACATGTTTGACAAGTGGGCACAGAAAGCAGTTAGTGGTTGCTCCTTTTATTAATAATAAGACACTTTTGTAAGCTACAAGCTGTACAACTGTAGCTTCTTAGAAGTCCTACTTAAGTCTTGATTATTTTAAACATAAAACTTACAACACAATGGCCACTTTGCTTCAAAACAAAGAGGCAGGCCTTTTCTTTTGAAATAAGCACCATTAAATGAATAAATGAGTGACTGAAGGAACCTCACATTTCCAGAGCAGAAGACTGAAGGTGCTCTTGACTGAACACAGTGGACGCTGGAGCTCTCATCCCTCTCTGGATGATGTTTCTGGCAGAGATGTTACTTTTCTCACTGTAATCTCTTTCCTGAAAAGGTGGTTTTGTTTTTAGCAACAGGTCTTCATACTTACCTGACTACACTGCCCTGGGTTGCGTTTTTTCATCTTTTTTACTTGAGAGAGAGACAAAGGCAGAGAGATAGAGTGGGGAAGATACAACAGCATAGGTCTGTTACCCAAGGAGCCCATAGTGCTGTCCATGATGCTTCCATGAGATGTCCTGCCTTGAACCAGGGGCCACATACATTGTAAGGCATGTATTCTTTTTTGTTATTTTGTTATTTTTATTTATAAAAAGGCAACACTGACATGACCATAGGATAAGAGGGGTACAATTCCCACCACAAGAACTCCGTATCTCATCCCCTCCCGTGATAGCTTTCCTATTCTTTATCCCTCTGCGAGTATGGGGACAGGGTCATTATAGTATATAGAAGGTGGAAGGTCTGGCTTCTGTAATTGCTTCCCCACTGAACATGGGCATTGGCAGGTCAATCCATACTCCCAGCCTGTCTCTCTCTTTCCCTAGTGGGGCAGAGCTCTGGGGAAGCAGGGCTCCAGGACACATTGGTGGGATCATCTGCCCAGGGAAGTCCAGTTGGCATTATGGTAGCATCTGGAACCTGGTGGCTGAAGAAAAAGTTAACATATAAAGCAGAACAAACTGTTGACTAATCAAGAACCTAAAGGCTGGAATATTGCAGATGAAGGTTTGGGGTCTCTGTTTTGGAAATAGCTAGTAGGTCTATTTCAGGTATATTCCAAAGGGCCCGTGACTTTATTTTTTGGTCAGGTATGTATTCTACTGGTGGAGGGGGGATATCTCCATTACTGGAAAGTCACTAAAAATTATCCCTTTCCTCCATGATAATGTTTTCTAATATGGTGGTATGTGGTTCAATAATGTTATAAGCATACCTCACTGTGTTTTATCATCTCTTCCTAAAGGACTTTATTTCCATAAAATGGCAACTATAGAGTCCACGCAGCTCTTGGGTTCAGTATCAGTCGTCCCTCACTAGGGTTGCAGAGAAGCAATTAGCATTTTGAGGCAAGCAGGGTATACTTAGTGGGATGTGACCTTGCTGTCACTAAATTACATCTGTGATTAATGATCTTCTCCAGCTTAAAGTTTGAATTGCAACAAATAGATTATATGTGAGAAGGAGGGAGGGTCTGAGACAGGTGGGCCAGATGAATTTAGGACTTGAGTCACACAAGCCGGTCAGCAGGCTGAATTCTGTTCATAGTGTAATTGACCTCAGGCTTGCTGCTCCGATTCCTTGGCCACACATAAAAATCACCTGAGAAGCTTTGAGCAAACCTCGGTGTTCAGGTTCCACCTCAGACTAATTAAATTCTCTGGAGGTGAGACCTGAGTACTGAGGGGTTTCGAAAGAATAAATGTCATAATATCCACATTAAAAAAAAAATGAAATTGAAGTCAGAAAGCCATGAGATATCTTCTTTATTTAAGCATCCTGTATGATAAAGATTTTTGACTTGGGTTTTCTATGTTACATTGGAGGAATGAAATCAGGTTTCTGGGACATTCCAGCTTATGTAAAAATAACTAAGGATTATGTATCAGTTTCTGGGCATTTATTGCATCACTATCATATTCTAAGAAACGGAGCTTTTTTTCACTTTGATCAATATATCAAAACTGCCACTAAATTGATCAAAACATTAAAAGTAACAATAAACAACTTTCAAACTGTCTGCAAGAAGACACCTGTGTGTATGCAGGTATGGACATTCTTATGCACTGTGAACTGTGTCTCCACTGACCTAAGAGACCTCTGGTAACTGATGACAAACACTGAGCACACCCACTTATGCAGCTTTATTCAGAGTGGGATATTTCAGATGTGTCAGAAATAAAGCAGGAAGCTGAGAACATTAAAGCTCCACAGATCTAACCAATGACAAAAGCATGGCCCTCCTCCAAATGTAGATCAAAGCAGACACTTATCAGCATCAATCTTTCTCATTGCTGATATTTCCAAATGTTCTTGTGATAAAACTCCAGATAAATGGACTGAAGTTAGACTTTTCTCAAAATATTGATGGATTAATACATGCCAACCAGCCAATTGGGTATTTTATCACTGTGTTTCATATTTATGTATCTGCCTGGTATATATACAGAACCCACTGCTAGTGGGAATGTAAGGAAGAGATTGTATGAAAAGGAGAAAGAAGAGCCCAGGCAGTGACACAGTGTCTGCTGGGAATAATGAAACCATGCATTCACCAAGTCCTGGTGATAAAATAATTAATAATGATGATAATTATTGTGACCACTTTCTTCTTTGCTAATAGCTAATATGTCCTTGAAATCACACACGACTGACTATATTACCAACCTTACTGAGTCATTTCAGATAGAAAGAAATTCACACAGAGATTAAGACTCCTCTGTACATGTAAACCACTTCAGGCCTTAGTGCCTACTTTAGAATCAACTTGTAGTCAAAATAAAGCTGAAAAATATACATACTTTCAAATAAGGTCTTAGAGTCACCACTCAAAAAGAAATAAACTTTCATTTCCAGAAGCAAAGACATTGCTAATTCTATAGTTGGTTGATTCATGACTGATTTTATTTAGTAGTGGGGACATTTTACATGGAGTCTCCTCCAGCCTTGGAATATATCACCACTGAGAATATAGATCAGATTCTTGAGCATCCTGGGAAGAGAAATATAATGGTGATGTGTGTCCCTGAATATATGCATGCACAGGTAGAAATCAGATTTGTAAGTGCCTAGACTAGTACCTTATTTAATTGCTTCTTTTTTAGCTTTTTGTAAGCTGCTTAGTGGGAGAGAGTTTCATATGATTTTGTGTGTTTATTTATGGTATTTTTTTTTCACTCAAAATGCATCATTACCTCAGCAGCTGCTGCACCACATGGAGCCACATGTGTGCTTTTCAACCACGATTCAGAACACCTTCCCCAGAAACCCAGAGCCAACGTACTCTTGGAAGTCCACAGCATGACTTAGTCTCTACCACCAAGATAAAGGACAAGTTGAATTTTTCTGTTTTGGCAGTCTTTTCTTCCAGTGATAATTTTCTTTACCATTTCTTCTTTTCAGAATATTCTGTTTAAAAATACCACTTCCAAAAAAGGGGGGTGTGTTACTGTATGACTGAATCGCTTAGAACACACCCTGGTGTTTGCTCTAGGCCATGTTGGATTGGAAGGCACTTGGGACTGCCCTCTACCTCCCACTAAAACATGAGAGAGAAGTCTACATAAATGTACACTGGGGTGTCTCTTTTCTTGCTTTGCAGATCTGAAAGAATCTACACCTTGTTTTCTATGTCATGTTGAACACACGCATCTCACACTGTATGAACGTCTGTGTCAGAGGGAGAAGGGGCTGAGCGAAGTGAGGACAAGAGTCCTTTCAAAACACCTAATCCATCTCCTCATGCGATCCAGTTCTTGTGCCCAGCTTCACACATCCCTGGAGTATCTCACTGCAAACCACTCTTTATTAAGTGCACTAAGTTCTGAAAATTCTGGAAGATGCATTTTATGGTCTTTCCCCTTATGCACATTCCAGACAAACTTTGGGTAAGACATGGCCAAACCCATAACCACTCAAGTAGAGACAAAGAGACATTAAGGCAATTCTTATATATATATATATATATATATATATATATATATATATATATATAAAGTAAACACTGACAAAAACCATAGAGTAACAGGGGTACAATTCCAAACAATTCAAACCACCAGAGCTTCATATCCCATCCCTCCCCCTGATAGCTTTCCTATTCTTTATTCTTCTGGGAGTATGGACCCAGTGACATTATGGGGTGCAGAAGATGGAAGGTCTGGCTTCTGTAATTTCTTCCCTGCTGCACAGCTGCATATGGGCATTGGCAGTTCAATCCATACTCCCAACCTGTCTCTCTCTTTCCCTAGTGGGGCGGGGTTCTGGGGAAGTGGGGCTTCAGGACACATTGGTGGGGTTGTCTGCCCAGGGAAGTCCGGTTGGCATCATGTTAGCATATGAAACCTGGTGGCTAACAAAAAAGAGTTAACATAGAGAACCAAAAAAAAAAAATGTTGACTAATCACAAAACTAAAGGCTGGAAAAGTTCATATGAAGAGGCTTTTTAAAAATTATTTTATTTATTTTATTTGGGAGAGAGAGACGAAGAGACCAGAGTCTGGTGAGACTGGGGATTGAGCCTAGGACCTCAGAGCCTCAGGCAGGAGAGTTTATGGCATAGCCATTATGCTGTGTCCTCATGGCAATTCTTGCAAATTAATGCATAAAAATAAGTATAACACCTTATATTTTGTATAAATGATATAAACCAATCTGCTGACTTTTAAAGATATTTAGTTATAAGAAAGAAGAGAGCTCAGAGCACAGGTTGGTTCTAGGCAGTGCCCGGGATTGAACCCAGAGCTTCATGTACTGCCAAGCACATGTTCATTCCTTCCATTGAACAACTCCTCCTGCTGCTGACTGTTTAATGGAATTCCATGTCTCAGTGAAATATCTGACTTGCTTTACAATTACAATATTATCTGACTTTTCCCATAAGGCTTTTCAGCCCATATTTATGTGTTATCTACCCATAAAGTGTTGAAAAGCCTTATGGGAAAAGTCAGATAATATTGTAATTAAAGTAAAAGAGACTTTGCTATGGTGCTTAACAGACTTGTCTGTGGGAGTGGGTTTAAACAATCAAAGCTTTATTAGGCAGTGCTATAGTGCAGGAAGAAACATATCAGGTAACACAAAATAGGAAGTTAAAGGCAGGGGTAAATAAGCCAGTCTCCTGAGCCCGTGAATTAGTTACCAAATGTTCAGTCCCATCAGATAAACAATTATTGGCTGAGGTATAGGTTACTCATGTGGCTATAAAGGAGTCTTAGAGCTTACTGGCTATCTGAGTCACACGTGTTCAGTTCCCAGGAGAGGCAGCTATGGTGGACACCTGGAACACCTCAGCCAGGATCCATTAATCAGGAGAAGAAGCAGGGACCAAAAGGGTTGGCTGTGCTTACATCCATTTGATCCACCCACAACCCCTGTGAGTTTGTGCAGATCATAATATGCTCTGTTGCCAGGCTGACTTTAGCCATGCGAGAGAGAGACTCCTGAAGACAAGAAAAAACAGTCATATATTCCTGACTTCCAAGGTTGTACTTTTTTGGACTTGAACAGTGGTGAAATATGCACAGTGTGTGATTTCATGTAACCTGCATTATTGGTGCCAAGGGATATAAGTCAGCAAAATCTAAGTGTTACCAGATTCAACTGTCCAAGAGAGAACAGAAATCAATAGAAATGGGAAGTAAGGAGGTTATGACTGGCCTAATGGTGAACAGTGCCAAGGTTAGAGAGATAGCATGAGCTCTTATGCCAAAAGATTTTAATGCCTGAGGTTGCAAGGTTCAAGATTCAATCCCTGGTGCCAGCAAAAGAGTTGAGCAGTGTTCTGATTTTTTAAAAAAAAATAAAATAAAGTACATTAAGACCACTCAGCTCTCAGAATATGGTATGAAGCTGAGTTCAAACTCGGTACATATAAATTTAAAGAAAATTATGGAAATCCTGACTTGAGCGTACATTGAGCATAGGATTTCAATCCTATCAACTGTATACATTGGCCATCAGTTCAAGTTTTGTATGATGTTGGTTTTAAGTACTCCGTACACATATGTGGGTCCACAGTCTATCTGGCCTTATTAATAACATGATACTCTAAAATTTCATAAATTAATTCCAGTGTGAATGTCAAAGGGCAAAAAGTTTGGTTGGGTTTGGGTTAGGTGAAGAAAGGAGATATTCTCTCCAAAAGGTAGAATTCTCATGTCCATAAGAGTGCCTCAATGACAAATAGTTCACTTTGTTTCCCCAGCATATAACATTAATAAATGACCAATATGATAGACCCCACCATCATTTAACCTAACTTGTGATCTGCCTGTCCCTTCACCAAGCTCGCCAGCCTTGAATCAGCCAAGTGCAGGTGAGAGTTGGTACCAGAGAAAAAGGAATTGGCTCTCAGTGTAGATTGTGCTCCAAGGGGGCATGCTGTGAAGGGCAGCCAGGGCCAAAAAGTTTGTGGGGTTGTGGGGTAGCAGTGCCAGAGTGACAATGAGGCATGGGGAGAGATTGGTGGTTTGGAAAGCAGCTGCAGTAACTGGAAACCATATGGAGAAACAGAGTAAGTTGGCTAATTCTGTTGGAGAACCTTTCTGCCCAGAGCTGCTGGCACCAGGATCTGTGTTTTGTAATTCTTTCTTTTTTTTTTTAATATTGTCTTTATTTAATAATGAGAAAGGTAGGAGGAGAGAAGAAGAACCAGACATCACCCTGGTACATGTGCTGATGGGTTGAACTCAGGACCTCCTACTTGAGAGTCCAGCACCTTTTCCACTGTGCCACCTCCCGGACCACTAGTAATTCTTTCTTCATCACACCTTAATGACATTTCTTAACTCTAGTTAGACAGCCTAAACTTCATCAACTAGTACTTTCTTCACAGAGCCTCATGGAACTAATGGTGAAATTGTCTTAGGGACATCCTAGCCTACACTCTTTTAGGCTGGTGATTTATGCCCCTGGAGAACAGAAGATCGCCAGATATTTGAATCACTTAGCGTAGACCCTCATAGGTTTGCTTACAGAGTCATATTTTTAATATTAAACCCTCTGATTTCATTAAAGGTCATCAGTAGAGGGAGCCAGGTGGTGGTGCACCTGGTTGAGTGCACATGTTACAGTGTGCAAGGACCCCAGTTCAAGCCCCTGGTCCCCACCTGCAGGTGGGAAGCTTTATGAGTGGTGAAGCAGGAATACCTGCCTCTTTCTCTTCTTCTTCTTCTTCTTCTTCTTCTTCTTCTTCTTCTTCTTCTTCTTCTTCTTCTTCTTCTTCTTCTTCTTCTTCTTCTTCTCTCTCTCTCTCTCTCTCTCCTCTCCCACCCTCTCTGTTTCTGTCTCTCTTTCTGTCTCTATCCAAAATAAATAAATTTTTTTAAAAATCGCCAGTAGAGTGTGGGATGTAATTGTATCCTTGGAAAAATACTGCTGAATATCATTTTGCTTATTTCGCTAGGAGTTCCTTTGGTAAAGCCCTGGAAAATAACGAGGTTAAAACTCTTTGAACTTGTTCCTTTTTTTTTTTTACTAGAACTTAAAGAATCTGAAAACCAAGATGGACTCTTTTAAATACCATTTTATTAGAAGGCTAATAGTTCACAGCACTGTTGTTGACACATCAGTTCAGATTCTCATCTTCTTATGACGGGTCTCCGCTAAACACTGCCACCTCCAACGAGGTGGCATTACAATGCACCAGGACCCCAAGGTCCTCCATTACAATGCACCAGGACCATTACAATGCACCAGGACCCCAAGGCCTCCACCCAGCACTCCTTCTCCTCCTTCCCCGTCCTCCTTTGCTTTGATACAAAACACCACCACCACACACACACCCTCAAAAAAGAAAAAAAAATGAAAGCATCACACTTTCAGATGTCAAACTAAATTATATAAGTACTGTAGTCAAAACTACCTGATGCTAGACCAAAAACAGACACACTGACCAATAGAATAGAATTTAATGTCCAGAAATAAGTCCCCACACCAATGGGCATCTAATTTTTGACAAGGGGATCCACAATATTAAATGGAAAAAAGAGAGCTTCTTCAACAATTTGTGCTGGGAAAATTGGATCATGCAGAAAAATGAACTTTGTTTTAAATCAAGGTCATTCTTTACTTACTTAAATTTGATTGATGCCCTTGCTCTTATTTATCTACACAAATGCCATCTGAAAAAGAGGGAGGGGGATGAATAAAGCCAGTGAGGAAGCTATAATATTAACAATAGTTCATATGTCTCCAACTGCAAGGAAATTAGGTAGCAGTCACTGGGAGGATACATAGAATAGAACCAACAGCAAATTTAGCTACTTTCTAAGCAGGTTTCCACAATACTATTACTCAGTAATATAGGAGAAGGCCTTTCTAATTACAATGATTTTTTTTCCATTTACCACTAATGCTGTGGTGGGTTAAAAACTATAATGTTCCAGAGGCCAGGTGGTGGTACACTCAGTTAAGCGCACATAGTACTAAGCACAAGGACCCAGGTTTGAGCCCTCCAGCTCCTCACTTGCAAGGAAGACCCTTCACAAGTAGTGAAGTAGATCTGCAGGTATCTTTCTGACTCTCTTCCTTTTTATCTCCCCATCCTCTCTCAATTTCTCTCCATCCTATTGAATTAAATAGGAAACAATGATCACAGGGACCAGTGGATTTGTAGTGCCAGCACCCAGCCCCAAGGATAAACCTGGAAGCAATAATAATTGTTTTTTAAATAAAAATAAAAAGAACTATAATGTCTTCATCTTTTTCAAAGCCTGCTAACAAGACTATGAATTTTGCAATATCAAGATATACAACTGGTTAAGAGTTTATAGTTATTAATCTGTTTTTACCACATTTTCTTACCTCACTCCGGTGTCAATATACACCACTGCACGATACCTTCTCCTCCACACAGTCCATGGTACAACTAATATTTCCCAGCTTCCTGATAAAAAACATGAAACACTTTTTTAAATTCTGAGTATTGGGATATATATACCTTGAGGCCATATTGGTCTTCTCCAAATTTCCGCTAACTCCATGATTTAGAGATAATTAATTTTTCATCTTAATCTTCCCTTCCATGACTAAGAGTTTGCTCTTACAGATTCTATTCCTTTGCACACATATTAATAATTCAGATCTGTGTGTCTATGTGTATGGATACATGTACCTATATGATAAATACTCTTAGTCCCCCAATACATTTGGTCTTCTTTGTACAATAAGAAAAAAGCAGTAGGGGGTGAAGAATGGCACATTCAGGCCAATAAATTATTAGGCTGAAACCAGGTCAGAATCTAGTGGCCAGTGGTTTGATCTTATTATTTATCCCTCAGCATGACCCAAAGAAAATAGGACCTGAGAAGAAGGGAGTAAAAAGCCCTCCTGCAAGGACAGACAAAACTAAGCGCAGGTTGAATTGTAGCTGATTGTTCACCGTCCAGTGCACCTGCAAAGATTCCCACCCTCTGAACATTGCCTTGGTCCTGGTGGTTGGATAGTGATCATCTTGCAAACAGTATCCAAATTCAGATCTGAAGGAAGACGAAGCTAAATTTATCTTGACACTTTATCTTCACTCCAAGCTCCCACATTCCTATGACGCACAATTGTCATTTGCCAATGATGAGAGAGGGAAAGAAGTTATTTTCAATAACGAAGAACAGATATCCCTTTCTACCAGTATCAGTACAGCTACAGTCCACAGAAGCACCAGTCATGGAACCACAAGAAAGGCAGCACCTCTGTGTCCGCAAGTCTGTACTTACTTCTTATAGATCTTTTTTTTAATTTTTTATTTATAAAAAGGAAGCATTGACAAAGTATGGACCCAAGACCCTTGTAGGATGCAGAAGGTTGAAGGTCTGGCTTCTGTAATTGCTTCCCCACTGAACATGGGCGTTGACAGGTTGATCCATACTCCCAGCCTGTCTCTCTCTTTCCCTAGTGGGGAAGGGCTCTGGGGAAGCAGAGCTCCAAGACTCATTGGTGGGGTAATCTGTCCAGAGAAGCCTGGTTGGCATCCTGCTAGCATCTGGAACCTGGTGGCTGAAAAGAGAGTTAATATACAAAGCCAAACAAATTGTTGAACAATCATGGACCTAAAGGCTTGGGTAGTGTAGATGAAGTGTTGGTGAGGGGTTCCTCCATTTTATAGATAGCTAGTAGGCGTATTTTAGTTATATTTCAAAGGGCCTGTATCTTTTAACAGACAACAAAAGTCAGGGAATTGGAACAGGCTCCCTCTCTCAACCCCAACACTTTTTAAATTTCTATTTCATTTATTTATTATTGGATAGAGATAGAACTTGAAAGGGGGTGAGAAATAGGGAGAGAGACAGAGAGACACCTGCAGCTCTGCTTCACCACTCATAAAGCTTTCCCCCTGCAGGTGGGGACCAGGGGCTTGTACCCAGGTCCTTTTCCACTATAATGTGTGTATTTAAATAAGCGAAACATGGACTGCCCCCCATCCCAACATTTTTTCATTGTGCAAGAGAAAAGATTTTCAATGAATTGTTCTGACTGCAGCGGGTTAAGCGCACATGATGCAAAGTGCAAGGACCGGTGTAAGGATCCTGGTTCGAGGCCCCGGCTCATCACCTGCAATGGGGTCACTTCACAAGCAGAGAAGCAGGTCTGCAGGTGTCTATCTTTCTCTCCCTCTCTCAGTCTTTCCTGTTTATCTCCATTTCTCTCTGTCCTATCCAACAACAATGGCATCAGTAACAGCAATAATAATAATAACCACAACAATGATAAAACAACAAGGGCAACAAAAGGAAGGAAAAAAACAATGAGATACCACTTCACCTCTGTGAGAATGTCATACATCAGAAAAGATAGTGGCAACAAATGTTGGAGTGGCTGTAGGGACAAAGGAACCCTCCTGCACTGCTGGTGGGAATGTCAGTGGGTCCAACTCCTGTGGAGAGCAGTCTGGAGAACTCTCAGAAGGCTAGAAGTGGACCTACCCTGTGACCCTGAAATTCCTCTCCTGGGGATAGATACTAAGGAACCCAACACACCCATCCAAAAAGATCTGTGTACACCTATGTCCATAGCAGCACAATTTGTAATAGCCCAAACCTGGAAGCAACCCAGGTATCCAATAGCAGATAAGTGGCTGAGCATGGCCTGGAACATGATGACAGAGGAGGACCTAGTGGGGTTTGAATCGTTATGTGGAAAACTGAGAAATGTTACGCATGTACAAATTATTGTATTTTACTGTTGCCTGTAAACCATTAAACCCCTCCCCCAATAAAGGGGGAAAAAATCCATGAGAGAGGTAAGTTTTAGGTTTGGCCATCATCAAGTGAGTGCAAAAGGAGGAAGGAGAACCAGCACAGACTATGCCTGCACACACCGGTGCAAGGTTCACTGGGCTCTCAACTCTGTTCACTAAAATGTGTCAAGAACTGGGAAGCTCATGGAAACAAGGCTTGCAAAGGAATATCCACTAGGTACAGGCATATTATAAAATCAGTTTTCATGGTATTGCGTCTTGTCATTGTTGACACCCATCATAGTTTAATTGACATAGTTTAATTGACATAGTTTAATTCCAGAATTACTTCAATATAAACCTTCTTCTGTAAGTGACCTGACTTTGGGGGGGGGGAGTCATTTCAGGAGTAAAAAGGCAGATACAGTGGCTAAGAAGTAAGTTAAAAATTGCTGTGCACTGCAGAAGGCTAGATTATTCTAATAAGCATCATAATTAACACACCAAAGCCTATCATTTCTCCCTGGAAAGACAGAGTGGGGAGAGAATGAAATAGTCACTGATGTGTAAAAAGAAAATCCCCACTCTTGGTTACCTCTCATTCAGACTATTCCATGCAACCATGCTTGACGACACAAAAGGCAACCTGAAGGCTGCTGGGAAAAAATATGTTTCTGCTCCTCTGAGAAGCCGTTAACTCAACAGGCTGTGAATAGCCTCCCAGATCCTCAGAGAACAATTGTGCATTCCTGATTGTATTCTCGACCTGAGCAAATTAGAAGCCATGTACCCAGACCCCTAGGGTGATGATAGTCATAAAAGGAAAAAAAAAATCCTATTCCTATCCTGTCTAGCCCAGGAACTCTTCTGAGCATGGTCTCAGTCTCATGTCAATAATCTCCCTAAAACACACCTTTGCATTTTACCTGATTCAGTATTTTATTTATTTATTTATTTTAGACAAAGTTTGCAGGATAATGGAAGGTGCTCAACATTTTCTGACTGTGGAGGTTGGTAAAATGTCCCTTCTGAAAACAATGACTGGTGCTTTACGTGAGGTGATCCAGCCTGCAGCCAGGGAAGGGCACACCCAGCCCCCTTCACACACACACACACACACACACATACACACACACACACCTGCTCAGACAATGCCTGAGTCACAGCACAGAAGCCCTCTGGCGCTGCACTGGGAAATGGGTACTTGCAAGCATTAAGTCAAAGGACCTGCAGACTTGGAAATGACACTTGTGAAAAAATCAAGAGGATTTCCCTCCTCCTGGGCGTCCCGCGGACCCCCACACCTGAACACAATGAGACAGCATTTACTTGGCTAAGTAGGGGCCTGGCTGATGGAGGCTGCTCTTCAAAGAGAACTGGAAAGCCCTGAAGGGGAAATGAGGAAGGGAGGGTGGGAGGGGAGAAAACAAGAATATAGTAGGGTATAAATTTGGGATAAAATATTCCACAAATAGTATTTTTTATTATTTTTTATATATTTATTGGGTAGAGACAACCAGAAATTGAGAAGGAAAGGGGTGATAGAGAGGGAGACAGGGAGAGAGACAGAGAGACACCTGCAGCCCTGCTTCACCACTCATGAAGCTTTCTCCCTGCAGGTGAGGACTAGGGGCTTGAACCTGGTCCTTGCTCACTGTAACATGTACACTCAACCACCACCCGGCCCATATTTTTATTTTTAATAAAGCATTATTATCTATAAAAGTTAGTATGGCATTCTTAAGAACCACCAGCTAAGTCTAGATATAACAGTATTTGGGTAACATCTCATCACTTCCATTTTGCAGATAAGGGAGCTTAGGCACACACAGACGGGTTAAATAAATCAGCACATAGCAGGAACTGCTGAGCACTTGGGATTAGAGTTCAGGTACAAGGACTCCATAGCTTGAGGATGTTTGGTTGGTTTTTGTTTTAGTGATGTGATATGGATTACAAGGTAATAAGATTATAGGAATAGGGCAGGAGAGATAGCATAACGGTTATGCAAACAGACTCTCATGCCTGAGGCTCCAAAATCCCAGGTTCAGCTCCCCACACCACCATAAGCCAAAGCTGAGCAGTGTTATGGTGTCTCATTCTCTCTCCCTCCATCTCTCACAAATAAAATATAAAATATTTTAAAAGATTATAGGAATATAGTCCCACTGCACACAGCACAGCAGTTCTGTGCCCCACACCCACACATCCCCAAGTGCCTCTCCAAGGATAACAGCTATATCCTGGCCATTTCTGAGATTTGCAAAATTTTCTGCTATTATTTCTTTGACTGTTGTTTTTTCTTTTCTTTCCTCTCCTTCTGTGATCCCTAACTCAAAGAGTTGTATAGCTTTTCCTAAACCTTTTTTTATCTCCTTCTACTTTAAAATCAAAGATAGTAGTAATTTTTTTTTTTTAACCAGAGCACTGATCAGCTCTGGTTTATGGTGGTGCGGGAGATTGAACCTGGGACTTTGGATCCTCAAGCATGAGTTTTCCATCTTCCTATCCAGTGAATCTTTGAGATCATAGATTTTGGTCTTAATCCATTACTTCATATGAAATTGGACGGTTCATATTTATTCAAATTTCTTGGCAATTCTTCTCTAGATTCTTTCTCTGATCTGTAGCATTGTCTGATTGCCATGCTGGTTTCCATTATTTCCTAGCTTTGCCTATCTGTTTTGGTCTCCATTGTTGGTCAGTAGGTTGTTCTGTTTTGTATGTAAATTATGGGTATGGGAAGAGTTTGGAAGAAATAAAGTAGTATTACTATGCCTGATATACACTAAACAGAGCTGCAGTCTGACTGAGGTGCGAGGGATCCCAGACTTCCTTCTTCTCTCCCCAGACTATTTCCTAAAACAAAATGGAACTCTACTGTGAGGTCAAAGTCACTTTTCCTGCCTCCAAAGCAATCTGATTCCATTCACCAGGGTCTGTTTGGCACTTGGGACACCTCAGAATTTGATTGGCCTCTCTCTTTCCCTAGTAGGGTGTGACTCTGGGGAAGCTGAGCTCCAGGACACATTGGTGGGGTCTTCAATCCAGGGAAGCCTAGCCAGCATCCTGGTGGCATCTGGAACCTGGTGATTGAAAAGAGAGTTAACATATGAAGCCAAACAATTTGTTGAGCAATCATGGATCCCAAGCTTGGAATAGTGGAGAGGAAGTGTTAGGGAGGTACTCACTGTAAACTCTAGTGTAGTCCTGCTTTCAGGTATATATTTTGCAGTAGTTTATGGATACATGTGCACATAAGCTCTCTCTCACAGAAACTGGTGTATATAGGGAAAGAGAGAGGCAGACTGGGGGTATGGACCGACCAGTCAACGCCCATGTTCAGCGGGGAAGCAATTACAGAAGCCAGACCTTCTACCTTCTGCAACCCTCAACGACCCTGGGTCCATGCTCCCAGAGGGATAGAGAATGGGAAAGCTATCAGGGGAGGGGGTGGGTTATGGGGATTGGGTGTTGGGAATTGTGTGGAGTTGTACCCCTCCTACCTTATGCTTTTGTTCACTAATCCTTTCTTAAATAAAAAATTTAAAAAAAAAAAAAAACAGGAAGATTTTAAAATAGACCAAAAAAAAAAAAAAAAAAAAAGAATTTGATTGGCTTCTCAGCTGCCACAAGAGTACAGTATTCAGTTTCCCTGTTCCCTTGGATAACCCCCTGGGATTCACTCAAAATCCTGTGACTTCCACATCTCTAACCAACAGTCTCAGGATCCTTTCTTAAGCCATTAGGTTTCTGAGAAGTTGCATATGGGACCTTTAAATCCACCATGTGAACTGTAAGCAATTGGACATTTGGCCCCCATTGGCAATGCAGTACAGCATTTCTGCTGGAGCCTTTCTTTCCCTCATTTCCTTTCCTGCTGTCTCTGTGCAATCATGATCCTCCAGAAAATAATTTTTTCTTTAACACAAATCTCATCTGTGCTCTGATAAAATTTTTGTGATATTTTGTTCTACTGTTGGTTTTCTGGGAACAGTCAACTTCTCAAGACTGGGTTACTATAACTCTTCCCCAGAAGTCCCATACTGGAATTCTTTTTTTTTTAAATTTCATTATTGGAGGATTAGTGTTTTACATTCAACAATAGATACAATAGTTTGTACACGCATAACATTCCATACTGGAATTCTTAATCTCACTCACCTGATCTCTTTGAGTCTAGGCAATTTTAAGCACATGTTCCATCTGAAAGGCAGAGCTGCAAACCAAGTGAATCTAAAACTGGCCGCATTTACAGTTCACAAAAACTGAGTTTAAAAGTGAATGCATGGTGCAGCATGTGAATAAGAAAGTCTACATTATAGCATAATTCCTAACCTTGAGATCAGAAGTCTTTCTTGTAGAAGATCATAAAGACTAAGTGAAGGAATATGGCCATAGTATGGAACAGAAAATAGAGTCATCATTAAGGTAAGAGTTTCCCACGTTCAGAGAAAGAATTTGTAGACTTAAATACACACTTACACACACACACACACACACACACACACACACACACACACACACACACCAAATTATATATTACTTGAAGTCAAAGATCTCAGTAAAATATGTGTTTGGTTTCCTTTACAGTGGTTATAAAATTTGACTTTAAATTAACTGAACATGGTTATTGAAGAAGTGCTTCAATGACATGATTAACTCAACTTTTTATTTTTCATTTACTATAGACTGCATGTTTATATCTCCTCCCCACCCCAGCCCCCTTCATATGTTGAAGCTAATCCTCAATGTGGTGCTAGTATTTGAAGGTCTAGCCCTCGAGAGTGATAAAGTCATGAGTGTATAGCACTTGTGGATAGGTTAATATCCTAGTAAAAATGTTTTGGGAATGCTTCCTCCTCCCTTCTACCCTGTAAGCAAGAAGACTGTTATCTATGAACCAAGAGGTAGGTCTTCACCAGACACAGAATCTGTAGATGCCTTGATCTTGGATATGCCAGCCATGAGAACTATGAGAAATAAAATCTACTTATAAGCCAATCTATATGAAACTTTGCTACAACATTCTAAGTTAAGATACTATGTGATGTTTTTTATGATTTTGTAAAAACTTCCCAAAAATTGCCCTAGTTTTACGTCATATAGCTTTGTGCTCTCATTAATACAGAAAGAACTGGCAGGAGTCCCTTGAGGGCAGCTCTTTTGCAATTTAAATGACTCTTATTAAACGAATGTAGGGAAGACCATCCATTTAATTCCATTGTTTTTAAGAAATCACTGAATCATAGTATTTAATCAATGATCTGTCCTGTCAAACAAATATAAATGGCATCAATAGAATGCAATATCAGTTCACCTGACAACATAATCTGAGATTTGAACAATGTCAAATGAAGAAGGCAACTCTCTAAGATCTTTCTTTATCATGTTAAAAAAAAAAGGCAATGATGAGAAGAAGGAATTAATATTGTTTAAGAGCTATAAATGGCTTCTGTTTAAAATGCATTCCTTTGACAAGAACCATAATGCAGATGATAAGAGCCAGAAACTCAGGTCAAAAACACAGGCAACTGTAAACTAGCTGTCAGAAGGATGTCTACAGAAGCAGATATTCCCACCACAATATGCAGTGGCTAGTTGAAAAGGTTAACATTGCTTGAAACAAGCCAGTTAACTATCCATCAGAGGAAAAAACCAAAACAAGAATTCACTGACAAAATCTAAGTTTCAAAAACTCTTTAATGCTACACATTAGGAGGAAATGGCATTCATGATTTTAAAATACTTAGCTAACAGATTGTTTATCTTCAATCACAGAACTCTATCTGCTGTTTAGCTCAGAGAACTAAAAATATTCACTTATTTGGCACATTCTTCTGGTGAAATTATTGGCAGAAATTTCAAATTAGGTAGAGATATTATGTTTCAGAATGTGAAGGTGGTTTTTTTGTTGTTGTTGTTTTGTTATTTTTTTCTTCATTGGAGGAAACTTATGAAGACATTGGCAAAAAGGTAAAATGTAAGTATTGAGAATAGAAGACTCATAACTGGTGCTGACTTAAAAGGAAATATGAGTTTTTAAGAGCTCTGTTCACTAGAATCGGTACAATTTTGCGTGTGAGGAACTGTAAAAGAAACCATGTAATGGGATGTGAGGACTACTACAGGTACATTTTTACTTGAGTTGGTCATAATAGACTGAGTTGGGTTGGCATTTGTGGGGGAAATGGTCATAAAGTTGGTCTAAAACTCAATGTTTATTATACAAATATTCATATTTTTCATAAATACATCCTTCTCACAGAATGAACATTACTAGCTTCAACATTTATCTAATTGAATACTGGGAGCCTTAATTTCAAAGTTTAATCTCATTTGCATTAAACTGGGTACAGTTGGCTATATCAACTCTCCTTACATTTGTTAAACTTGTTCCTATAACAAAGATATTTCTAATTTTCAAAATAACTTAGTATACTTTGTGATTTATGGTTTCTTCCATCTGAAAACTTATTTTCAAAAACTAAGTTAACTAGTTCATCTTCCAAAGAAGAGAGGTGTAATTACTTGTCCCAGAAACATCTGTATTTTGGAAGCTTATATTATCACTTTTTTTATTTGAAGAGCTCAAATTATTGCCAAAGTTCAAATGACAGGCAGCTCCAAAAATATTTACCATCTTGTCTAAAGAGAGACAAGATTATATAATAATACTCTGGTTTTTAAGTGAAATCAAATGAAGCTAAAAACTTCATTATAGGCAGTTATAATGTTCAAAATTAAAAGTGGTTCTCTTACCCCACCCTCCCAAAGAATAACATGTATGTTCCATCTCAGGAAGATTAGATTGACTACATTTTTCTCATTTTCAGGAATTCTTCAAGCTCCAGCACATAAAACCTTGCTGTTCAGTGAAAGACTGCCCTTCCAGTGATAGCTTATTACTATAGATAGCAATCAATCACAGAACTCTATCTGCTGTTTAGCCCCTACAGTCATGATTTCCATGACCAGTCCAGCCAATCCATTCTCCACACCTCCACTACTGAGTTGTCTCATCACACATCAATATTGTTTACCCTGATCATCTCCTTGGGATCGGGCACCAGACTGTCTGAGAGAGGCCCTCATTGCATACATGAATGTACTCTTAACTTTCCAAACCTACACCCACAAGCCTGCACTTCCTTCTTCCCAGGAAAACCACGATAAAAGGTCATACCTATGCTTTTCTCCCATTCTGCCTCTTCACTGGCCTTGCTGCTTCTACATGTGATCTATACATAGACAGATAGATAGATAGATAGATAGATAGATAGATAGATAGATAGATAGATAGAGATAGATAAATAAATAGATGATTGCTAGGTGATAGATAGATTGATGATAGCTAGGAGATAGATAGATAGATAGATAGATAGATAGATAGATAGATAATAGATTAATCCTTTACTGGGTGATTAATGGATTGCAGGAAAGTTGTTGACACATGAGTAAATTTCTCATCTCCCTGCGGCAGGGGTATGAAAATCATTCTTACCCCAGGTTAGATCCTTTTCCACCACCGTGCACCAGGGTTCTCTCTTCTTGGAAACTGTAGCACACTATCTTTTCAATGAGAATCAGCTCTGGAACTGTTGATTTCATCAAAGCCGAATAATAGTAAACCTATATTCCAGAAAAGGCTTTTCATCAATGTTAGGGAGGAATATAGGAAGCTGTCCTATCTTCTGGAAGAATGCCTAGAAGGAGCAGAGGGGTGAGGCCTATGTCTACAGACGGCAGTTGAATAGCCCCTACATGCTAGTCGTCTTCTAACAACAGCTTGTAAGGTATGGATATGTTACTCCTTCACCAACTCAGCTCTCACTGTGTGTGAGGTCCAAATTTCAAGATACTTAGTGTTAAAATGAGAGACTTGAACTAGATAATCTAAACAGATGCTGAACCATATTATCTGCAATCTCTTAGCATGACTACTGTTGTATGCCAACAAAACCCTGTGAATTAGTGTTAATGCCACCATTAAAACATTGCGAGAGCATCATTACCTGTTATCAATCTCATTACTAGATGAGAGGCCCTTGACAGTTGGCAGTTGTTTTGTTAATATTCCTGTTCCTGGTTCCTGTATTATGTGTGTCCAGAAATACTACAACCACAACAAACAAAATAATGGAGAGGACCAAAGTGCAGGGATGTGCATGCTGGGTAGAAATAGGTAGACATGCTCCCAGTCTGCCTCTCTCTTTCCCTAGTAAGGTGTGTCTCTGGGGAAGCTGAGCTCCAGGGCACATTGGTGGGGTCTTCAATCCAGGGAAGCCTAGCCAGCATCCTGGTGGCATCTGGAACAATTTGATCAGACTGGGAGTATGGACCGACCAGTCAACGCCCATGTTCAGCGGGGAAGCAATTACAGAAGCCAGACCCTCTACCTTCTGCAACCCTCAACGACCCTGGGTCCATGCTCCCAGAGGGCTAGAGAATGGGAAGGCTATCATGGGAGAGGGTGGGTTATGGGGATTGGGTGGTGGGAATTGTGTGGAGTTGTACCCCTCCTACCTTATGCTTTTGTTCACTAATCCTTTCTTAAATTAAAAATTTAAATAAAAAAAAAAAAAGAAATAGGTAGACATGAAAATGGGGTTAAGAAAACCAGAATTTTAACTGTAGTGTTGAATAAGAAGGCTCTACATTGGGATATTTTACCCAAAACTTTCCTGATAACAAATAAGCTGAATATTTTTAAAATGAAAGGCGAGTCACTAGAAATAGTCTCAATCATAAAAAAAATTCAAATGAAAGCTTTTTAAATTTCAGGTGGCTTCAGGTTTCTTTTATTTTTTAATGACTGGTTATTAATTTGGTTATTAGTTTGAAGTATTATTTCAGAGGCTGATTTAATTTTTTTCTATCCAGAAAAAGCAACAATTGACATTTTTAATTTTATAGAAAAATGAAAAAATATTCATCTGCAGCCATGCCAAAAAGGCAAACAAAAAGAGCAGCTTTTAATTAAATCCAAGGGCTAGAAGTATTGGTACATGTTTTCATTTCCCTCTGTATTCACTCCCAGCCAGTAACTGAATGTGGTATTGTACCTGTTCCTATCCTGATTTGCATTTTTCTCTCTTTAGAAATAATAATATTAAAAGTCACAATAGTATACATTTTAGAAGAAAAATTTAATTGCTAATTCATAAGAAGTAATATTCATGCACAAAGTGTGTTACGTGATCTAAATTAAAACACTAAGTTGAATTTACTCTGGGGGTTGTTAATACCAGCTAAAGCAGATAAAGATGTAGGTGGGAGCTTTCTGTGTCCTGTAAGAGAAAATTATGAACTTCAACAGGTGGATACAGTTCACTGTCAGAATTAGGAGACCCCCTTGTGATTCTTATTTTAGAATAGCTTGTTCTGTAGAAATGGAACCTGAACAACTGAATTCCATCTCTGAGTGTTCCTGACTCTCAATACCAAAGAAGTTCAAATCTTTATCACTTAGAAGAACTCAGCCCTTGGCTTATCATCAGAAATTTGGAACACAGGTTAAAAAAAGACCAGAAAAACATACTTTATAAAACTGTTTCTAGAGCATGCTGCATTTACTTTTGTGTAATGGCCTTATCAGAGTCTCCTAGTCACCAGACTCAACTTACATATTTTAATAAGGATGATAGTTACTAAAACTAGGAGAGATGATTGCTGATCAGGTCAACTTTAGCCTTGAAAATTAGTAATGGGAAGTCGGGGGTAGCACAGAGGGTTTAAGTACACATGGCACAAAGTGCAAGGACTGGAATAAGGATCCTGGTTTGAGCCCCCAGCTCCCCACCTGCAGGGGAGTTGCCCTGGTGCCCAACGTGTCCTGCACTCACGCCCACAGGGTGGCCCGGCCTGAGGTCCAGAAAATACTCCCAGACACAGGTAATTGGCAGCCGCCTGACTTTGCGGCTCCACGTTTCCCCCCCACCATGGGATTTTTCCCACTTTACGAGGTGTCCCAGACATTCTATTCTTTTCTCATGGGACAGGCTTTCTATCTTGGAGACGCTTTAATTGGAGCTGCACCGTGGATTCTCTTGGCTATGTTTGTAACTTTCGGGATATGTATAAGGCACCCTGCCAAAGGTTAAGAGACCCTGAGGCTGGGATACAAGAGTTAAAAGATGTGTTCTCAGCACTTAACCACCCTAATTCCTCTGCAGTTTGCCCCAAGACTTCTGTTTCGGCAGACACCTGTTCGGTTTCTCCAGCAGCCGCTTCCCCAGTGGCTTCCACTTCTGTGACTACTTCCCCCACTGATACCTCGTCATCAAACCAAGTCCACACCTTCCCAGTAAATGTGGCCCCCAATAAACAAAACCCTCAGGTGTGGCATCCATACTCCTTCAAAGAACTCAGAGAACTCAGGCAGGCAGTGAAGGAGGACGAAATTCATGCCCCATGAACCAAGTCCATTTTACGAGACTTTTTCCAGCACCTTAATACCCCCCAAAGATTGGAGAGACTTAGCTCTTGCTGTGCTCCCAGAACCCCTCTACCTGCAATGGGAGGCATGCTTTCATGATGAATGCTCAAAACCATCCCAGAAAAATAGTCACAAACAGCTAGAATGGAATTTTGATGCATTGTTTGGAGCAGGAGAATTTGAAACTGGAATTCAGTAGGCAGAAGCCAAGATTCCAACCAGTTATTTTGAACAGGTACACATCTGCTCAACACAAGCATGGGAGAGGTTAACCCCATCCACAGGAGAGGCCTCAGTCCCCATTAACTCCCTTCACCAAGAAACCAATGAATCCCTAGCTAACTTCATTGCCAGGGTGCAGTCAACCTTAGAGAGAAAGATTTATAATCATTCCCGTTTTGCCATAAGGTTCGTGGGGTTTCCAGGAAAATAGATAACCATTTTCCTTCTAATAAACTGATAGCTTCTTTACCTCTTTTGCCTCTACTAATACCTAAACTTTTCTCTCAAGATCCCATCCCCTCTGCTCCTACAATCTTCACTGATGGTGGAATAAAAGGAGCTGCTGCCCTTATATATTACCCAGACAAGCAATCCCCTAAACCTCTCTTTACTGAGCTTCCTGATAATTCCCCTCAGTACAAATAACTTTATGCTGTTTTCCTTGCATTAAAAGCTATACCAGAATCCTTCAACCGTTTTTCTGACAGTGTGTATACTGTTAACTTACTTCCATGCCTTGCTCATTCTTATGTGAAAATTGATGACAACCCACTTTCACCTCTCTTGATTCAAATTGTCTCTATGCTCTGTTCTCGAACCCAACCACTGTATGTTCAACACCTTCATTCCCACAGTGCCGGGAGCCAAAATCTTAGCTAAGTCTCTCACATAACCGGTGAGTGGACATTCCGATCATTGGAACTGCGATTACCATCTAACTGTTTGGAAAGTTGCTCACCCACCTCCCTCCCCCCACTACCTTAGCAGAACTTCCTCATGGTGTGTGCTTAAAATGCGGCTGTAAAATAAAATTTTCAGAGCTTGATCAGAAACCTGTCTTGCTCTCGTTCTTCATGTCTCTTGTCCCCTCCATTCTCTCGCCCCCTACCCTAGGTTTCCGTCGATAACCCCGCAGGCCGGGGCACCACAGCCCTCTTCCTGGTTCCCTGTCCAAAGGGAATGCTGCAGCTGACCGCCTTGTATCCACAGGAACTCTCCTAGTCTCTGTCTCTGATCCTGCTGACTTTCATTTCCTAACCCATGTTAATCTTAAAGGCCTTCGAGCTTGATTTACTGATGTTCCTTTACCACAGTTGAAACATATCCTTGCTACATGTTCTTCCTGTGCATGTCTCATAAAAACACCTGCTATTCAAACTCTTGGGGTTAATGCCTGAGGCTTAAAAGCCAATGCTCTTAGGCAAATCAATGTCACCCACATACCAAACTTTGGCAAACAAAAATATGTGTTTGTTTCTATTGATACATTTTCTAAATTTATGTGGGTGACAGCTCAGATGGGAGAAAGCTCTAAAAAGGATATAAGCCATATGCTCTCCTGTTTTGTTGTAATGGGCTTACCTCTTCAACTGAAAACTGACAATAGACATGTGTTTACCAGCAAACAATTTAAAGATTTTTGTTCCCTCTGGAACAATACTCATACCACAGGCATTCCCTATAATCCACAGGGACAAGGCATTGTCAAGAGGGCCCATCACTCCCTTAAGGCTCAATTAAATAAATATAAAGGAGTAATGTACCCCCCAATATCCAGCTAGCAAAAACCTTAACTACATTAAATCTCTTTAACATTTACAATAACTCGGACCTACCTCCTATTATTCTTCACTGGCAAACACCATCTACCCTCCCAGCTATTAAGGTCAAATGGAAAGACCCACTTGATAAAATTTGGAAAGGGCCTTAACCCCTAATTGTTGGTATGCATGAGACCCCTTCTGTTTCATTTGGTTTAAATCCCCCCTGCTTAACACTGTTCTATTTGCATAACCACTTCATTCTATTTACATAACCACTGTTAACAAGTTCCACCCTCCCTCCAGGGCATTGGTGGTTCAGTGATAGGATTCTTGCCTGCTCCACCCCCCCTCCATGTCACACCCTGATCCCCTCTTTGTCACACTCTGATTTTCACCAGTCACTTTTCTCTCCACCCTCTCTATGTCACATCCTGTTTCCACCTTACTTGGCAAGTATATATAAAGACAGCATTGTGAGTTTTACAGTACTGTACCTTGAATTTAGCTTAGCTCGTCTTAGATTGTGCTGCATCCTGCATGAATAAAGAGATATTGCGTACAACCCAGCCATGAGTCCCTGGTCATCTGTTACCCGCCTGTGAAGCCAGCCCGGCGAAAACAACCTAGCCCATTGAAAACAACATATCCGTCGAAAACAACAATTGACCATGGGGAGGGGTTTCACATGCGTTTTCCCACAGAATTACTCCAAACCTGTCTGGGTTCCTGCCTGCCATGTCCAACAATACCTGCATGATGGCACTGCTATCCCTGAAGAACAAGAAATACTACAAGAGGATACATCCCAGGATCCATAATACGACATGGTGGAATCTGGAAAATCTGGCTCACAGAGCCCTCTCTCATACCCCTTCTCTGGATGTCTTATGTTACGACTGGCTAGTTGTGTTTTGTGAGTGAGTGTGTTGAATGACCAAAAATTTTTGTATGACCCCATCTGCTCAGAGTACTCTAAAACTTAATTGACTTTATATAAAAATGCTGGACACAGCCAAGGTTTCTGGAGACATCCAGAAACATTCCAAAAAAATATTTTTTTTCTCTCTTTTGATTTTTTTATATAGAAGTCTTGGTATATATGTAAAGTGCTTAGTCTTAAGCTGTGTGAGTAAAGACATATCTAAATTTGTTTTTAAAATGGTATGTTTTCATAACAAAAGTTTTTCTCCTTCTGTGTGTTATAACTAAATGTTTATAGGTATGTTTCGAGTTTGGTAAACCCTAACTTAGTGGTTAAAAGTGTAACCTTGAAGCTACATTATTGCCAGAGAAGGTAAAATTAATTTACTAAAAGTAAATAACTATTTAAGGTAAAGCCTAAATATTTAACGTGACAATACATCCCCAAAACTAAAATACAAATTCTCTATACAGGGTGCTTTTGGAGGGCCCCCAAAAGTGCCCTGTAAGCTATCTTATGGAAATTAATCCACAACAGATCTGGCATCAATCTGGCACTGTAAATGTTAAAACCATTGTCACTAACATGCATTAACTCTCTAAGTTACCTGAGTCTGTTTTATAGTCCAAAGTAAAAATAGTTAAAAAATCCAAATATATATTTTAACTAAAATTGGTCTGAATATCCTTATGTAGAGACTGCTACAAGAGGTAACATTAGATGACCTTTAAACAAAATCATAAAGATATTTAAACCAATTATAATTATCGAGGTATCAATTATAGTAATCCTCTAACTTGTTACAAGTTTTATTTTTTTCACAAGTAAGTGATTACAGCTATCAAGACTTCATATGAAGAATCATCTGTTCATATGGTAAGGTATTAAACTATAAAAAGTTCCTCCATATACAACTTATGTGAATTAACAACATTCACATATTCTTCAACATTCACATATTCTTCTACACTTAACTGATGTATCTCGTGCACCAAACCTCTTTTTCTATAAAAAATTCAAATCAGATGCCCTGCTAACCACAAGAAGCAGATTGTTTGTTTCTTTCACAGGAATCCCAGGGAAAATCATCTGGACCCCTGCACACTCTGACATCACCCACTAGATGGCATGACAACAGTGGCACACCCCCGAAACCCTAGATGTCACCTGATGCAATCTGAAGAACCTGATTCACAGACTCCAAAGACAGAACTTTTTTATTGCCTGTCTGCCCTTCCTGCTTCTGCTTTGCCTGTCACGTTTTGGTGGTTCCAGCTCACTGTCTACAGAGAAGCGGAATTCCAGCGGCTGATCTTCCTCATGCGGCATTTCACCCCCTGCCATTTCTCCCCCTAGTTGCCTACTTTGGACTGACACTTATATTGGACTTGCCAGTTTACCCTTTGGACACTTTACACAATTTTATAGCAGCTTCCTTCCCTTCATGCTGCTGGCTTTTCAAAGACTGACCCTGAGTAGTTCATAGACTTTGCAGACTGTTGCCTTGAGGACTATACAATGCCAAATAGCCCCTCCTCTTGGCAGCCCATGCCCTCCTGCCTACAAGTCCTTCCCTTTGAGGCAGGAAATGCCCCCTCATTACGAACCCTTGCCTCCCCTACCCAGAGACAGGGAACATTCCTTTGCACACCAAGCCTTCCCTTGACATCACACTGGCTTTTACTACTCCCCTACTTTTCCCTTCCTGTTTTGTTATATCATTCAGGTTTATGCCCAAAAGGTTTCTTCTCACCCCTACACCACTATTCCTTGGTCACAGATGGAGTCTTTTGCAGACATTGACCAATCTTAATGCAATGACTAGATAGAAAGATAGGGAAAAATGTAGAAAAATTGTGAAGAGATGGTGGAGCCTGTCAGAGCTTAACCTATGAGATGAGTCCCTCCAGGTAAGTCTCTCTCTCTACAGAGGGGTTGAGCTCAGGGGGGACACTAAATCTCACAAGGTTGGAGGCCATGTAAGTCTTCCCTCCCCCACAAAAACATCCTACATCTTCCCACCTGAGCATGGCATTCCTTAAAAACATTTAAGTCTGCTCCACTCTAAGTTTCCTATACTGTGGCCATTAGATATAAGGAAAGAGGGAGATGCTGGGAAATTGTGCAGATGCAGTCACATCTGCCATGTTGTGCCCTCAGGGCACTGTCGATTCCCTGTGATAGTTGGAGTGCTTTGGTTACTCCTCCCCATTCCCATTCTCATGAGAGTTATTATCCTACCCTGGAGTGCTATGGTTACTCCTCCCCCTTCTCATTCTCACGAAAGCTATTCCCATAAAAGCCCTCCTTCTTCCGCCCCTTTCTCCCTAGCCTGCCTTTCACTTCGGTGATTAGAGGCAGGGAAGGTTGCTGTGCGAGGCGGCCATTTTTGCTACCTCCACTTGGCCCAAACTGCTGCTCTCTCGCCCAACTCTGAGGTGCCAGCACAAATAAAGGATTGAATTCCCTTTCTGCTCCAAACCTCCCTTTTCTGCATCCCACCGCCGCAAGTGACAGCTTCACAGGCAGTGAAGCAGGTGTCTCTCTTTCTCTCCCCCTCTCTGTCTTCCCCTCCTCTCTCCATTTCTCTCTGTCATATCTAACAATGGTGACATCAATAACAACAACAATAATAACTACAACAATTAAAAACAAGGGCAACAAAAGGGAAAATAAATATTTTTTTAAAAGAAGAAGAAAATTAGCAATGTTGACAGAAGACTTCACATCTATGCTTCCGAAATGTTATCAAACACTAAATTCCAACAGCAAAGAAAACAAAAACAAAAATAAGCCAGTGAGACTACATCAAACTGAAAAGATACAAACAGAAAGACACTCTACAGAATGGGAGGATGCCTTTCTACAACAAACTTTAGATAAAGGACAAATAACAAAAATTAAAAAGAACTCAGTAAACTTAGCCACAGGGGGGTGAAAAAAGCCATTGCATTAGAAAATGGTACAAGGACATGGACAGGAACTTCATTGAGGAAAAGACCCAGAGGACCGACATACATATTAGACAGTGCTCAAAGTCATAGATAATCAGAAAAAATGCAAATAAAGACAACCATGAGACACCAGTTTACTCCTGTAAGAATGTCATGCAGTCATGCATTCATACATCCCCTGGTGGGAATTTAAATTGGTCCAACCCTTGTGGGAAACAGTCTGAATATTTCTCAGAACACTAGAAATGGATTTAACCTATGACCCAATAATTTCTCTCCTGAGGAAGCCTTCACTGAAATCTTTTTAGTGCTTAAATATACTAGTCACCCTACTTTACTTTGTACATTCAGCAGATGGGAATGCTTCCTGTGTTGCAGGGGAGGAGGGGACATACTTTACTTGTCATCAACTCTCCATAGGATTAGTGGAAAATGCAAATAATACAGATATGTGGACTTGTTTTGCTAAAGTAAATAATACTCCAAATTGCAATTAGGTACACCTCTTTTGGAACTCAAACGTGTTTCAGAAATCACCATGATTGTTTTTCCACCTCTGGGAAATAATTCCTGAATAAAATAGTGCAATGTATAAGAAAGTTTGTAAAATAAAATTAAATTAAATTAAATTAAATTAAATTAAAATGTAAAATGTTCAGAACAGGGAAATAATTGCTGATTCTAAGTACCTTGCACAGGGTCAGTCAGTAGAAACAGAAATGTACGTGAGATGTGACTGAGAGTGCTGATAATAGCACGTCTCTACGACTGCCCATAGGCCTGTGTAAAGAGAGGAGGAAATAAAAACATTTTGCATTGGTAGAGTTAAAATAAAATAGCTTATTTCTCAAGTGTCAGTTCTATGTAATTGCTATGTTATTTTTGTAAGTTATGACTTAACAGGGTAATGGATAAATTAATAGTTAATAGTTGTGCTTTTTAATTAAAGTGCTTACTCTTTCACACTAAAAAATTGGTCTTAACTAGTAGCTCAGAGTCAGCATATTATCAACAAGTAGCAAATAATAAGTTTCTAAAATATTCTTGTTGCTCCTAACAGCATGACTGAAGCCCAGAGAGTGTAGCTTGATTTTGCCAGCTGCATGTTCCTCCTTGTGGTTGATCACAACCCATGGTCAGTGGGGGGATATATAGGCTCCTCTCTAGAGCCTTTGGCATCTCTGAGTTTCAGCTGGAAGGGAACAGAATAGCCACTGAGGCTGTGAAGCACCTTCTGAGCTGCAGATGAAAAATCAGGCTGAACTATGGCTGCTGTGAAGCACGTCCCAGAGCCGCAGGCTGACACCAGCCATGCTCATCCAGAGACCAAGAGATGTTTCCAAGGTGGAAGCTTGGATGTGGTGGGGTAGTGACACCAGGCTGCATGAAGAGGAGGACAGAGCTTTGTAAAGGGGGTGCTGAAACCTCATGTGTGGAGGTTAGACTATACCCTCAAGTCTTATAATGCTTGTCAAAGCCTGTTATATCACTAATACAAAGAGGGAAATGATTGCAAGAAAAAGTCACATCTCTAGTCTCTGGCACCTCTTCTGCCCTCCACCTGTAACATCTACAAGTTCTCTGAGTAGTCTGGTGCGCCACTACTCTACCTGGTACAATGGTTTTCAAAGCTGTCTGCAAATTTCAATCCCCTGGAGAAGTGTCATGTTTGTTTGTTTGTTTTATTCCCATTCCTGGGTTCTCATCTCCTCCCAATTAAACCAGAATATCTGCAAGGATTTTTAAAAACTTCTCTGATAAATCTAGTATGTAGCCAGTGTTAAAAGGTAATTTCTAGGTCTGATTTAAATTATTAAAAAAAAACATTTTATTTATTTATTAATGAGAGGGTAAGGAAAAGAAAGAAAGAACTAAATATCACTCTGGTACATGTGCTGCCACGGATTGAACTCAGGACCACATGCTTAAGAGTCCAGCACCTTATCCACTTTGCCACCCCAGACCACCTGATTTAAATTCTTTTCAAACTCTGTGTTCCTTTACCAACTAGTCCCTCCCACAGATTTCAACCTCTCTAAACTACATTTTCTCATTGAATATTCTTTCCACAACTGAAAACTGTGAGTTCAGTACTTTTACTTTCTCTTCATCATTTTTTTATCTAAAATTTATTCTTTCTGGGCCCTGTAACTGCAAGCATAAAGATCTCTTTGGGTTACTATCACATTTCTCAGATCTGGCAAATCAAATGAAGTCTAATGGATTTTTTAAAAATATACATATTTCTATCATAACACCTCCAATTGTTCTTTTGCTAGCTCTGATTTTATAGATGTCATACTTAACAATAAAACCCACTGGCTATTCCTGACCATAGGTTAATTTGATTAATGATCTCTGTAGCACTATCTCTTCCTCCTCATCCTGCAAGTTTGGGTTTGTAACTTAGGTGTGTATTTATTCTATAACATTGCTATATAAATACCCTACTTCACAATTATTAATTCTATTTTTTTAATTTTTATTATCTTTTGCAGAACCACCATGATACCTCCCCAGCCCGAATTTTTTATCTTTATTTATTAGATAGACACAGCCAAAAATTAAATAGGGTAAGAGAAGATAGAGAGGGAGAGAGACACCTGCAGCCCTGCTTCACCATTTACAAAGCTTTACCCCTGCTGATGGGGCTTGGGGACTCGAATCTGAGTCCTTGTGAATTATAACATGTGTGCTCAACCATTTGTGCCACCACCAGGCCTCTGGTTTTAATTCTCTTTGCTGTATATTTTTATATATTTTTAAGAACTGCTGAGTAGTCATATGTGTAATATAAAGAACTGAAACTTTAGAACCTGAAAGAAGAAAAAAAAAGTAGCCAAATTATCTCTAAGATAGTTTTGGGGGCACTGAACTTTGGTGATGGGTGTTCTGTAGATCTCTACCCCTATAATCTTGTAAGTTGTTACTAGATCACTAATAAAAAGGATATTGATTTTTTAGGTTTCTGAGATAGGCAGAGCCAAGATGAATCTCTGTGAGGGCCTGTTTTCCTTCTACAATAACAATGAAGCTACAACACTCATGGAATTCCCATATAGAAAAAGGCTTGACTCTCACACAAGCTACCACTTATTTTGTTAAACATTATCTCCTCCAGTTTCATCTGTTTTGTCCCAAGGACACAAAATTGTCTTACTGGTTGCAGAGTAGTATTCCATGAAGTAAATATCTCATAATTTCCTTAGCCTGTCATCTGTCAATAGGCATTTCCTTTTTCTTTCTCACATTTCCATTTGTCAATGAGACTCCAGTTTTGACCCACCTTTTTTTTATTGGGATAGTTACTAGTTACAGTCTAGTCTTGGACACAAAGGCACAGTCATCTCCCCTTGACTGGCATCTAGGGACACACCAGCACCCCGAGGGGTCTTCATTCTGTCCCTTCCTCTCTCCCCCTTTGCTTTGGTGCTATCCCCATACCCAGTCCAAGTTTCCGCTCTGCCCACCCTCACTGTCCTTGACTCTTAAGTTCTGATTGCAAATGAGATCACTTGGTCTTGATCTTTCTCTCTCTGCTTTATCTCACTCATCCTGATGCCTTCCAGTTATGACCACAATCTCAAAGTAAAGGGCCTCACTATTGTGAACGACTGCATAGAACTCCATTCTGTCTACACTATACAGCTTTCTTAGCCATTCACTTGTAGTTAAGTGTCTGGGTTGCTTCCAATAAAAAACTGTTCTTAGGGGCTGGGTGGTGGCACAACTGGTTGAGCACACGTGATACATTATACAAGGAATCAGGTTCAAACCCCTGGTCCTCATCTGCAGGGGAAAAGCTTTGCAAGTGATGAAGCAGGGCTGAAGGTGTCTCTCTGTCTCTCTCCCTCTCTGTCTCTTCCTACACTCTTGATTTCCGACTGTTTCTATCCAATAAATAAGGATAATAAAAGCTTAAAAAAAAGAAAAGAAAAACTGTTCTTAAAGTTAAAAATGAATACTAGAAGCCAGGTGGTGGCACACTCCGTTAGACACACTGATTGCCACACCAGTGACCCAGGTTTAAACCCCTGCTCCTCCCTTGTGTTTACAGGACAACAACACAAAGTACAGGATGTCAGTGGTTCAAATCCTGCCATTACCATCAACTAGATTGTCTCTGATCTATGACATGGAGGGAAGGGGGATCAGACTAGGCTGACTTTCCAACACTTATTTCTTGTTACAAAGGCTCCTCAACATGAAATCCTGTGGAAAATCTCAAATCACAAAGAGAAGATGAGGACTGAGGTTGGTGGATGGTGGGCCACTGGCTAAGTGTCCATCTCCCACTCTCACAATTACACCTTTCTTACAACTGGTCAGTGCCATCAAAGAATCTTTCCAATTGGGCCAGTGGTGGTGCACCTGGTTGAGTGCACACATCACAATGAGCAAGGGCCAGGGCTCAAGGCCCTGGTCCCTACCTGGTGCGGGGAGGCTTGACGAGTGGTGAAGCAGGGCTGCATGTGTCTGTTTCTCTCCCTCTCTACCTCCCTCTTTCTCTCTATTTCTGGCTATCTTTATCCAATAGATAAATAAAGATAACTCTTTTAAAAACTAAAAAATAAAGACCCATTCCAGCTATGAATAGAATAGGTTGAAAACAAATCAGAGGTTTTCATTTATTTTATTTTGTTTTGTTTTGTACTTATAGTAGTTACCTAGATTAAGGTGGAGAACATTTGGCCTACAACCCTGAAAATCATTTGCACAAACCCCACAAAAACAATCAGAGATAGGACTCAAAAGTCAATAAATTAAGGAGCTTTCTTCAGAGCAACTTCAAGTGTTAATGTGGAAGCTGATTATTCTGGATGGTCTGCAATTGATGTTATAAATATCCAAATAGCCCTTGGTAGGAAAAAACTTCCCAACTATGATCCTAAATATTCATTCAGATAGCAAGTTACTATTTAGTTCTCCTCAAAGAAAGAAATAAAAGCCTAGGAATTTGACACTTACGACTTTTACTGAGGATTAGAGATACAGAATTGGACAACGTTCACAGCCTAGAAAATATGTGATTTTAAAAAAATGGAGTCGGGTGGTAGCACAGCTGGTTAAGTGCAGGTGGCACAAAGTGCAAGGACCAGCTTAAGGATCCCAGTTCAAGCCCCCAGCTCCCCACCTGCAGGGGAGTCGCTTCATAAGCAATGAAGCAGGTCTGCAGGTGTCTGTCTTTCTCTCCCCCTCTCTGTCTTCCCCTCCTCTCTCTCTTTCTCTCTCCTATCCAACAACAATGACATCAATAACAACAACAATAATAACTACAACAATGAAACACCAAGGGCAACAAAAGGGAATAAACAAATAAAATAAATATTTAAAAAATGGATCTGGGTGATAGTGCACCTAGTTGATCACATATGTTACAACGTATAAAGACTCAGGTTCAAGCCCCCAGTCCCCACCTGCAGGTGGATAGCTTCACAATTGGTGAAGCAGGGCTGCAGGTATCTATTTCTCTCTCTCTCTTTATCTCTCCCTTCCCTTTCAATTTCAGACTGTCTCTATCTAGTAAAGATAATTTAAAAATAAATTTTAAAATAATCATAATAATAGCAATAAAACAACCTTGGTGTCCATTTTGAGTCTGGGTGGGAACAAAACAGAGCCTGATAGATTTTCAGTTTCCTGGTAGTTGCCTGTTTCCTGTTACCCCCTTTAGGTCCAGAGTGAGAGTCTGGCTGAATTACCAGAAACACACAGAGCATCTGGTAACTCGGTCACACCAGGTTGAACCCACTATGAAGATGAAACCCAGCGGAGCAAGTCAAAGATCTCCTGAAGAAGCAATTACAGAAGCCAGAACTCCCACCTTCTGCACCCCAGAAAACAACTCTGATCCATACTCCCAGTGGGGGAGAAGTGACAGGAGGGAGAGGATAAAAGGGCTCTGAACTCCAGCTCCATCAGGGCCTGGAGAGAAAGGAGGAAAAAGGAAGGGACATTTGGATGTAGTAATGGGGTCATGTGTGGCTTGGAGGGGAAGAGAGGACAGGACTTGGAAGAAAAGGGGGGCAAGTATGTACAAATGTAGCCAGCCAGTTGTAGAGATGACAGTTAACCCACGTCTGCAAGCCTGGGAGAACTGCAGTGGTTTGCAATGGAGAGATTGGGGATTCAGAATTCTGGAGGTGGGAATGGTGTGGAATTATACCCCTGTGAACATGTAATTTCTTAAATCACTACTAAAATTTAAAAAAAAAAATCCCCCAGGACTGGCTAATCATTGCTTGGTAAACTTTGGACCTATCACACCTGCACACTGACTGACAACTGTCTTCACATACATGAACCTCTACTGACTTTGACAGTGTGAGCACTGTGGTCCTCCCTCCATTCAGGCACATTGTGTCCAACACCCGTCATGGTTCCCTGAACTATAATCCTGAAGCACCAAATAAGCAACTGGTTGCCACATGTGGACTGTAAAGATGCACCTCAGGCTACAGCATTATTGGGGGATTCATGGTTTACAGTTGACAGTTAAACATAGTAGTTGGTCCATGTGTGACACTTCACAGTTTTCCACACAACACTCTTACCCCCCACCTAGGTCCTCCTCCACCATCATGTTCCAGGACCTGTGCTGGTATGCTTCTAGTTCTGCTTCTGGGATCTAGTTCTGCTTCTGTTATATTGCTTGACATTGTGGTCTATTTACATGGTCTTTTCTGTTACATTGGTTTGGTCTCACTCTCCCCCGCCTGGGAGATTTGGTTTAGGCCTTGCTAGTTTTTGCTTCTCCCTTCTCCCAGCCCCCTATCCTACGTACTTCCTGAGTTCCTGCAGCTGCTGCAGGAGGAGAAAGATGGAGGACGACATGGTGTAGTGATGGTGTGGTGATTAGATTAGACTGGTTTTTGAATTGTTGCTCCTGAATAAAGAAATACAGCTTCTCTGCTCAGCCGTGTATCCTCGAGTCTCTGTCTACCGCCGCGAAGCTAGCCTGGCCTACTGGCGCCCCAAACTCTGTCGACAGACCTGAATACACCTGCCATCCTAGAGTCCTTGACTTTGGTGCAATCCATCAAATCCAGACTTTGGCTTCATAGTCAACATACTACTGTGAATAAATCCATAAGCCTCTAGCTCCTGCAGGAGATTGTAAGAAAATACAGTGTTCAGTGCACTGCACAATTTGTACCTACCTTGTGCCCTAAGGTCAGTGAACCTACTCTTTCTGATCTTACCTGTAAGATCATTTTGTTGTAGTCCCATTGGTTTACTCTCACTTTTGTTTTCCTCACTGTTGTATTTGAATCCTTGAAGGCTTTTTTTTGAAGCATAGGTCTAGAAGTGTCCTGCCAATGTTTTCTTCTATGTGTTCGGTAGTTTCTGGCCTAAAGTCCACATCCTCGACCCACTTGGAGTTGACTTTTGTGCATGGTGATAAGTGATGGTTCGACTTCATCTGCTTGCATGTTTCAATCCCATTTTCCCACCACCACCTGTCGAAGAGCCTCTCCTTTAGTCATTTAATGGTCTGAGCCTCCTTGTCAAAAGATAGCTGGCTGTAGATGTGGGGGCTTATGTCTGGATCTTCAATTTTATTCCTGTGTGTCTATTTTGGCTCCAGTACAAGGCCTTTTGATTACTGTAGCTTTGTAGTATAGCTTGAGGTCAGGCAGTGTAAAAGCAATGCCCACCTCAAATGGCCATCACCATGAAAAGATAACCTGATTTTTGTCACATGTTTGCAATAATGTCTGGGTCACTTTTGAACCTTGATAAATGCCAGTCTTGCTTGCCTACATGTACTTGCTTTCTATATCCCAAATATTTGACACCTCTCTAGCTACTTCCTTTCCTGCAATGTGGGCTTTTTAGTGGCAAACGTCTGCTGGTCCGTGTTCTTTTCTGTGTTCAGTAGACTGCTTTTGTACCACATGAGCCCCTTGCCCTTGTTTTTCTTGAGCCTTAATTTTCCCATCTGTGAGATAGGACTATTGCCGTTCGAGTCAGATTTCAAAGAGGGCTGTTAGAACAAGGAGACAGATGGACAAACATTGTTTGCAGACCTTTAGAAGAAGAGGCTTTGCTCCACACCAAGCAACAGCATTCTTTTGATATTTAGTATGTTAATAGGAGTTCTATCACGTCTTAGGAGGGAGGCTTATTTATACAGACAATTAGAGGAATAGAATGTGGGGACAGTGGACAGTGGTAAAACATAGGCCATTTCCCTGACTGAGAAGAGGCCCATAAGTCACAGGATTCAGACTGAGATGTGAAGGTCACTCAGTTATTCACAGAAATAAATTATATTATACCATCAAGTAAGTTTCTTCAGCCAGTCATAAAGAAGAACACAGCTGAGTAATTTACTCACAAATGAGGGTTGTAAACCACTCACTCTCTAACAAATCAAATGATGCCATCCAGGCCACCTAGCCCCACTAACAGGGCCATGGAGGGAACAGTGGGGAGTAAAGACTCAGCTCCTCGCCTGCTTCTCAAGGCAGGCAAAGGACTGCACCTCTGCTGACTGAGGGCCACCACATAGGGTCAGCTGTCTCAGGCCAGAAGCACCCTGCCAATTTTCCTGTGAATATCTTCAATGACACTTCAGAAGCTGAGTAGAGAGCAATCACAGAGCAAGGAGGCGGTGCAAGTTTGCCCGTCAGTCTCCAGACCCCATGACTCCAAGGAGACCCCATGTCTCTCTTTCCTTTTTTTTAAATTTTTAAATTATCTTTACTTATTTATTGCATATAAATGGCCAGAAATTGAGAGAGAGAGGAAGGTAGAGGAGGAGAGAGAGACAGAAAGACACCCGCAGTACTGCTTCACCACTCATAAAGCTTTCCCTCTGCAGGTAGGGATTGGGGGCTCGAACCTAGGTTCTTGTACACTGTAACATGTGCACTCAACCAGGCACGTTATCACCCAGGCTCTTCTTTTTATTTTTTTACTATTATTTAATTTTTTGTGTGCAGAAGGCAGCAAAGCAGAGGAAAGATGGCATACTGGTGTATTTGTTTCCTATGAGTAACATAACTCAACAAGCTTAATTAATATTTTTAATATTAATTTCTATGAAGAGTCAGTATGGAGGGAGAATAGAAGCCATAGTGTCTTCCCACCTTCAATTTAGTCTAACCTTCTGATGTTACAGAAAGGAAACTGAGAGTCTGAGGGCAAATGAACCCACCCAAAGTCCTGTGATACCAAGAAGTAAGATATAGAATCTTCTGGGCTCTATAGCTGTCAAGCCAACTATTGAGGGAATGTGACAGAACTTGCAAAAATCTAGACACATGTTCCCTGAAGTGACTTTAATTCACATGGGATACATCTAGACATTTAATCTTCTTTAAAAAAAATAATAAGCATTTGGGTTGGGGAGATAGCATAATAGTTATGCAAACAGACTTTCATGCCTGAGGCTCTGAGGTACGAGGTTCAGTCCCCAGCACTACTCTAAGCCAGAGCTGAGCAGTATTCTGGTCTCTGGTCTTTCTCTGTGTGTGTCTCTCTCTCTCTCTCTCTCATTAAGATAAATAAAATATTCTAAAAACAAAACATTTAAGCTACAACTAAAGAAAATATTTTCTTTTTTTTTAATTGGGGAATTAGTAGTGTAAAATCAACAGTAAATAGTTATTGCTCCATATGTAAAATTTCTCAGTTTTCTGCAAAACACTCTCACTCCAGCCTAGGTCCTCCTCTACCATCATGTTCCAGGACCTGAACACTTCCCCCACCCCCAGAGTCCTCTACTTTGGTGCAATATGCCAAACCCAGTCAAGTTCTGCTGTGTATTTCCTCTTTTGTTCTTATTTCTCAACCTCTGTCTATGGGTAAGGGAAAGGAACTTATTAAAATCTCCCCCTCATACTCTAAAGATCTTCAAGCCAATGTTCTCAGGGAAACTTCTTTTTTCTTTATTTTTTAAAGATTTTGTTTATTTATTTTTCTTTTTATATTTTTATTTATTATTGAATAAAGACAGAGCGAAATGTGAGCAGAGGGAGAGAGAGACAGAGAGACACCTGCAGCCCTGATTCACTACTCCTGAAGCTCTCCCCCTACAGGTAGGGACCAGGGGCTTTAACCTGGGTTTTTGCGCACTGTTTTGTCAGCACTTAACCAGGTGTACCACTGCCTGGCCCCCTCAGAGAAAATTCTGATGTGCTGCTTCTGATATGCTGTTTCTCTTTTTAGTCATATTTCCAAACTGAATTTTTAAATTGTATTTATATCAAAACCAGAAAATATACATCATGTTGTTAAAAAAAAAAAGCCAGAACCCCTCTTTTCTGAAATATTTATTTATGAGTATTCAATTCTTTTTTATAAATACTATTTTATTATTTATTTTTTATCTTCATTTTATTTATTGGATAGAGACAGCCAGAAATTGAAAAGGGAGGGGGAAATAGAGAGGGAGAGAGACAGAGAGACACCTGCAGCCCTGCTTCACCACTCACAAAGCTTTTCCCCTGTAGGTGGGGATCTGGGTCCTTGTGCACTGTAACATGTGTGCTCACCAGGTGCACCACCACCTGGCCCCCAAATATGCTTTTTTATGTTTTATTTACTTATTTATTTTGCATAGAGACAGTGAGAAGTTGAGATGGAAAGGGAGACAGACACCTGCAGCCCTGCTTCAGCTCTCTTGAAGCTCCCCCCCACCACCATTCCTGGGGCAGGTGGGGACCTGGGGCTTGAACCTGGGTCTTTGGTCATTGCAGTGTGTGTGTTCTACCAGGGTGTCACTACGTGGCTCCCCGGACATTCCATTCTGTGGAGGATTTGACTTCCTATTTTTATTGCACTTAAAAGAGTTTTGTTTTCAGATCATTCAATCATCTTATAAGATTTTTTCATAATAGTATGAATTTTAATTATTTTTCCAAGTGCATAGAAGGAAGTGCCCATGTATGTATAAGTATATATACTAACTTTTGTGTAGACTTGGTATTTATTATTTTCTTACTGGGATAGAAAATTGAGTGGCAGCTTGATAATGACTTTTGCTTTCAGTGGAAAGATGGGAGAGTTCCATTGACTAGCTCCCAACTTGACTGCAGTAACAACCCGCTTTCAGACTTATCTGCTGTGCCTGCCACTTGACCCACTGAAGCAGCATTGCTGTGGCTGAGAAATTGAGCAGGATTGTCACTCTACAACTAAAAACAGCAACAGGAAACCAGAAGCTAGCAAGAACCAGGATAAACCCATATTTAGAGAGAAAGCTCTTATATCTTGCTGCAATGGTGAAAGATAAAAAAAATCATTCTATATTCTGAAAACTGATTGCTATCTCAGATATTTTGATGCAGGCTTGATTAGTGGACCATTGATAATTCCATGATAGGGAATTCTTTTGATTTATTATATAGTAGATGTATATATTTTTTTCCATTTTTGGTGACTTCATAATGCTTTCTTTTTTGCATGATTTAATATTGATTTACAAAATTATAAGATAATAGAGGTACAATTCCACACCGTTCTCACCATCAGAGTTCTGGGAACCATCCTCTCCATTGGAAACTATAGCAAGCTCACAGATATGGGTTGATTATTATTTCTATAACTGTCTATACTTGCATTGATTTGCCCATTTTTGCTATGGTCCTGCCTTCTCTTCCTTTCTAAGTCAGACCTACACTTCTTACTACTTCTAAATGTCCTTCCTTGTTTCCTCTTCTCTCTCAGGGTCCTGATGGAATTTGGGCTCAGAGTCCTCTGGTCATCTTCCCCTAACATTTCTCCCACTTTGGAAGAAAGGACCATATGGGGTGCAGAAGAGTTCTGGCTTCTGTAGTTGCTTCTCTGCTGGACATGGGTGTTGGCAGGTGGATCATCCCCCCCCCAGCCCGTTTCTGTCTTTCCCTAGTGGGGCAGGGCTCTGGGGAGGTGAGGTTCTGGGGTACATAGATGAGGTCATCTGCCCAGGGAAGTCAGGATGGCGTCATGGTAGGCTCTGCAACTTGGTGGCTGAAAGGCGGTAAGATATAAAGCAGGACAAAAATGAATAATGAGTAGAAACCAAAAAGTAGGAATAAAGCAGATGAGAATGGGGATCTTAGGGTGCACATAAGCTAGGAAGTCTATTTTAGGTATATTTCCAAGGGGCTCATGACTTTAGTAATTTTTACTTGAGCCTGATAGCTACCATGCAGGTAGACTAAAAATATTCTCTGGTGTCAGAGTTGAGAATAGTGTTAGAAAGTTGGATTAGGGCAGAGAGTAGCTCCCAAACTTGAAGAAAATATATAAATACAATTAACTGTTTAACCTATCAATCTAACCCAGGGTCTATATATATTTTCATATTTAGCTCAGGAATCTGTATAATTTCTATGTCTCTGTCAGTATATAGATAAATTGGACATTACCCCAAAGTAAAATATGTGAAGCTTAGAAGTCTTTATTGAGTGTACTGTTACAATTCTCTGCAGAAATATATCCATACTTGACCTGCCAATGCCCATCTTCAGTAGAGAAGCAATTAAAGAAGCCAGACCAGACCTCCCACCTTCTGCTCCCCATAAAGAATTTGGGTCCATACTCCCAGAGGAATAAAGAATAGGGAAGCTTTCAATGGAAGGGATGGGACAGGGAACTGTGGTGGTAGAAACTGTGTGGAATACACTCTTGTTATCTTATAATCTTTTTTATCATTCTTAAATCAATAATAAAAAAGAATACAGAGATTAAAAAAGAAAGAAATGTATGTACACATAAACATTTTTTAAAAAATACTGTGACCAGAACATATAAATTAAAATAAGGAAATCATTATGATACATATGATTGACAAAGTTAACATATTTCCACTGGGTTTTGTTATTAATTTTTTTTTCCTTTTTTACCTTCAAGATCATCACTGGGGCTGGGTGCCAGTACTATGATTCCACTGCTTCTGGTGGCCTTTGTTTTTGTTTGTTTGCTTGTTTTGTTTTGTTTTTTCTTTTTGTTTTTTTTTTCCTTTCTTTCTTTTCTGTTTTGTTGGATAAGACAAAGCGAAACTGAGAAAGGAAGAGGAGATAGAGAAGGTGAGAGCAAGATAAACACCTGAAAAATTTTTTTTTAATCTTTAAAAAAAAAAACTTGTAAAGCATAATCCCTGCAGGTGGGGGAGCAGGGTCGAACCCGGATCCTTGGGTGCTTCCAGGTCTGCCACCACCCTACCCCATCATCACTTTTATTATTGGAGAACAGTTTATCAAAACTACATTACAAATGTTGATGGACAGTATACTAGAAGTGGAATGTTATTATAAATACTTTTAAAAATATTTCTGGTGGCCGGGCGGTAGCACAGGGGGTTTAAAATGCACATAGCGCAAAGCACAAAGATGGGCATAAGGATCCTGGTTCAAGCCCCTGGCTTCCCACTTGCAGGGGGGTTGCTTCACACGTGGTTAAGCAGGTCTTCAGGTGTTATCTTTATTTCTCTTCCCCTCTATCTTCCCCTCCTCTCTCCATTTCTCTCTGTCCTATCCAACAACAACAATAACAACAAGGGCAACAAAATTGCCTCCAGGAGCAATGGATTCAGAGTGCAGGCATGAGCCACAGCAATAACTCTGGAGGCAAAAAACAAAAAAATTTTAATGAAAGATATGGAGAAATACCAGAGAAATACTCAACTCTGGATTGTAGTAGTACTAGGGATTGAACTTGGGACCTCAGAGCCTCTGTCATGAAAATCTTTTGCATAATTATTATGCTATTTCCCCCTCTCTATAAATACAACTTTTAATAAATGATGTGGTTTGGGCTAGGGAGATAGCATACTGGTTATGCAAACTACTTCATGCACCCGAGACTCAGATTCCAGGTTCTAGTCCCCAGCACCAGAGCCAAGCAATATCTTGGTCTTTATTATCTATCTACCTACATACTATATATATATATATATGTATGTTTATATGTATAAGTATATGTATGTATATATATATATTTCTCTCTGTATCTCTCTCATTAAAATAAATAACAAGGGGTGAGGTGGTGCACTGAAGAGAGCAGCATACATGTTAAAACTCGCAAGGACCCAGGTCCTCATGTGCAGGTTGAGTGCTCAAGAATAAGCCCTCAGACCAACCTGTAAGCGGGAAACTTGAAGAACTGTAAAGTGGTGCTGGAAGTGTTTCTTCCTCTCTCCCTCACTACATCCTCTCTCCCTATTGATTTATCTTTGTTTCTATCCAATAAATAAAATTTTAGAAATTAAATAAATGCATTAATTAAATGAAACAATGGCATGGTTGCTTATGAGACCATGATTATAGAAGCAATCTGGTTGGTCTTTGTGGGAGAAAGCATTGGAAAATTCCATGGAGAGATGGTCTTTCTTTGGAGAAATAGGCAAAGGGGACACGGGAGTTCGGCAGAGGTAAACTAGACCCTTAGTATGTTTTTTTTCAATCTGGGGAGAGAGAGCATGTGGGATATTAAGAAATCAAAACTGACTTATATCAAACTATTTATAGTAATATAGCCCTGGAAAAGTCTTTGTGAAGCCGAGTTTGAGAAGCATAGCTTCAGAACACCCATGGTTCTTCAGTAAGCTTCCTCCAGCCAGCACAGATGACCAGAAAGGGGGGCCGTTACAATCTACCTTAGGAGCTGCATGCAGCTATTGGCATGAGACTGAACGGGTCCACTAAGAAACACTTTGACCTTTTGTCCTCATGATCCTTTCACACTCTTAATACAAGATCATGAACCTGATAGATAGGAAATAGCAATTCACTAGTAACTACTTCTGGAAATGGACACTCAAATAGCAGTAATTACTTCTGACATAATCTCACTGTTTACAGTTTTAGATTTACCTAAATGGATCTAGTTAAGAATATTAAGAATGACATTTTGGATTGGGACTGTGAAAAAGCAAAACTAGGTTGGTATTTAACACATTTTAAATAACTTATCCACTACATCTATTGTTCAGACGTTCCATACACACACACACACACACAGCTATTCTGATTATATCTTAAGTACAGCTCAGACCTAAGCAAAGTGAAAAAGTCAAAAAATAACAGGGCAGAGATTACAGCAAGGTTCCAGTTGGGGGTGGGGGAAAAGCAGTCTCTACAGAATAATAGGTTTTCAATTGGAGGTCTTTACTTAAAACCCTGAGAAAATAAAAAGGGTCAAAAAAGAGAGAGAAAATTGCACAGGGGTTATACTACTTAAAAAGACAATCTTTTCTCTTTCAAAAATTACTGTATTTTTTGGAAGATGCCTTTGACAATGGATGTCATCACTTAAGGACCACTGCTCAATAAAAGAGTAGTCAAGAATTCTGAGTTTTATGCCACTTAAATGTTTCTGCCAGTTTATTGAAAATGGTGCCATTTTGATCAATTTAATAGAATTGAAAACTCAAAAATGTAAATTAAGAAATTAAACTAATTCTCGATTCTTGTGCCTTAATTTGCTGTGGAGAATGTTTTTATTAAACTTTTTATTAGTGATTTAATATTGACTTACAAAATCATGGATAACAAGGGTATAATTCCTCACTATTTCCACCACCAGAGTTCTGGGTCCCCATTCCCTCCACTGGAAGCTACAGCAGTTCTCCCAAGCTCACAGATATGGGTTGACTATTATTTCTATAACTGTATATATTTGTATATATTTGCCCTTTTTGTCTATGGTTCTGCCTTCTCTTCCTTTCTAAGTCAGACCTACACTTCTTACTATTTCTAAATGTCCTTCCTTTTTTCCTCTTCTCTCTCAAGGTCCTGATGGAATTGGGGTCCAGAGTCCTCTGGTCATCTTCCCCTAACATTTCTCCCACTTTGGGAGTATGAACCAAAAAAATTTTTTCCTCCTGGGTTATTGCTGGGGCTCGGTGCCTGCACCAGGAATCCACTGCTCCTGGAGGCTATTTTCTTCCCTTTTGTTGCCCTTGTTTTATCATTGTTGTAGTTATTATTGTTGTTATTGATGTCATTGTTGTTGGATAAGACAGAAAGAAATGGAGAGAGGAGGGGAAGACAGAGAGAGAAACTTAGACACCTACAGACCTGTTTCATCGCTCACAAAGCAACACCCCTGCAGGTGGGGAGCGTGGGGCTCAAACCTGGATCCTTGTGTTATTCCTTACATTTTACGCCTTGTGCGCTGAACCAAAATTCTTTATGAGGTGCAGAAGGTGGGAGTTCTGGCATCTGTAATTTCTTCTCCACTGGACATGCATGTTGGCAGGTGGATTCATCCCCCAGCCTGTTTCTGTCTTTCCCAAGTGGGGCAGAAGTCTGGGGAGGTGGGGGTCAAGGACACATTGGTGAGGTCATCCGTCCCAGGGAGGTCAGAATAGAATTATGACAGCATCTGCAGCTTAGTGTCTTAAAGGTGGTAAGTATAAATCAAGACAACATATTTAATAAATAGGAATGAAATAATAGGAATAGAGCAGATGGGAATGGGGATCTTAGGGTGCACATAAGCTAGGAAGTCCATTTTAGATATGTTCCAAGGGGTCCATAACTTTAGTCATTTTTGCCTGAGCCTGATAGCCGACATGCAGGTGGACTAAACTTATTGTCTAGGAAGATAGTGTCAGAGTTGAGAACATGGCTAGACAGCTAGATTATGGCAGAGAGTATCTCCCAAACTTGAAGAAAATATATAAATTCAGTTAACTGTTATGCCCATAAATCTGACCCAGGGCCTATATCTACTCACATTTGGCACAGGAGCCTGTGTGCCGTCTAAGTCCCTGTCAGTCTGAACTCACAGTCCATGGTCACAGCTGGGAACATTCTAGGCTGCACTCATTTCAGAATCCAACTTAAAGTCCTGAGTGGCAGAGTAGGATGACCCAGCCTCCTTTTGGAGAGTGGAGGAATATACTTTTTTAAAGCATTGCTTGGAAGAAATGATCAAATTAAATCTTAATGATTTTAGCATCCTAAATGGAATTATATGATGTGTTTAAAAGAAAAACCAATCTTCTGCCTTTATGAGCAGTGGAAAACAGGACGTTCCTCCCCATCTTATGCCATTTTTATACATTCACTACAGAGAATCCACTTAAGATTGGTAGCATATGCTAAAATCATTGTTTCTTATAAAGTTTCCTAATGTTCAATTAGGAAAGAACAATAGGCTTAAATTGCTCATGTATCCATGAATTAAATAGATAGTATAGTAATAGACAAGAACTCAAGCTCTGTATGTTCCACTCCAGAGAATCCCATTCACATACATTTCTGTTATTTCCTAAACAGGTATATATGGAAGCCAGCTTTATAAATAGATTATTTCACTAGTTACAGAGCTGCTATCTGAGTTTCTCTTAAAACAATATTCCCTTAGTCTACTTAGTCTAAGCTTGTCTTATACACATTAAAATAAAGCTATAAATCTCAATAAACACAAAAGGCACAGGTTCAAGTGAATCCTTCTTCAGACTTTTATACAATAGAACAAAAGATGAACTAAGGGACACGTAGATGATGTAGTAAGGACATCCCAAAAGCAGGGAGGCACTCACCAGGAGGACAATTGCTCCTCTTCCCTCAGTTCCTCTCTTTGGTGCGATACACAAAACCCAGTTCAACTTTCACTTTGTCTTGGGGAAATATGGACTCATACCCCTGTGTTAACCAACAGTCCTGTAAATCAACATTTCCTCAACAAAATGGTCTTTTGAAAAAGGTCCAAGTCTGAGAAAAAGTAAAAGTCGCAGAAAGAATCAAGACAAAGCTCACAGGTAGAGCACACACACAGGGACTTACAGAGACGGTCAGCTGTCTCTGGTGACTGCTCAAATTAGGAAGGGCATGGAATAAATTCAAATTGTCTTTCTTTTTAAAAAAATTATTTATTTATTTTTAGTGAGAAACATGTAGAGAGAGGGTGAGAATAGACCAAAGCCCCGCTCAGCTCTGACTTACGGTGGCATGGGGATTGAACCTGGGGTCTTTGAGCCTCAAGCATCAAAGTCTTTTGCAGAATCGTAAGGCTATCCCCCAGCCTTTGTCAGTTATTTTTCATGATAAAGTCTAAGAGGTAACAGAAACTAAGTAATATGTGGAGGAAAATGAGCACATGTGACTGTGGTGGGGGTGTAAGTCAGTGCACCTACCAAGGAAACAGTATGGGGAAATCTTAAAAAAATAAACCCAGGACTTGCAAATCCACTTAGCAACATATTGGGAAGATGAAAGAATTGTGCCAAAGAGTCATCTTTCACTTTCATGTGTACAGAACCATTCTCTACAATAACCAAGATATGAATGTAACTACAAGTGTCCAGACCCTCAGAGGGGGAGGAATAATAGGGGGAAGATGAGCAGAGGACTCTGAACTCCAACTCCATCAGGACCCAAAGAGAGAGGAGGGAAAAAGGAAGGACGTTTGGATGTAGTAATAGGTGTAGGTGTGACTTGGAAAGGAAGAGAAGGCAGGACCATAGAAAAATGAGTAAATATATAAAGATAGACAGTTATAAACATAATAGCTCATATCTGTAAGCTTAGAAGAACTGCTGTAGCTTATAGTGGAGGGAATGGGGACCCAGAAGTCTGGTGTTGGGAACGGTAAGGAATTATACCCTTGTTATTCCATGATTTTGTAAATCAGTATTAAATAATTAAAAATGAAACACCTGTATTTTATTTTATTTTTTAATATTTATTTCCTTTTGTTGCCCTTGTTTCATTGTTGTAGCTATTATTGTTGTGGTTATTGATGTCATTGTTGGATAGGACAGAGAGAAATGGAGAGAGGAGGGGAAGACAGAGGGGGGAGAGAAAGACACCTGCAGACCTACTTCAACACCTGTGAAGTGACTCCCCTGCAGGCGGGGAGCCTGGGACTCGAACCAGGATCCTTACACCAGTCTTTGTGCTTTGCATCACGTGCACTTAACCCACTGTGCTACCACGTGACTCCCAAAACACCTGTTTTTAAAAGTCTCTTTAACCCAAATCATTATAGTTTTTTTTTTCTACTTGTGGGCATAATAGCAATTTCACCTTTTAAACTGTTATAAGTTCCAACTATTGCTGGGAAATTGTGCCAATGCAGTCACATCTGCCATGTTGTCCCCTCAGGCTACTGCTAGTTCCCTGGAGAGCTGGGACATTCTCGGAGTGCCTGTTCAGCCATGTTGTGCCCTCAGGACATTGTCTATATCCTCACGATATCTGGAGTGCTCTGGTTACTCCTCCCCCCTCCCATTCTCACGAGAGTTATCATCCTATCCTGGAGTGCTATGGTTATTCCTCCCCCTTCCCATTCTCGCGAAATCTACTCCTATAAAAACCCTTCGTTTTCCGCACCTCGCTCTCTATTGCCGGCGCTCCACTCTGGTGTTCAGACGCAGGAAAGGTTACTGAGTGAGGTGGCCATTTCTCTACCTCCACATGGCCCAACCTGCTTCTCTAACACCCAACTCTGAGGTGCCAGCGCGAATAAAGATTTGTGTTTCCTCTTCGCTCCGGACCCTCTCTCTCTCTTCTCTGCGGCCCGCGCACTACAACATCTGGCTCTACAACATCTGGCGCCCAACGTGTCCCACACTCACGCCCAGCCTGAGGTCCAGAAAAGCCGCCCAGACACAGGTAAGTGGCATCCGCCCGCCTCTGTGGCCCCGCGTCTCCCTCCATCATGGGAATTTTTTCGTTTTATGAGGAGGTGTCCCAGTTATTATCTCCTTCTTCCCTGGGACAGATTCACTCTGTCACAGATGGTTTACTTTTCGCTATCCCTTGGATTTTTATAACTGTGGTGGCCACTTACAAGATATGTACAACATGGTCTACCATGAGGATAAGTGACCTTGAGGCTGAGATACGAGAGTTAAAGCACATGTGCTTAAGACGCCCTCAGCGATCAGCAGATAGACCGTTCCCACAGACACGTACATGTATTCAGAAGCTCCTCCTCCGACCCTGCCCCCTGCTGCCCAGGGTTCAGCTTCTCCTGTGATACAAGAGTTAAGAGATATGTGCTTACAACCTAAATGCCCTAAGCAATTTGCAGTCAGCACCCAAACTTCTGTCCCTGCAGACATGTGCTCAGTCCCTTCTGCGGCTTCCATGACCCCTTCACCTGCAGACACGTGTTCAGTTCCTTCTGCTTCTCTTACCCCACCCCCTGCTGATACGTCATCATTAAGAGACCTTGTGGCTGAGATACGAGAGTTAAAGGATATTTTTTCAGTATTTAAGGACCTTAAACCATTTGCAGTCCACCCCAAGAGCCCCATCCCCGTAGATACGTGTTCAGTTTCCCCTGCGGCCACTACAGCAGTTTCCACGGCACCTTCCACTTCTGTAGATCTCTCCCCAGTGTCATCGAACCAAATCCACACCTTCCCGGTAAACATGGCCCTGTCTAAACAAAACCCTCAGCCGTGGCAGCCATACTCCGCTAAAGACCTCGAAACACTTAGACAAGCAGTCAGGAATGACGGAATGCACGCTCCATGGACCAAGTCCATTTTAAGGAGTTTTTACCACCATCTTAACATGCCCCAAGATTGGAAAGATCTGGCTCGTGCTGCACTCCCAGACCCCCTCTACCTACAGTGGAAGGCATACTTCCGCAATGAGTGCTCTAGACAGTCGCAGGAAAATAGTAACAAACAGGTAGAATGGGATTCTGATGCTTTGTTTGGAGAAGGAGCTTATGAATCTGGAGCTCAGCAGGCAGAAGCCAGGTTTCCAACCAGTTATTTTGAACAGGTACGCATCTGCACAACACAAGCATGGGAAAGGGTGACCCCACCCAATGTAGATTCGTCAGTTCCCATTAACTCTATTTTCCAAGGCACTGATGAATCATTAGCCAGCTTCATCTCAAGGGTGAAGACAAGCTTAGAGAGAAAGGTTTATAATCCTGACATCTGCTCATTACTCCTGCGCTCTATTGTCTGGGAAGGCATGATGCCACAATTCTGTCAGGCATGCATTAATCTTAAACACCTACACCCAGATAATTGGATTTTAGCGACACAGGAACTTACATGAGGCAATTATGGGGCATCTGCTATGACACAGGTTTATGCAGTTACCCCACGTAATCACAATGGGGCCTGCTTTCAGTGCGGTCACCAAGGACATTGGCGTAACCAATGTCCTGATAAGCTGTGACCACGCCTCCAGTCAGAGCAACCCCGCTTTCAGTCAGGGAGCCAGAGGCCACGTACTGTTTGTCCAAGATGTCGTAAGGGGTTTCATTGGAAGAGAGATTGTTGGTCCCAATTTCATAAAGATGGTTCGCCCCTGAATGGTACAAATTCGGGGCCTGAGATTTTGTGGACCACTCCTGTTCTAGAACAAGGTAACCCTTCTATGACAGTAAAGATTGGCAATATTCCTTTTAAATTTTTGATTGACACGGGGGCAGCAAAGACGATTTTAAGGCAAGAGGTTCCCCAAGATTGGGAACTCATCCCTGGACCCAGTATACATGGAGTAGGAGGGGTGACCCAATCATCTCGCACACGAGACTCACTCATGTGGGAAGACCCGGAAGGTTCTACCAGACACTTCCACCCTTTGGTAGCTAATATTAGCACCAACCTATTGGGCAGGGATCTTCTACAATGTCTTGATGTTAGGATATCCACAGATGCCTCTGCAGAGTGTGACACCCGTTCCCGCGAGACCAGGTCTAATCAGCACCCCCAATACTAAATGCCACTGTTCGTAGCCAAACACCCCGTTTAAGCTGGCTTTCTAATGAGCCTGTCTGGGTGGAACAGTGGCCTTTACCTAGGGATAAGCTAAAAATTTTAAAAGAGCTCGTCCGAGATCAGTTGTCCTTAGGACACATTTGCCATTCTCGAAGCCCATGGAATACTCCTGTCTTTGTGATTAAAAAGCGCTCGGGAAAATGGCGCCTCCTTCAAGATCTCCATGCAGTAAATAAAACCATGCAGGTCTGGGGCTCCCCCCAAAGGGGTTTGCCTCTTGCTTCTGCAATTCCCACGGGAATTCCAATCATAGCTATTGATATACAAGATTGTTTTTTCTCTATTCCCTTGCATCCACAAGATTGTAAACGTTTTGCCTTCTCTGTTCCTTCTAATAATAACGCCAGCCCTGCTGACAGATTTGAATGGGTGGTGCTGCCCAAGGGTATGGCCAATAGTCCTACTATTTGTCAGGAGGCTGTTAAATCTGCCCTTGTCCCATATATTCATAAGGGCCTTAATATTTTTCATTATACAGATGATATTTTAATATGGGGAAAATCAGATACAGATCTCTATGCCTTACGTGATTTTCTCATTCCTGCATTAAAGAAAAGCGGCCTTAATGTAGCCCCTGAGAAGATACAGCTAATCCCTCCAATATCCTTCCTAGGTTCAGAGATTTCTCTAACGCAAATTCGTCCCTTAAAACCTAATGTTACCTTCCCTTCTAACCTTACTCTTGCTTCTTTACAAAGTTTTCTAGGAAATTTAAATTGGCTTAGGCAGTATCTCTATCTGCCTACAAGCTGCCTCCAACCACTGTTTGACCTGTTAAAAGGAAACAAACAGCCCTCCTCAAAACTTAAGTTAACTCCCGAGGCCTCCTCAGCACTGGAAAGGGTTAACAAGGCCCTCCAGGACATGCACCTTGTTCGATTCTCTCCCTCCTCTCCGGTAAACCTTCTAATCTTCAACTCCACCCCCACAGTAGTAGGGGCATTGTGGCAAGACCATGGGGTTCTTGAGTGGCTTCACACGCCAGTAGGAGGAACTCCAAGACTCCTCACTGAGATAGACGTGTTAGCATTCATGGTTCGCCAAGGGGGAAATAGATCTGTGCAGGTCTTAGGGAAAGAACTGGATTTAATTATTCTGCCCTTTTCTCTCACAGATACAGAGTGGCTTATAAGCCATCATTCCCACTTTGCCATAAGCTTCCTGGGGTTTCCAGGACAAATAGATAGCCATTTTCCTTCCAATAAATTGATAGCTTCTTTACCTCTTCTGCCTCTACTAGCACCTAAACTTTTCTCTCGAGATCCCATTCCTTCTGCTCCTACAGTCTTCACTGATGGTGGAAAAAAGGGAGCTGCTGCCCTTATATATTACCCAGACAAACAATCTCCTAAACCTCTCTTTACTGAGCTTCCTGAGAATTCCCCTCAGTACACAGAACTTTATGCTGTTTTCCTTGCATTAAAAGCTGTACCAGAATCCTTCAACCTTTTTTCTGACAGTGTGTATACTGTTAACTTACTTCCATGGCTTGCTCGTTCTTATGTGAAAATTGATGACAACCCACTTTCCCCTCTCTTGATTCAAATGCTCTCTTCTCGAACCCAACCACTATATATTCAGCACCTTCGTTCCCACAGCCCTCTTCCTGGTTCCCTGTCCAAAGGGAATGCTGCAGCTGACCGCCTTGCCTCCACAGGAGCTCTCCTAGTCTCTGTCTCTGATCCTGCTGATTTCCATTCTCTAACCCATGTTAATCTTAAAGGCCTTCGAGCTCGATTTCCTGATGTTCTGTTACCACAATTAAAACATATCCTAGCTACATGCTCTTCCTGTGCAAGTCTCATAAAAACACCTGCTATTCAGACTCTTGGTGTTAACCCCCGTGGCTTAAAAGCTAATGCTATTTGGCAAATTGATGTCACCCACATACCAAACTTTGGCAAACAAAAATATGTGTTTGTCTCAATTGATACCTTTTCTAAATTTATGTGGGCAACAGCTCAGACAGGAGAAAGCTCTAAAAAGCTTATAAGCCACATGCTCTCCTGTTTTGCTGTGATGGGCTTACCTCTTCAAATGAAAACCAACCGTGGACCAGCGTTTACCAGCAAACAATTTAAAGATTTTTGTTCCCTCTGGAACATTACTCATACCACAGGCATTCCCTATAATCCACAGGGACAAGGCATTGTCGAGAGGGCCCATCAAACTCTTAAGGCTCAATTGAATAAAGATAAAGGAGGAATGTATCCCCCCAATATCCAGCTAGCAAAAGCCTTAACTACGTTAAATCTCTTTAATATTTACAATAACTCGGACTTACCTCCTATTATTCTTCACTGGCAAACACCATCTACTCTCCCATCTATTAAGGTCAAATGGAAAGACCCACTTGATAAAATTTGGAAAGGGCCTGACCCTCTATTGACCATGGGAAGAGGTTTTGCATGTATTTTCCCTCATAATTACTCTAAACCTGTCTGGGTTCCTGCCTGCCATGTCCGACAATACCCTCATGATGGCACTGTTATCCCCGAAGAACAAGAAACACAAGAGGACTAGATGCAGGATACATCACAGGATCCATAATATGACATGGCAGAACGTACAAAAGTTGGCTCACAGAGCCCTCTCTCCTACCCCTTCCCTGAATGTCTTATGTTATGAATGGCCAGTTGTGTTTTGTGAGTGAGTGTGCTGAATGACCAAAAATTTTTGTATGACCCATCTGCTCAGAAATACTCTAAATGTTAAAACCATTGTTACTAACATGCATTAACTCTCTAAGTAACCTGAGTCTGCTTATAGTCCAAAGTCAATTATAGTAAACCTCTAACTTGTTACAAGTTTTATTGTTTTTCACAAGTAAGTGATTACAGCTATCAAGCCTTCATATGAGGAATCATCTGTTCATATGGTAAGGTATTATTAAACTGTAAGAAGTTCCTCCATATCCAACCTATGTGAATTAGCAACATTCACATATTCTTGTAAACTTAACTGGTGTATCTTGTCTTGCCACCATAGGCCTGCCTTTGTCAGCCAACAATTTAAAGATGTTTCCCTTTATAACATCACCCATGCCATGGACATCCTTTACTACCCCCAAAGACAAATGGCTGTTCCCCTGGACATCACATCCACTGACTGCTTCCCTTAGACTTGAGATATGATCCTACCTCTTCATATCAATGGATACATTCCCCCTTCTTTACCTGTATACCCTTAGTTGTGGGACCCTAGCTTGTTTTACTTCTTCTGCTCACAATAGGTCCTATAATTCTTTTTTTTCAACATTTTAAATTTATTTATTAATGAGAAAGAGAGAAAGAACCGGACTCACTCTGGTACATGTGCTGCCAGGGATCGAACTCAGGACCTCATGCTTAATAGTCCAAGGCTTTAGTCACTGCACCACCTCCCGGACCACAGTCCTATAATTCTTAACAAGCTCATGGCCTTTTGCAGCAACAGATTGATGCCATAAAGATGCAACCTATACAAACTCGCTATCACAGGCTGGACATGGCAGAATATTGAGTTGCTGTGGAGGATTTGCCCCCCTCCATCAGAACGTCCACCATGTAGAGGGCTGGCTAGCCAATGACGGGTAAGAGGAAACTAGCGCAATCCAGTCAACCTAAGACAGGGCATCTGGTACTACTGGGCAAAAATGACCAGGTGTTCCAATGACGGGTAAGACGGAAGGCTGATGCCCAACCTAAGACAGGCACAGTCCACCCTGGCACAAAACAAAGTCCGCCAAACATCAAAACGTGATATAAGACAGGGGGACATGTGGGGAGCCACATGTGCCCTCAAGGTTGCTATTGGCATGGCCATAGAGTTTATGTTAAAAGATAGTTCCTGGGAATCGGGCGGTGGCGCAGTGGGTTTAGCGCAGGTGGCGCTAAGTGCAAGAACTGGCTTGAGGATCCCAGTTTGAGCCCCCGGCTCCTCACCTGCAGGGGAATCACTTCACAGGCGGTGAAGCAGGTCTACAGGTATCTTTCTCTCCCTCTGTCTTTCCCTCCTCTCTCAATTTCTCTCTGTTCTATCCAACAACCACAGTATCAGCAATAACAACAATATAATTACAACAAGAACAACTAGGGCAACAAAAGGCAAGATACAAAAAAAAAAAGGGATAAGATAGTTCCCGCTTCCCTACACCTTAGAGTCTTTGTTAAAAGATAAGGTCTTTTTCCCCATGAATCACCCAGAACCTTCCAGATAAATGGCTGACTACCATGACAAATAATATAAAATATAATCATAAATGAATAGGAAAGATACATCCCCCAATACTCAGTTGGTCAAGGCACCAAACCTCTTTTTCTATAAAGCATTCAAATCAGATGCCCTGCTAACCACGAGAAGCAGATTGTTTATGTTTCTTCCACAGGAATCCCAGAAAAAAAAAAAAAAACATCTGGACCCCTGCACACCCTGACATCACCCACTAGATGGCACAACTACAGTGGCACACCCCCCGAAACCCTAGATGTCACCTAATGTGATCTGAAGAATCTGATTCGCAGACTCCAAGGACAGAACCTTTTTACTGCCTGTCTGCCTTTCCTGCTTTTGCTTTGACCTGTCACGTTTTGGCGGTTCCAGCTCACAATCTACAGAAAAGCAGAATTCCAGAGGCTGACCTTCCTCATGCAGCATTTCATCCCCTGCCATTTCTCCCCCTAGTCTCCTACTTTGAACTGAGACTTCTATCGGACTTGCTGGTATACCCTTTGGACACTTTAGACAATTTTCAGCAGCTTCCTTCCCTTCACGTTGCTGGTTTTTCATAGACTGACCCTGAGTATTTCATAGACTTTACACACTGTTGCCCTGGGCATTAGATAAAAGGAAAGGGGGAGATGTTGGGAAATTGTGCCAATGCAGTCACATCTGCCATGTTGCCCCCTCAGGCTACTGCTAGTTCCCTGGAGAGTTGGGACATTCTCGGGGTGCCTGTTCAGCCATGTTGTGCCCTCAGGACATTGTCTATATCCCCACAATATCTGGAGTGCTCTGGTTACTCCTCCCCCCTCCCATTCTCACGAGAGTTATCATCCTATCCTGGAGTGCTATGGTTACTCCTCCCCCTTCCCATTCTCGCGAAAGCTACTCCTATAAAAACCCTTCGTTTTCCGCACCTCGCTCTCTTGCCGGCGCTCCACTCTGGTGTTCAGACGCAGGAAGGTTTACTGCGTGAGGCGGCCATTTTCTCTACCTCCATGTGGCCCAACCTGCTTCTCTAACACCCAACTCTGAGGTGCCAGTGCAAATAAAGATTTGTGTTTCCTCTTCGCTCTGGACCCTCTCTCTCTCTTCTCTGTGGCCCGTGCACTACAACATCTGGCTCTACAACAAACTATGAGGAAAAGAAGAGCTAGCCGTACATGTGTGTCCACACCCACAGCCTCATGCAGCCCAGATTTTAGGCTATTAGTACATGATTTCTCTTGTTGCAAACACAGTTTCACCTCAATTCTTCTAAAGTCATTAGCTGGTATTCTTTTGCAAAGAAGACTACTCCTTCACCAACTATAGTTATTCACTCTGAAGGACTTTCTATTGGAAAATCAATGTAAATGCTTCAGTCTTGACCACACATTATTCAGTTTAGAGTAAGGAGCTGTGATGAATTCATCTCCAATAACAGCAACAAGGGAATTTTTTTTTTCTTACTTGTTTTAACTATGCATCATCATAGCTGTAGATTTTTGTATATTAAGTTGTGTAGATCAATTTTTATCTTAAATATTTTTAATGCTGGTGTTTTGAGAGAGATAGAGTGTGTGTGTGTGTGTGTGTATCAGTTTAACAATTCTCCCCTGGCATTGGTATGTGTTTTTCATAGGGAAAAAGGCAAAATTTTCCCGGGAAGTGCTGAAGTCACAGGGAGTAGAAAATCATAAGTACATTGGAGTCTTAGAGGTAGAGTGATATCAAGCACAGTCACATTTACAAAGCAAATGGCAAGGAAAGAAAGCATAGATTAAACCAGAAGGGAAGTATGCAGCTTTATTCTGACACTCATTTTCCTGTCTAGCTACAATTTTTAATGGATACCTATAGTTATTTTGTTCTATTAGTCATAAAGTTAGGAAGAGCTTCTTAGAGGCTAGGCAGTGGAGAGTCTGGTAGGCAGCACATGTTACCATGTGAAAGGACGAAGGCTCAAGCCCCCAGCCCCCACCAACAGGAGGAAAACTTTACAAATGATGAAGCAGCACAGTGGGTGCCTACCTGCACTTTATCGGTTTCTCTCTGTTTCTATCCATTAAATAAACAAACATATAAAATATTTAAGAATAAAAAGGAAGAGCTTCTTAGGACTCAGTGTTCTCATTCATGTTTCTATTTCAGTTGAAGGGAGAGATGTGAGAGCAATCATATGAGCTTTTTTGGCTGCTTAATTCTGATGCTTTTCACTGAAATAATATCTCAGGGTAATGTTATTTTTCCCCAATACATTTCATAGTGTTTACTGAATTTAGTTTCAAAAAAAGTGCTAATGAAGACACATATATTGCAATGTTACTTCAATAACAGTTTTAATGATATACATATGACCTTATACTTCCTAGTTAACATATATATGTTGAACTTCTAACCCTTTGCGAAAATAATTAGTTTTAGGACAGGTGGTGACACACCTGGTTAAGTGCTCACATTACAGTGTGCAAGGACACAGGTTCAAGCCCCTGGTCCCCACCTGCAGGGGGAAAGCTTCACAAGTAGTGAAGCAGGGTTGCAGGTGTGTCCCTGTCTCTTTCCTGGTCTACCTCCCTCTCCCCTCTCAGTTTCTCTCTGCCTCTATTCAATAATAAATAAATACAAAAATTTTTTTTAAAAACCATTACTTTCTAATACTTAGAAGAAAATCAAGATATGTGGGGCATTTGACCATCAGTATTAAAGAATAAATATTTTTAGTGCAGAGGAATCTAACTTATCTGTAAAATCAAATGAAATCATAAAGCTAAAAACCAAAACTAAATCCCAGTATCAGAAAGTAAGTACTAAAATATTTCAGCCATATGAAATAGGGTATGGGTTGCTCCTAAAACTTTTTAAGCACATCATTTTTGGATTTTTTGTTTGTTTGTTTTGCCAAGCATAGGCAATGCTGTGGCTGTTATGATAACCTGTTACAACAAATAATAGCAATTTTCCAATTCAGCAGTGAGATTGGGAGGAAGGGAGTGTGAGGGAAAGAGGTCTCACAAACATAATTGGAATTGGAAAGGTTTAACCCCTTGCAGCCTCATCCACCAGCAGATGATTATCTCCTCAGCAATGTTCAGATTAATGTGCATTTGAGCCTTAGAAGAGCCTACCTGCATTCATTATTAACCGCAGTAATTGAAGACAAAGTACAGACACATCATATCTCTACACTCTGTTCCTAACATCTATGAATGCAGCATCTAAACTACAAATAATTTTCTCTACATCAAAGGAAACCAAATCAAATAAGAACCACATTTTATTTTCAACTTCAAAAAATATGTGTGATTTAAAAGGTCATTGACCAAAATACATTAAGACAGATCGTGTAATTAATGTTTTCCTTTTGACAGAAACAAGAAAGAGAATGAGAAAGAGGTAAAGAGAAAAAGAACAAGCCTGCCAAAGGTCAAGCAGGGAGAGCTACATTGTATTACTGAGTTCAATGATACTACAATCAAGTTAGCCATTACCTCTTCTCTCTAGCCTACTGGTGCTTCTGAGAACACTAACAGAGAAATAAATGAACATGGCTTCAGATGCCACCAGTGACAGCGGGAGGCCAGGTCTAATTCACCCTCATGATATCTTCTGGAATTGCATCCCTTATAGAATTTGCACTTGACTTTTGGAAACCTAAACTGCCCCTGCCACTGAGAACTAATTAAGAAACTTGGCCCTGTGTGACGGAGGCTGTTTTGTTCAGGCTGACTGCATGTTCAAGTCTGAGTGGAGATGGTCATCACATGTAAACTGTGACCAGCTACTTGCGCTGCATTCAGACTATCACCTGGCTCAACACTGTCCTGATGCACACAAAGCAAGGGTTGAAGATGCATTTTGTGATGAAGCCAAAGTCATTCCATGCAATCATTGACAATAACAACAAAGAGAGAGTTAGAGCAAAGAAAGGTCTCACTGACATGGTGGTTTAGCTCATAGGAATCAGACTCACACCACAGATACATGGAATGTTACTTATATGAACTGCAGGTGCAGAAGTGGTGATGAAACCCTTCTTTCTAATTTAGAAAACTCTTCTACTCAAAGGAGTGTTCTATTTTTCATTGCTGTTGTCAGGACTTCTCCATGAGCATAATTTTTTTCAGATGGAGAGAGAGAGACAGGTGTCATAGAGACACCAGCCTGATACCAAACCTTCCTACAGTGCCCTGAGGGCTAGGCTTGAACCTGGGTCACAGGCCTGGCAGAGATAGGCCTAGTTGTACTATCTCACTGGCCATCAAAAGAGTGTCTTCTTTTTTTTTTAAGAATTGATTATGTGATGTGGTTCTATTATTATTATTATTATTATTATTATTATTATTATTATTATTATTTACCAGAGCACTGATCAGCTCTGGCTTATGGTGGCACAGGGGATTGAACCTGGGACTTTGGAGTCTCAGGCATGAAAGTCTCTCTTGCATAATCATTATGCTATCTACCCCTGCCCAAAAGAGTGTTTGTGTTGTTTTACCTAAAGACTGTCACTGATATCAAAGACCTGATGGAGAGTTAAACTTCAGTGTATGTGGTACACATTTCTTGGCAATATATGAAATGTTGCTGTCACATCTAGCTCTATTGCTAATCTATTGCTGTCACAATCTGAGGGGAAAAAAGACGGAGCATTACCTCATCACATGTTCCATGAGCCTTCTTTACCTTTCATATTTCTCTCTTTACAATAAATAAAACATTTTTAAATTAGATATTTAAAAAATAACCTTTGACCTAGGTGTAACTGGAGGTGATTGTGCTTAGTGAAGTAAGCAAGAGGTGAAAAATAATTACCAAATAATTTCACTCATATATGAGATATAGAGCATTATAGGGGAAAAATAGGGCCGGGTGGTGGTGTATCTGGTTAAATGCACACACATTACAGTGTGCAAGGACCCAGGTTCAAGCCCTTGATCCCCACCTGCAGGGGAAAAGCTTCACAAATGGTGAAGCAAGGCTGCAGATGTCTCTCTATTTCTCTCCCTCTCTATCTCCTGCCCTCTAGAATTTTCTCTGTCTCTATCCAATAATAAATAAATAATTTTTTTATTTTTATTTATAAAATGGTAACACTGACAAGACCATAGGATTAGAGGGGTACAATTCCCACCACCAGAATTCCATATCCCATCCCATCCCCTGATAGCTTTCATATTCTTTATCCCTCTAGGAGTATGGACACAGGGTCATTATGGGGTGCAGAAGGTGGAAGGTAATAATTGCTTCCCCACTAAACATGGGTGTTGGCAGGTTGATCCATACTCTCAGCCTGTCTCTCTCTTCCCCTAATGGGAAAAGATCTGAGGAGGTGGGGCTCCAGGACACATTGGTGGGATCATCTGCCCAAGGAAGTTCGGTTGGCATCACAGTAGCATCAGGAACTTGGTGGCTGAAAAAAAGAGTTAACATATAAAGCCATAAAAATTGCTGACTAATCATGAACCTAAAGGCTGGAATTTTACAGATGAAGATTTGGCGTCTCCATTTTGGAAATAGCTAGTAGTTCTATTTCAGGTATATTCCAAAGAGCCCATGACTTTATTAGTTTTTGCCTGAGCCTAACATCTGATATGCAGTTGGACCCAAGTTATTGTCTGTGGGGATGATGTCTCTATCCAATAATAAATAAATAAATAAATAATATCTTTTTTTAAAAAAAACTGTCCAGGACTCTTCTTTTTTTATTTTTTATTTATAAAAAGGAAACACTGACTAAACCATAGCATAAGAGGGGTACAACTCCACATTCTTCCCACCACCAGAACTCTGTATCGCATTCCCTCCTCTGATATCTTTCCTATTCTTTAACCCTTTGGGAGTATGGACCCAAGGTCATTGTGGGATGTAGAAGGTTGAAGGTCTGGCTTCTGTAATTGCTTCCCAGCTGAACATGGGCATTGACAGGTCGATCCATACTCCTAGCCTGTCTCTCTCTTTCCCTAGTGGGGAAGGGCTCTGGGGAAGTGGAGCTCTAGGACACATTGGTGGGGTTGTCTGTCTAGGGAAGTCTGGTTGGCATCATGCTAGCATCTGGAAGCTGGTGGCTGAAAGGAGAGTTAACATACAAAGCCAAATTGTTGACCAATCATGGACCTAAAAGCTGGAATAGTGCAGATGAAGAGTTGGGGGGTCCTCTATTTTGTAGAAAGCTAGTAGGCATATTTTAGTTATATTCCAAATGGCCTGTGGCTATACTAGTTTTTTTGTTTGTTTTATTTTTTCTCCTGAGCCTGAAATCTGATATGCAGGTAGATGCACGTTATTATCTGTGGAGATTATATCATGGCTGAAGAAAGGACCAGAAAGTTGGATCAGGGAAGAGAGTAGCTCCCTAAAATGGGAAAGGGGTATAAATATTGTTGACTGTAAACTCCATCGATTTGATGTGATCTGGGGCCCATATTTAGACTCTTCTTTAGAAGAAACACTACATAGAGTTGGCAAAGAGATGTATTGGCAAAAAAATATTTATCAAGTAAAGGACAATTATTGTCTCAATAAAAACCTCTATTAGAATCACCAAACCAGTAAAGTCAGTAAAAGTCAAGGTTATCTTAGATCCCACAGAAATCCTAGGGGTATTTCCTCCCTAACTTGAGGCCAGACCCCATAAACCTAATAATGATTTGGATACAACAAATGACACATAGCGCTTTTAATAACTGGGAGAAAGTCCACGCTTTTCAGGCAAAGAGAACACTACAAAAGCTGGAAAAGGGCAAGAAACTGGCTCACTTAATCTTATAACTTAATATATTTCAGCCACCAGGTTGCAGATGCTACCATGATTCCATCCTGACTTCCCTGGGCAGATGACTGTTTTCAGGTCGATCCACACCACCAGCCTATTTCTATCTTTCCCTAGTTGGGCAGGGCTCTGGGGAGGTGAGGTTCCAGGACACATTGGTGAAAGAACTGAAGTGCATGTACTTGCAAAGGAAAAAGAGAGACAAGACAGCCTGTACTTAAGACTGTGAGAGAAATGTGGCGGTTATTGTTGTGGTACAGAACTTTGCTGGTGGTGTGAAACTATACCCCTGTCAGCTTACAGTCTTGTAAATCTCTAATAAAATAGAAGAAAAGGAGGCTTTAATCCAGATGAGTTAAAGACAATAACATGCTTGAAGAAAAAATAGTGTATCCATTAAGGGTTGGTAAGCCATATAGCACAGATAGGAGACAAACTATAAAAGGTACATTTGACTTCATAAAATTAAAATATATTCATTAGTTCTATTTGGGGTATTTACCTGTTTTTAATAGTGTTGTTTTGTTTTATTTTTTTTAAGTCAATTCTCCAAACCTGGGTGCTTCCAAAACTCTCTGAGAAGGAGAATCAGAGGGACAGTCATCACCGTACCAGGTCTTCTGTTGTTCTGGTTTGATCATGTGCTACCCCTTACTTGACAAGGCACATATCCTGTCAGGTAAGTTAATTCCTATGAAATGGCTATAAAAGAAAAAGTTATGGGACATACCCTCAATGGAGTATTACTCACCAATAAAAAGATGAAATTGCATCCTTTGGGATAAGGTGGATGTAACTGGAGAAGATGATGCTCAGTGAAGCCAGTCAGGAGGTGAAGGACAGCTCCAGGATGGTTTCACTCACATGCGGAATATAGAAAATTGAGTATACAAATGTGAAAAAGACAAAATGTCAACCAATATCCATGATTGTGGGAGAATTATAGTGGTTATTTGTGGGGGTGGGGGTAGAGGTGGGGGTGGGAACACAGACCTTCGGTGATAGGAGTGAAAAAAATTAATGAACAAAGAAATAAATAGATGAATAAATGAACCAATTCAAACCTCAGCAGCAACTAATTTGGAGATAGGGGAAGGCCAGCAGTATGATCAAGGAGAAGCAAATATCTATACATGAGAATAAACAAGAAAATACAAAATAAGAGGCAGTACTCTAATGCCTATTCTAATGCCTAACTCTAATACCTATTCAGAGTTAATTTTCCTTTTTAAAGAAGGAGTTTGGGGTCCAGGTGTGACAAGTCAGAGTTCAGCTAGAAGGAACTCAGAGTGTGCCACCACCTGGCCCCAAGTCTTCCGGCTCTTCCTTCATTACCTTAATTTCTAATTCAAGTTCAATTAGTGTGGCTTTATTTTAATAGGATGGAAGTAAGTGGAAGGGAATTAGACATAAGAAAACAGGGAGGAGGCTGTGGCATGCCTGGTTTAGCACACACATTACAAAGTTCAAGGACCCAAGTTCAAGCTCCGTGGTCCTCACCTGAGTGGGGCAAGCTTCAGGAACAGTGAGGCAGTGCTGCAAGTCTCTCTCTCTACCCCCTCTTCCCTCTAAACTTCTCTGTCTCTATCCAAAACAAATACATTTTAAAAAGCATATGAAAACATGCTCACCAAGGAACAAGAGCTATTGTGTGTTCCTCAATGAGATTCAGCTGAAATGTCATAATAATGCAACTAAGTTTCCAGTTCATTGCTCTCAATTCTCTTTAGCAACCTTTGACATTTGGAGAAACAAAGCCTCTGGTCATTGCTACTCTGTTTTCTCCTTGGGGTTTGTTGGAGTCCAAGCTTTGGGTAGGGCTGCACAGTGGCTGTCACACTGGCCACCATGGACAGCAAGAACCATCTCTGGCCCGTCTTCTCTGCTCTTGCTCTAGGCCCAATAAGACAACAGAACGCAGGGGCAAGTGAGTGTCTTGTCTGACAATTGATTTATGATGTGTATAAATTTTAGGTTTTAGACATACTCCCCCCAGCCAATCCTATTACCATCCTAAATTATAATGTGCCTTGACACCTGCTTTCCCATCTGCTATAAAGGCCTCCTGTAACTGGCCTCAGCGTGGGCTACAATGCCAGCCTGTGTTGCAGAGGCCACGTGGGATGTGCAGTGCCCTTCCTGCCCTTTGCATTACCGGAAAAAGAGATGCATGCAACCAATGACAGTCCAAGTTTTTCAAGGCAATAAAAGTGTTTTGGATTCCTAGACATCCTACGAATTTTGGTTTTATAACATGTGCCATCTATTTCCTTTCTTTTCCCTTCCAGTCTCTTAGCACTGTGCTGTGAGTTTCCTCCCCAAACCCCACCCCACCCCCGCCTTGTCTGGACACCAGGCAGGTTCCCAGCATCTGCTCTGGAGAAAGACGTCTGCCTCCTTCCCTGCCTTGACCCTGTACATTCCTCATGCAAAGCTGAGGAGATGAGATACCATCTAGATCCTTCAGAATATGCTTCACTGCAGACTGTGTCCAGAGACGTCAGAGGTGTGGGATGTCAACCCTCCAGCTTTATTACTCTGGTGAGACCTTTCCTAGCTCACAGGACTCCTTAATTCCATTTTAGGTGGTGTATTTCTTAACAAAACCTCAAAACCTAGATATAGACCAGGGCCCATGAGATAGGGCACATGTACACATGTATCCATAAGTTAGGGGACAATATATACCTTAGAAATGCACAATAGTTTGCAGTGAGTCAATAAGTGCAGCAAGCAAGTAGAAAGACCTAAAGAGACATCATAAAGTGCATAATCAAATAGTTTCACGTAGACCTAAATACCCTCCTCAACTACTTCCTATTTCATTTCCCTCAGTCACTCCAAAGCTAACCTTGTCAGACAAAGTAAGGACTACAAAATTGAATAAGGGCAAGACACTGGCACACTTTAATGATGGCTCTCTGGTCATTATTAGGCCACCCCATAATTACAGAGATGATTAATGACAGTGGAAAGAGAGATCTGTTAGAGGTCTAGGTCCATCATGTCTGTGTAGGAATCCCAGGACTCCCTGATTAGGACCCCAGGTGATGGGATGGCCTGGTAGTGACCATAAGAGCCATCATTAAAGTGTGCTGCTATAGTGGACCCTCTTGTGGACCTCTTCAGGAGCTTGCCCCCTATATAGATCAACAATGGTAGGGACTGCCCAATCAACAAAGGGAGGCTAGGTCAACATACTCTGCCACCTGAGGAAGACGGGTCCTAAAATTAGTTCAATCTGGAAAGTTCCTAGTTGTGACCTCAGACCTACAGGGATGCAGAGGTTACACAGGTTCCTTTGCTTAATATGGGCCCCAGATCAGATCAATGGGGTTTACAGTGAACCACATTTTTAACATGAGACTCTAAGTAGCTGGGAAGTGTAGCTAAAAGGAGTCTGAGTAGACAGCAAGAGCATCACAAGCAGAGAAAAAAGTCAGGGAAGGGACAGAGTGATTCAGTAGAGAGTAGTTCTGTGTCTGAGGTATAGGCAACCCTGGGGCCAGGCTGGTCAGTAATAGTTTCCTCACCTTCCTTCAGAGTTGTGTTTATCACACACACACACAAAAGCAGATACCTAAAATGAAAGGAATGGCTCCAGGGAGAAACCAAATTAGAATGGCAATAGAAGCAGAGCAGAATTACTGCTGACTGTTAAGGGCTGATTTCTGTCTTTTACTTCTTGGCCCAGTCTTGAAAGGAGACAAAAAATTAGCAACACAAGGAAGCACTTTAAACTGGTAAAGTTAAGAAAAGTAGCATAGTGCTGACTGTTATAACCTTCTGTACCCCATAATGATCCTGGGTCCATACTCCCAGAGAGAGAAAGAAAAGGAGATCATCCAGTGGAGGGGGTGGGATATGGAACTCTGGTGGTGGGATATGTGTGGAATTTATCCTATGGTTTTATCAATATTTTCTATTTTTTATTTTATAAATAAATTCTAAAAAATTTAATTTATTAAATTAAATAATTTAATTCTTAAAGTATCTTTAAGTTCCTAGGGAACACACTAAGAATCCTTTTAAAAAACATTTTTTTTGTTGCCATCAGAGTTATCTCTGGGTCTCAGTGCCAACACTACTGTGACAGGCAATAACATGCTGTTACATTGGAACCCCCTCTTAAATATTAATGATTTATTAAGTAGATTTCTTGGTTAAGTTCCTTTTTAGTTTTTTTAGGTTTTAAGTTGTTAAGTTCTTTTTTTCTTTAGAGTTAAGTTGTCTTGCTGAGTGAAGTGGAAAATTCCTTGCCCCTTCCCCCTTGAATAAACAGGATCTAATCAGTGAAGGCCACCCATTGTTCAAAGGACCCTACATGGGGACAAGCCTTATCAGGACCTTTGAACAGACTTTGTGGTGTGCTGCCTACCGGATGGGTGGTCATAGCCGATGGCAGGAGGATGTGGCGACCCTGCATGGTTGAATTCTATTGGTTGTGTGATCTTGCTATATTTGAAAATAGCCCGCGCTTTGCTTTGAATGGATCATGCTTTTGCTAAGTTTGAAATGATTGGATCTTGTGTTTGCTATAGCCTGTTATTGGATGTAGGTTGATAAGGTGATGTGCTCCCCCTCCCTGAGTGTAGTCTGAATTCCTATAAATTGTATGGTTTTGTATGTTCGGGGTCGAGCTTGGTAGACTAACACCAGTCACCATCTCGGCCCGGATTGCAATTCGTCAATAAACATCTTTGCTTCCTTACAGTGGATGGTGGTTTGATTTATGCTCGCTAACAACTACAAATATAAAGAGTCTGATATTCTCTAATTCCATTCCAGGTGGTTCACTTCCTAACAAAGTCCCAAAACCTAGATATAGACCAGGTCCCCTGAGATAGAGCATATGCTCACACATATCCATAAACTACAGCAAAATATATACCTGAAAGCAAAAGTGCACAATAGTCTGCAGTGAGTACCCCCCAACACTTCATCTGCACTATTCCAGCTTTTAGGTCCATAAGTGCTCAACAATTTGTTTGGCTTTGTATGTTAACTCACTTTTCAGCCAACAGGTCCCTGATGCCAGCATGATGCCAATCAGACTTCCCTGGACTGACTGACAACCCCACCAATGTGTCCTGGAGCTCTGCTTCCCCAGAGACTCACCCTACTAGGGAAATAGAGAGGCAGACTGGTAGTATGGATCGACCTACCAACGCCCATGTTCAGCGGGGAAGCAATTACAGAAGCCAGACCTTCCACCTTCTGCAACCCACAACAACCCTGGGTCCATACTCACAGAGGGATAGAGAATGGGAAAGCTATCAGGGGAGGGGATGGGATATGGAGATCAGATGGTGGGAATTGTGTGGAGTTGTACCCCTCCTTTCCTACAGTTTTGTTAATGTCTTCTTTCTTAAATAATTTTTTTAAAAAAAGAATTATAGGACCAGGTGGTGTTGCACCTGGTTCAAGGCACACATTACCATGTGCAAAGATCTGGTTTCAAACCCCCAGTACCCACCTGCAGGGGGCAGGGAAACTTCACTAGTAGTAAAGCAGTTCTATAGGTCTCTCTCTCATTTTATCAGTGATTTAATATTTATTTACAAAATTACATGCCAACAGGGGTTTGAATCCACTCTATTCCCACCACCAGAGTTCTGAATCTTCAGTCTCCCCACTGAAGTCCACCACAGTTCCCCTAAGATTATAGACATGGGCCAAACATCATCTCTACAACTATCTGTCCACATTTATACATAGTTGCCCCTTCTTTTTCTGATCCAATCCTCTCTTCCCCTCCAAACCACTCATGACAACATTACTACCTCTATATGTCCCTCTCCTTTTCATTCTCTCTCTCTCTCTCTCTCTCTCTCTCTCTCTCTCTCTCTCTCCTTCTCTCTCTCTCTCTCTGCTGATGGAGCTGGAGTGCAGAGTCCTCTTATCTTCATCCTATCACTTCTCCCCCACTGGGAGTATGGATCTAGGTTATTTGGGGGGGCAGAAGGTGGAAGGAGTTCTGGCTTCTGTAATTGCTTCTCCACTGGATATGGGCATTGGCAGGTAGATCCACTCCCCAAGTCTGTTTCTATCCTTCCCCAGTGGGCCAGAGTTCTGGGGAGGTGAGGTTACAGGACTCATTGGTGAGATCATCTGCCCAGAGAAGTTGGGGTGGAATTGCGGTAGCATCTGCAGCTTGCTGTCTGGAAAGTGGCAGGACATAAATTGATACAAAATGGTTAATGAACAAGAATCCAAAAGTAGGAATAAGATGAGATTAAAGATCTTAGGGAAGAAGAAAGCTAGAATTTTAGGCATATTCTTGGGGGCACACAACTATGGTATTTTTGCTTGAGTTTGATAGCTAGCCTTTTAAGTTGGATAAGAATATTTTCTGAGAGAATAGTGTCAGAGTAGAGAAAAGGGCTAGAAAGTTGGATTAGGGCAGAGAGTAGCTCCCAATCTGAAAGAAATCTGTGGCTACAATTAACCATTTACCACCATCCGCCTGACCCAAGGCATATATATATTTAGCACCAGGGTCTGTGTAACTGAGCTCGCAGTGCATGGTCACAGCTGGGAACACTGCAGGCTGCATTCATTTCAGGACCAATCTTCCTCGAGTGGCAGGGCAGGATAGTCCATCCTCCCTTCAGAGACTGGGGCTATCCCTACAATTGCTGCTTTATGGTGAGGGCAAGGTCCCGGGAGGGCCCACAAGAAAGCTTATGATGACTTTCCTGATGGAAGTGACCAGTGGTGGTGGAGTCTCTCTCTCCCTCTCTATCTCTCCCTGTCCTCTCAATTTCTCTCTCTATCCCAAATAAATTAATTAACTGGAAAATTAATCATTGAATTAATAATGAACTAATAAGACAGGAGAGAAGGAAAATCAAAGCAGCCCTTTGTCACATGCAATGCTGTAGATGGAACTCAATCCCTCAGGCTTGAGTCTAACTTTCTATCACTGCACTGACTCCCAGACTACCCCAGAAGATCCTTTGAAGAAGTGTACATCTAAAAAGTGGTGTGGCAGGGCTGCAGGGCTAAGAGGTGCTCAGTACGAGGAGGAAGGAATCAAACTAGACAGGCAAGGATGGGGTAGCAAGGGGGCATCACAGTGAAATCCCCCCTTTCATCTTCATGCCCTCTACTTCTTAATTTTAGCTTCTCTCCCTTTCTCATACATATTTTAGATTATTTTATTGGGAGAGTAATGGTTCACAATATGGGTGTTTGCACTTGGACACAGTTTCTCATACCCATGACAGGTGCTTGCCGAACACTTCACCCTCAGCTCAGGTCCTTTCCCACCACTCTGCAACAAGACTCCAGTGCTCTCTCCACCTGCTCCCTTTCCCTATATCCCCAGAGTTCTTTTTCTCTTTTAATCAATCAAAGTATTTCTAGAGGTGCTGGGTGGTGGTGCACCTAGTTGAATGCACATGTTACAGTGCACAAGGACCCACATTCAAGCCCCTGGTTCCCATCTACAGTTGGGAAGCTTCACAAATGGTGAAGCAGGGCTGCAGATGTCTCTCTGTCTCTTTAACTCCCCTTTGGTCTCTATTTCTGGCTGTCTCTACCCAATAAATCAATAAAGACAAAACTATTTTTTTAATTTGTTTTAAATTTTTATAGTGATGGAACATTATAAAAGGGTATGAGACTTTGGTGCCTATAGCTAATGAAATTATGTCCTTCCCCCAAGAGTTTAGAAAGAATTATTTTGCAGGCTTGAATCAGACATCTGAGACAAGGAAGAGTTAAATCTGCTGTAGCAACTTAGCAGTAAAGCAATAAAGAATCTTTCATTGTTGGATAAAAAGCTCAATAAAATGTGTGCTTTGTCAAAAATATAGTAACAGAAAGGTTTTGTAAGCTAAGGTCTCACAGGTTACACTACTTATATCCAGAGCTCCCTGGAGTTTTATGAGAAGAAAATCAAGATGGGTTTGATCCTCAGAAGAATAAGAAACACTTGAGGCAGCAGGCACAGGACCTGAGCACTTGCCTGACATGCGGGCATCCAGAGTTCCAATTCCAGGCTGAGCAAGACTTGCTGGCTGCCCTTGGGGCACTTCCCTCAGCCTGCCTTTGCCTCACTTCCCTCGCTGCTAAGGTGAGGATATTAACGTTCAGCTCCATCTCGGCGTTTGCAGGGTGGCTAGTGAATTAAATAATTAGAAATTAGTCTCTTCCTATGTAACCCTTGAGGAAATAGGACTTTGACTAAATAGCTTTCAAGTGATGGAAACCAGAAAACAACAACAACAACAACAACAAAACAGAATGAGAGATACATGGAGCAGAAACTTAGCCTCCAATGTGGGAGACTGATAACCTTTCATTTTAACTAAACAGAAAAAAAATCACTTAAGACCTTATATTCTTTATTATTCTTAATTAAAGTGTCTCTCTCTCTCTCTCTCTCTCTCACACACACACACACACCTTCATATTTCTGTTTCTATTTTTAAATGATTCAATTACATGGTCTCGAAATAGGAAAATTAAAACAAAACAAAACAAAAATTCAGCCTTAAAAAATGTTTGAAATAATTAGGTTACAAATTCTGGAACCTTTCTGAATGTGGATGCAGCTCTGTAACTATCTGTGTGTTCCTTGTACAACCCTGTTAAATGCACCAGGCACCAATGTTGCCTGCTGTCAAGAAGCAAAATGAAAAATAGTTTTAATAGCTGCTCTTTGACCTGTTTTATATTTTATGTCAATTATAACAGCACACAGCCATGCATAATTATGAAGCATAGATGCATTAAAATGTACACATAATTTGTGTCCTTATGGCAACCATTGCATCAGGCTCTAGAAAACAAACCTATTGTTATAAGTCATTTGCACATTAATATATTAGTATTAAATATTGGAGACAGATTTGTCTATCCATCTGTTTTGAGTCACTCTAAGTAAATATGTCTTTTTGGAGTGGTGGACAAAAATTTCTGCGTAAATTCTCTGTGTCTACTGTCTGCAACATAGAACAGAGTTGAGCAACACCACGCACAGCAACTTCAGCAAACACAGTGATTGTCATTAGAATGTCACTTTTAAAAAATGATCGGGTACACAGACAGAAGGAGGACTTTTTTTTTCCTGGAACTGCCATAGAAATTCCTTCGTTTGACTATCCCATGGTGTTTTTGGAATTTTTTTCTTCAATGCTCACTTTTCCAATGAAAAGAGGAAAAGAATTATTTTAATACCAGGCAGGTGTAAAGTATGTTTTCCTTGTAGCAAAATTATTACAGTTCCTGGGAAATTTGCTTCTTAATATCTGGTGAGGGACTGAGGAGAGGCTTCTAATGGGGAGAGTTCAGGGCTTTGATGCCTGAGGCCCTGGATTGGACCCCAGCCCTATGAGAATAGCAGACAACAGAGTTCAGTGGATGGTGAAGATGTGCTGTGACCTCTCACAGAAAAAAAAAATCTGCTGGCAGTCTAAGAGGTAGCACAATGCGTGAAGTGCTGGACTCTCAAGTATGAGGCCCCAACCTCTAGCATAATACAAAACAATACTGTGGTTCTCTCTCTCTCTCTCTCTCTCTCTCTGTCTTTTAAATTTATTATCTTTATTTACTGGCTAGAGACAGGCAGAAATCAAGAGGATAGGAAGAGGATAAGAGACAGAGAGATACCTGCAGTTCTGCTTCACCACTCAAAAAACTTTCTTTTCCCCTGCAGGTGAGGACTGGGAACTCAAACCCATGTCCTCACTCATTGTAATGTGTGTTCAACTGGTGCACCAGCTCTCTCTCTCTCTCCCTCTCCCTCTCTCTCTCTCTCTCTCTCTCCCTCTCTTTCTCTCTCTTAGGTAAAACATTAACAAATTCTGATGAATTCTTAGTGACCCTGAGAAGCAAGTAATGCAACCATGGAATGACCTTTTCATACTGCAAAAAAAAACACCAGAGATTTTTAAAAAGCAAACATCCTACTTCAATGGTAACTTCTCAGCGTCCTAGGGTAGAGCATACAAGAGTGCGATACCAAAAAAAAAAAAAAGTCAGAAATCCATCTCCATGGTTTTCATTTAATATTTTGTGTGTTTCTAAATTTGGAAGAAGCCAGATTTATTTGTTTCTCTTTGATTTTTTTGTATTATCTTTATTTATTTGTTGGAAAGACAGCTAGAAGTCAAAAGGGAAGGTGGAGGTAAGGAGAAAGAGAGACACCTGCAACTATTTCACCACTCATAGAGCTTTTCCCATGCAAGTGGGGACCAGGGGCTTGAACCCGGATCCTTATGCATTGTGCACTCAACCAGCTGCATTACCATCCATCCCAGGAAGCCAGATTCTACCACCCTGTCAATTTTACCTCTAGCTCTCTGCCTCTCAGAAATTGCTTTGACTTTCCATACCAATTCTAGCACCACTTTCTGAAGTTTCATCAGAGATTTTTTACTCTTCTGGTGTTTCCTTTGTTAGATGTCTCCAATTACAGAGGTTAAGAATTTCCATTTATTTCCACATGACTGGACTTTGAGTTGAAGTATTTTGGGGGTGATCTCAATGCATGATGATTACTCAATTCATCCACTTCACAGTATATTATATTATATACTTTTGTATATTATAATTGTATATTGTATATTATAATATACAATAATTGTATATTGTATATTATAATCATTGCCAGGGATGACCCTGATACTTTCAATGCCTTAATTTGTTTCAGTCATGAGAATTAAAAAGTTTTTCTAAGATCTTGAAAATATTTGTTACTATTTTTGTCTTTAACACTATGACAAATTTAAAAAAAACTTATTACATAGAAAAAATGCTTTGTACCAATACAACTATTTTCTATTACTTAAAATTAACCAGATAAAGAGTTATATAGAAGCAAAAACAAAAAGGAAATGCAATACAAAGATAAAATAAAAACAGAAACATTGACTAGTCTGAACAGAACAACTGAAGAAGAAAACAGAAAGAGAATCTAGAGGATTCAGTATTAGGTTTCCAAATAGAAATGACAAGATTCAGGAGGGAGCAGTACACAAACCCACTAAGAGCCACACCTCTTAATCCTGAAATATAATACCAGATAGTTCTAGATGGTTCGTGGAGCCCCACCCTTGCAACCTGAAGCATTTTTTGTGTGAGATTGGGAGTTTCATAAAGCAGTAAGAATGGACTGGGGTTCAAGAAGTGACTTGATAATGCTGTTGTTCAGGCAGAAAGATGTATTTGATTTAAAGTCACATGCTTTCAACTTTGGATGCTAAAACATCACCATTCTTCAAAATGACAAGGTGCTTAGTTCTTTATGGGGAAAATTCTCAATATTATCTTCAGAGTAAATAAAACTCAAGATTAGTTACTCATTTTTACTACTCTCTCAAATTCATGTCCACAGTATATAAACCATGTCTGTTTAAATATCAAATATCTGATGATGGGCCTAGACCTCTAATAGATCCCTCTCTCTACCCTCACTGGTCACTTCTATCAGGAATGTCATCACAAGCCCTCCTTTGGGCCCAGAGCCTGGCCTTGCTATAGAGCAACATTGTTAGGGACTGCCCCACTCTCTGAAGGGAGGATGGGTCAGCCTGCTCTGCTACTTGAGGAAGATGGGTCCTGACATGAGTGCAGCCTAGAATGTTCCCAGCTGTGACCATGGATTGTGAGCTCAGAATGATAGGGACTCAGAGGTCACACAGACTCCTGTCCTAAATGGGAATAAATACGGGCCCTAGGTCAGATGGATGGGGTTTACAATAAATTTTACTCATAGATTTTCTTCAAGACTAGGAGCTTCTCTCTGCCCTAACACAACTTTCTAGACCTATTCTCAACTCAGACACCATCTTCTCAGACTATTTTTGTCCAACTTCATGTTAGCTATCAAACTCAAGCAAAACCCATGAAAGTTATAGGCCCCTAGAAACATAGTCAAAATAGACTTTCTCACTTCTTTCCACTCCAAGATCCCTATTCGCATCTACTTAATTCCTATTTTATGGTTTCTGTTCATCAATTTGTTCTGCTATACACCTTACTGTCTTTCAGCGATCAAGTTACGGATGCTACCATGGCGCCAACCTGAACCTGATTTCCCTGGGTAGATGACCTCACCAATATGTCCTGAAACCCCACATCCCCAGAGCCCTGCCCTACTAGGGAAAGACAGAAACAGGCTGGGAATATGGAACCACCTGCCAACATCCATGTCCAGTGGAGAAACAGTTACAGAAACCAGAACTTCTACCTTCTGCACCCCATAAAGAATTTTGGTCCATACTCCCAGAGGGGAGAAATGATAGGGGGAAGATGACCAGAGGGCTCTGAACTCCAAGTTCATAAGAACCCGGAGAGAGAAGAAGAAAAAAAAGGAGGTCACTCAAAAATACTAACAGGTGTAGGTGTGACAGAAAGGAATTGAAAACAGGACCGTGGGAAAAATAGCCAAATATACACAAATATAGACAGATAGCAAACAATAGTTAATCCATATCTGCAACCTTGGAAGAACTACTGTAGCTCCAATGGAGGTAATGGAGACAGAACTCAGGTGGGAGAGTTGCATCCCTGTTGTTTTGTGATTTTGTGAATCAATATGGTCACTATTAAATAAAAATAAATAATAAATATCAAATATATGAAAATATTCTCGTAATTTGCTACTTCCTTTCCGTTATGGAGTTTTGTGTTTTATTTTGTTTATATTCATTTATTTTCCCTTTTGTTGCCTTTGTGTTTTTGTTGTTGTTGTTGAAGTTTATTATTGTTGTTATTGATTGGGTTGCATTGGATCGACCTTCTCGTGGTGCATCCCGTGAGTACCCATTCATTGGGGAAACTGACGATCCTTCCTAGCCGACTGAATCCACATGGATCCCAGTCACTTTCAAAGCCAGCAACAAGCAGCTCCTGACAGCTTTGCTGTTGACTGGCTATGGAAGAAGGGCAAACGCTAGAAGAAGTTGTTACTGATGTTGTCATTGTTGGATAGGACAGAGAGAAAAGAAGAGAGGAGGGGGAAGACAGAGAGGCATAGAGAAAGACAGACACCTGCAGACCTGCTTCACTGCCTGTGAAGTGACTCCCCTGCAGGTGAGGAGCCAAAGGCTCGAACCCAGATGCTTGCGCTGGTCCTTGTGCTTTTTGCCACGTGCACTTAACCCACTGCCTAACCACCCAACTCACGTGTATTTAATTTTTTTCCTCCAGGGTTACCACTCGGGCTCGCTGCCTGCATGATGAACCCGTTGCTCCTGGAGGACTTTTTTTTACCCATTTTTTTTGGACAGGACAGATAGAAACTGAAGGGGGTGAGGAGGACATAGAGGAAGAAGGCAGGCCTGCTTCACTGCTAGTAAAGTGTACCCCCTGCAGGTAAGGAGTGGAGGCTTGAACTTGTCCTTGTGCATAGGTATGCTTAACGGGGTGTGTCACCACCCAGCCCTATGGAGATTTTATTTTTTAATTATTACTGGAGATTCATTTTACCTAAATTCATATGATTTTTTTGAAAATATGTTTGCCTTTTACTGTGCCTGACTATTTCTTGGGCTGGTCTGACAACACAATTTCACTGACTTCCAAGACTTCATTTCTCCAACCCAACTAGAATTACCTTGTCAGATTGGCATTCTTCCACATCCCAGTTATAAGACGGGTGCCCAAGAAAGTTCCGTACATTTGGTTGGACACAGCTGAAACCAAACATTTTGAATTTTTGAAAGATCTTTGCCATTAGATTTAAAAATATGCAACTTTCCCCCAAATGTCTCCTTTTCAAAAAGTCCTTTATCCTTAGGAAAAATTCACTTATTTTAGTTTAATACCACCATCTCCACCTATATTTCCAAAGAGCTAAACAAAGCAATTTTAGTTGAAATTTGAATTCCTTGCAGGCTGTAACCACCAAGCTAAGTAAAGCTTTGCTCTTTGACTCCATTTGCATCTGAAGGAAAATCTTTAATGAAGAATTCTATTTTAAATTTATTTCCATATCTGTTGTAAAATCACCAGTTCAATCTAACATATTTGTGTAGGTTATTGAACAATGTGCACACAGTTAGCTGAAATAAGACAGAGAAATTGAAACGGGAGAGAGACACCTGCAGACCTGCTTTACCACTTGTGAAGCATCTCCCCTATAGGTGGGGAGCGGGGCTCAAACTCAGTCCTTGAGCATGGTGTTGTGTGCCCTTGCCCACCCACACCCACTTTGAAAATCAACGTTCACAGTAATGATTCTGGGTTCCATGTGTGGGCAGGGACAGGAGAGGAACCAGGGTCTCTGTCAAAAAGCACCAGTCTTTAATCATGCTAACATTTCTTCAGGTGGGAAGGTGGAAGAGTGGTACAACACTATAATGCAAGTCATAAATAAAAATGACTACACATACAGCTCCAGAAGTAATAAGATCTGAGCAAAAGGTATTTCATCCTGCAATTGAAAGTACGTACATGAAGTCATCAGGAGATTTTTATTTACAAAGAAAAAAATTTTGTAAAATAATATGCAATTTGTTTTGTAAGTTAATTCTTCATCTTTTTTATTTACTATTGGATAAAGACAAAGAGAAATTGAGAGGGAAGGGGAAGACAGGAAGAGGGGAGGAAGAGAGTGAAAGAGAGAGGGGAAGGGAGAGAGATGCAGCTCTGCTTCACCACTCATGAAGCGCTTCCCCTACAGGTGAGGACTGGGTGTTTGAATCCAGGTGTTTGCACATGGTAACATGTGTGCTCAACCAAGTGCACCACCACCTGGCCCCTCATCTTTTGTTGTTATGGTGGTGCCAAGAATCAAATTCAGGGCATGTGGAAAACCACTCACCCAGTCACCCAATTTTCATTTGACTGAGAGAAATAACTAGGAAAGAGAAAGAAAAAAAAAGGTGAAGGGGGGCACAGATATGAAAGTACCAGTCCCCAGTCCAGAAGCTCACCTGCTTTTGTCTGTGGTATTCTCTTGCAGTGCTGGGTTTGAACCCAGGGTCTCTACCAGCTGAAGCCCCTCCTTGTCTTGGCCCCTAACTGAAATGATTTTCATTTTTGTCACAGAAATAATACAGACACTAATATGAGTGTGAATCATCAAAGAAACTTCCTAAGTGTAAAGCACGTGTAATGGACTGTTCCTTTAAAGTTTGCAGTTCTGATGGTGTGTTTAGCTCCATCTTTTTTTTTTTTTTTCTGGTAGAGTCAAGGCCTTACAACATGCTTTATTTAACCTCTCCAGGCTCTTTTTAAGATTTACTTTTGTTCTTTTTTTATCTTTTGTTTATTATTGGAGAAATAATATATTGAGAGGAGAAGGGAAGATAGATTAAGAGTGGTCTGGGAGGTGGCGCAGTGGATAAATCATTGGACTTTCAAGCATGAGGTCCTGAGTTCTGTCCCTAGCAGCGCATATACCTGAGTGACTTATGACTCTTTCTCTCTCTCCTCCCATCTCTCTCATTAGTAAATAAAATCCTTAAAAAAGAGAGAGAGACCTGCAGCCCTGCTTCACTACCTGTGAAGCTTTCCCCCTGCATATGGGATCCAGGGGCTTGAACCTGGGTCCTTGCACACTGTAGTGTGTGCGCTTTACCAGGTATGCTACTGCCTGGCCCTTCTCCAGGCTCTTTTTCATTATATATAGAGAGAGCGACAGGGAGAGTCACCACAGCACCAGAGTTCCCTCTACTGCCACAGCTGCAACCTGGCCCTAGAGCATGTCAAGGTGTGGGAACTTGAGCTGTCTCTCTTGTTTCTAATGGTGGTTTTTTTTTTTTTTGCGTCCAGGGTTATTGGTGGGGCTTGGTGCCTGCACCATGAATCCACTGCTCCAGGGGGCCATTTTTTCCTCTTTTGTTGCCCTTGTTGTTGTGGTTATTATCATTGTTGTTGCTGTTGGACAAGACAGAGAGAAATGGAGAGAGGAGGGGAAGACAGAGAGGGTGAAAGATAGACACCTGCAGACCTGCTTCACCACCATGAAGCAACTCCCCTGCAGGTGGGGAGCCAGGTGCTTGAACTGGGATCCTTATGCTGGTCCTTGCACTTCGAATCATCTGCACTTAACCTGCTGCGCTACCGCCTGACCCCCGTGGTGTGTTTTTAATGGCACTACTTCCTTGCCCTAAAGATCTAAGGATTGGGATTATTCACTTTTTTAAAGAATGTAATCCTCAATTAGAAACTTACCAGAGTGAGTATGTGTTTGTTCTAGTTTGCAAAGGTGTCATAGATGTACTGGCTGGAGTACGCCTAAATAGATCATGGTATTAACACACACACACACACACACACACACACACACACACACACTACTGTTCCTCACCTAGTTGCCTTCTCTTGTGGAAGAAAACATTCAGACTCATTTCAAAATATTTTTTTAAATTATATTTATTTGATAGAGACAGCCAGAAATTGAGCGGGAAGGGGGAGATAGAGAAGGAGAGAGGCAGAGAGACACTTGCAGCGCTGCTTCACCACTCCTGAAGCTTTCCTCCTGCGGGTAGAGACTAGAGGGCTTGAGCCTGGGTCCTTGTGCACTGTGATGTGAGCGCTTAACCAAGTGTGCCAACACTGAGCCCCCTCAGCCCCCTCAGACTCATTTCAGAAAAGTATCTCTAGACATGCTTGTGCTGCGATTTTATAAAGATAGAACTCCCCAGGATTGTTGTAAGACTAACATACCCTTCTTCAACTCTGATGTACAGAGAAAACAAAGACAACAGCAACGCCCTGCCTCTCTCTGTCTCAATCCCTAGAGAGAAGGGACACAGCCTTTCTTACACATGTGCCAAAAAACAGATTACTTAAAGCACAGGTGGTACCACTAATCCATAAATCTATTATGAGAAAATATTGTTCTGCAGCCTATTTGCTTCGAATGATGGAGAGTTTATCTCATGTTGAACCCTCCTTTGCACTGGGATGGAAAATCAACCTGACAATAGCTTAACATTTGGTCCTAGAACCACAGACTAGCTGCCCCAAGGGAAAAGCAGTGGGCACTATCAAGTTGCTCCAGGTCGGAACCAGTCATTGTGAGTGAGGCTGATCCCCAGCCAGGACTGACAGTTGAGTTTCCATGGCAGGCAACAGGAGGGGGTCTTCTTCCTGAACTTTGTGGCCAACCCTCCAGGTCCTCCCAGGTAGAGTCCTATCCCTCTAATTCAGATTGTTCAATTGTCAGAGGAGCTTGTAAACAGGAGGTCTCCACCAGGTACCTCAGAGTGGTCTGAACAAACTAACATCATAACAAGAGTGTTTATGGGAAAATGCTTAAGCACTGAAGCAGAAAGGGCTTAGCACTGATCAGACCTCTCTTCCACCTTTATTCTTCACTGTTCACATTGAAATGCAAATATCAGCGCAGGGTTTCCACTGGCGTGCCACTCACAAATTGAAAAGCAGTTTTTATCTATGCAAATGTAAGCATGGTAATTGAAGTTAATCAATCAATGCTAGCTTTCACTAAAACCTTGAACATGATTGAATAAAGTAATTATCATTCAGCAGAAAATGATGAAGTTGTAGACAGCATGAACCTTATTAAAGGAGGATTTTGAGTCACAATGGCTTAATTTAGCTAACAGCCCAGCTTTAGCCCAAGCAACAGACTATACTCCTGGCTTCCCAGAATTGTCTTATGATTACAACAATAACAGGGTGGGGGGAGGTAGAGGTTTGGCTAAAGAAGATTTTTTTAGATGGTTTTTTATAGTGTCGGGTTGATAAGATGTTCTTCTCATGCTGCAGAGAAAAAGCCACAGTAACATTAAAAGAAATAATAATAATGTGTTAAGTGAATAAAGATCACCATCACATTTTTATCCAGTGGTCAACAACAATGCCAGGCTCTTAATATTATTATGATCTTTACAACATAAATTATTGCAGTGTAGTGAGAGAATAATTCAAAGGGTTTTAGAAGGG